>NC_056631.2:201368886-201686386 GCF_002870075.4 Lactuca sativa | reverse complement strand
GGTCCTCAAGAAGCTAGACTCACCCTTCTACACTCACATAAGGGTAAAAGACCATTTTACCCCTCCATAGGCTCAATAGTTCACAACTTGACCAAACCCTAAAAGTCAACAGCAGGGAGTACGCTGCACATTCCACCTCCCTACGCTGGGCGAACTCGGCTGCTATACAGAATCAGGGGTGCTAGACCTTTACGTTGCACGTACTTGGGGTTATGCCCAGTGTACGCTCCAGTTTCACACTCCTCATGATTTTCGTCTTAATCAGTTAAGACATGGACTCATGTTTCAGATCTGGTGACTCTAATGTCCCTTAATCCATAAAGTCAGTAACTTTAAGCATTTGCATGGCTGAAAAGGTCACCAACACTCAAAACTCACAACCCCTTTCCTTAAGAAGCTCACATCTCATGCATGGCTCACTCTTAACGTCCAAGATGGGATTTTTATGACTCTATATCACAATATACATTGAAACGGGGTAGATCAAGGCCTTTGGAGCTCATTTACTCATAAAATCTCCACCTTTTGGATTAAACCACCAAATGAATGAACCAAAGAAAAGGATAAGAAAGTTTTAAGCTTAAAACATTTTTTGGAAGCCTTTGACCTAGCTAAGCTCAGATCCAAACTCCTGGCTCTCACTTCTTCTCTTCCAAGCTCTTTCTCCACCTCCAGATCACAAAGATGTACTCATAAGCTCCTAAATGCACTCTCCAGCTACAAGGACGAAGAATATGGGTTCAGAGGTTTTGGTGTCTAGGAACGGTGGCAAGAAATGAGGCCATCTTTTCCTTTAAATAGGGAGCTTGCTCACAATTAGGGTTTCATTCTGCGCCTAGTACGCCTAGCGTACTAGGTGGCCATCCGCATTACAAACACGCAAACGAGTACGCTAAGCGTACTCTCAAGTACGCCCTGCGTACTCGCTCACCACCCTTTTCTCAATTAAGGGTAAAAAATGAACAAAAGCTCAAGGTCAGAGTTTTAATGAATATACATGGACTTGGGATGTTACAAAAGAAAACTCAAAAGATAGGGGTATGAAGCTCACATTGAGTTAGTTTATGGGATGATTGGAGTGATGGAGTGAAAAAATCACGTCTAAACTTTTGGAAGAGTTGAGGAGCTTCTAAGGATGATTATTATCCTAACAATATCAATACACACAAATATGTGTATAAAAATGGTGGAACTATCATATAATCATATATAAATACTCAGAGATTATGAAAATACTTACCAAAAATTCTCAGGATGAACTTGGGCTTAACCTTCTTCAAAAGTTGGGAGAGAGAGTTTTTGAGAGATAAAGAAAAGTTATATGTAGCAAATAAAAATATGGTGGGGTGTTTTAAGGTGGACATGTCTAAGATGGGGTTGGTGCTTGCTTGGAAATCTGGAGGTTAAAACCTTGATATTCTGTGGGTAATTCATGGGTTACCGTGAATTGCATGCGAAATGGGAATTTACATCACATCATAAAGTCAAACCCTCTTATCTCTTTATGATTTAGTAGAATACATTCATCAATATTACCTATTATTTCATGTAAATATGTTTCAAATACTCAAATTTGGCATAAAATAGAGGTTTAAGTGGTCTAAGTTATGAAAAATACGAGTTTGGTGGGATTCCTAACATCAAAATGCCTTAAAATGAAGAAAAGTTCCGATATGGTCTAAAATTTGGAGCCAAATAGCGGATTCCGAAGCCACTAGGTGAGTTCCGAAGGCATTCTTCAAGTTTCAGAGTCAATCCTCAATTTCCGGAGTCAAGCCTCACTTCCGGATTCAGCTCTGATCTAGAACCAATTCCATCCGAGAATACGAGGCGAGACCTTCCGAAGTATGCGAAGTTACGAAGCAAACACGAAGGCTCTAAACGAGATTGTCCGGATGAGAGGTTATTTCGGAGCAAGATTGTCCGGTGCAAGGGCATGATGAGTTCCAAAGCACGTTAGTTTCAGAGCCTTTTTCTGAAGGTTCCGAAGTTGGGGTTTCTGGATCAAAGAAATTTTGAAGGAGCACAGGAGGTTCAGAAATGAGCTTGCTCTTTTGTTGGGTAAAAAATATGGTTTATACTTTGCTTTTCTAGGAAAATATATTTTTATGTAATGTTGTATGTGTTTGCGGTTTGTGTGTACGGCCGTACACGTGTGTACGGCCGCACACCCTGTGTACGGCCGTACACAGGGTTTGCGGTTGTACACATGTGTATGGATGGAGGTCCATATAAATTGAGGAGTGCATGTGGGAGTGTACGGTTAGAAGAGAGAAGGCTAGAGAAGAGAGAGAAAGTTAGAGAGAAGAAGTGTGTGTGAAAGAGAATCTATTGTATGGAGCATCATTCATATTGAATACATCATTAGATTCTTAATCTTCTTCTTCTCCTTCTCTTGTATATTGATCTGACATCATTCAATTGAGTGGGATTCCGCACCATCAATTGGATCAAATTGATACACAAGCAATTTTGGGGACTTACAATTGGTATCAGAGCCAATTTGGTATCAATTGAAGTTACTGTTGAGTGTTTGGTGCCAACTGTTGAAGGTGTGTGTGGTTGAAGGTGTGTGCGGTTGAAGGAGTTTGCGGTTGAAGGTGTGTGCGGTTGAAGGTGTGTGCGGTTGAAGGTGTGTGCGGTTAAAGTGATTGTTGGTTTAGTGTGCGGTTAGATTTGTGTGTGCGGCTCAATTCAGTGTGCGGCTGGATAAGTGTGTGCGGTTAAGGAGTGTGGGTTTAAGAGTTTAAAATTACTAAAATGGAATCTCAAAACATGACTGTTCATCAAGATTTGGATGCAATAATGGGAACAACTACTCGTATTCCTAGATTGCTATCAGCTGGAGGATTTTCTGAATGGAAATATCGAATTGAAAAATACATCAAAATGAAGGATTTCAAAATTTGGAGAAGCATTTTGAGAGGACCAATTCGGATTACTTCTACTTTAGAAGATGGAACGGTAATTGACAAACAAGTTGAAAACTACACTGATGATGATTTTGAACGAGTTGAAGAACAAGAAAAGGCTCTTGCCACACTGACTATGGCATTGTCTCCGAAAATAGCACAAGGATTTCATGAGTATACATCAACAAAAGCATTATGGGAAGCACTCATAGAAGTTTATGAAGGAAATGAAGACATGAAGCAAAGTCGACAAGACATGCTCCGAAAAAAATTCAACATGTTTAACTACGTATTGGGAGAAACATTCGAAAATCAATTGCAAAGATTTATCACACTAACCACTGAAATGAGCTCCGCAGGAGTGATGGTTACTAGATCTGAAATCAACAAGAAGTTACTAAATTCTCTTCCAAAATCATGGGACATGAATGTCTCGGTGATTAAAAAGACAAAAGATTTGAATCGTTTAAGCCTGTCTGAAACAATGGCAATCATCAAAGCTTGCGATCTTGATGATAAAAAAAGAGAAATCAACCATGTCAATTCATACTCTACAGCCAATCTTGGACTTCAAAATAACAACACCGCTTTTCAAGCTTCACCACTCTTCAAAATACTTAAATCCAGGTTCCTCAAGTTCAACGTCATACAGTCCATCAAAACATACCATACATCATACCTAACATGCAACAAACTCAATTCCCTCAAACCATATCTCAAGTTGGTTCTAGTGTTAGTCCTTCCACAGATGTTTTAATTCAATCTCATGGAATTGGTTCCCAAAGCTCATTTGCAAAAGAAAAGGAGGAAAATATGGCTTTAGCTACTGGGTTGGTGAACTGCTACAATGCCTTTGTTGCTGGAGAGCTCTCTCCACAACTTTCATTCACGAATCTTGATCAAATTCATCCTAAAGATGTGGAAGAGATGGATGTTACATGGCAAATAGCAATGGCAGTATTCAGGGCTAAACAATTCTCAAAAAAGACTGGAAAGAACAACTGGGGTGTAAATTCAGACAAAAAGATGGGTTTTAGCAAAGGAAAGTTGCGTTGTTATAATTGTCATGAACCAGGAAAGAACCATGGTGCCAGTAACGTACGTTCACAGCAACAACAGAGGATCAACTTCAAACAATCAGTCTGCAAACATGGCAATGGTAGCTCAATCGTTCAACTGGGAAGATCAAGTTCAGGCCCTAAACATTTCAGAACCTGAAAAGGAAAATCTTGCTCAAGTCAAGGATGCATGTAAAGAAATGGAAGCAGATCCAGAGGAGGAGATGATGAATTTGCAGTTTGCATTCATGGTTCAGACCACTCCTGAACCAGTCAAATATGAGGTTAGTGAATTCGGTTGTTCTCAATCTTGTATTAAAACTGTTAAGTTTTTGAGAGATCAAATTGAAATAATCAAGAGAGAGAATGAGGACTTGAAATATGAGGGATATACTCTTAGAAAAAATCAAAAGCCCTTAAAAACTCAATTAGAAAATAAAACAAAAGATTTTAAAAAATTGCAAGAGGATTACAGCAACAAATGCGAGAACTATGATCATCTCAAAAGAAAACTTGCTACTGTAACCATGGAACTTGACACATTGAAAAATTGTTTTGAAAAAGCTGAATTTAATTTCAAAAAATACGATGTGTCAAGTGAAAAGATTGCAAAATTAATCGAAGGTCAATCACACTGGAGAGATATCACTCATGGTAATCAAATAAAAGTTGGATTAGGTTATGAGAGTGTCCCTCCTCCCTTCAATCACAATTATACTGCTATTCCTCTGTCTCAAGAAGAAATTGACAAAGAACCTTGCATGGTGTACGGAAAGTCAGCTTGTGAGCAGGAAATACAGTCTAGTTATGAGACTTTGCATACTAATGCTTTTGCTTCAAGTGCAGATATATCAATAGTCTAGGGGGAGCATGCTGCTGAAACTTTTGAGTCAAATAATATTGTGATTGAGTCCGGTGTCAGTCATGAGTCTCTGTCAAAATCAAACACAAATGTTTTTGTGTCGGGTGGTATTTTATTTCAGTCTGAAAATAATTCTAATAGTGTTGTTTCTGATCAAACTGCTAAATCTGATTTACATGTCTCTGCATCTAACACATCTATTACTAAATTCTATGATGGATCCTGCAAGTGTAATTGTGTTAGAAATGGAAAAGCTAAGAACAACACTGACAACAGCAGTGCCAAAGTTTCTGATAAGAAACAAATTTGTTTTAACTGTGGTACTGCTGGACACATTGCAAGAAACTGCATGAAACGGATGTTTGTATCTCATACAAAAAAAGAGGGGAGAATGAATTTCGGGGACGATCCTTGACTAGGAAAATTCCCAAAACTCATTCTAGAAATGGAGATTTGAATACAACTTTAAACAAAAAATTCAAAAGATTTCAAAAGAATAAACAGGTTTTTTGCAAAAACAACAGAAGTTTGCCAAAGTCAACTCAGGCCAAGCCTAAGTCGAATTTGTCAAAGAGCAGGACAGGATCTTCTAACTCTTCAAGTAAGAGATCCACCAGTTCAAAGCAAACTCACAAATTTTTGAAACCTAACTTTCAATGGATTCCAAAATCTCTTTCAGATCAATCTCCATTACTCTCCAATTCGAAAGCAAAGAAAGAATCAAATGAAAAACTTGTAAAAAGAAAAAGTCAACCCAGGATTGTGATGACCTGGGTTCCCAAAAATAAATAATTCCATTCATTGTGCAGGGACAGTTGCGGAGGAATGTCGCCAGACCTTGGTATGTCAACAGCGGCTGCTCCCGGCACATGACTGGAGACATATCCCAATTGCACGACATTCAAACTTTTAATGGGGGATATGTTTCTTTTGCAGGCGAAGAGGGTGGAAAAATTACTCAAAGAGGAACTGTGTCCAATGGAGTGTTGAATTTTGCGAATGTTAACTTTGCTCCAGAACTGAAGCACAACTTGCTGAGTGTATCCCAGATATGCGACAAGGGCTACTCTACTCATTTCAAAGATAAGGAATGTCTGATCTTAAAACCATGCATTATTATCCCTGACGATTGGATTCTTGTAAGATCTAAACGGGATGGAAATGCCTACATTATAGACATCAATAGCAATTTCCCTGATGATGTCACGTGTCTCTTCTCCAAAGCTTTTGAACAAAATGCGATGTTGTGGCGTCGTCTCGGTCATGCGAATGCAAAGAACCTGAATCGGCTTGCGAAGAACGAATTGGTTCATGGGCTACCCATCAAAGATTTCATTACTTTTGAGAAATGTGTTTCGTGTGCCCAGGGAAAGCATCATCGAAAACCACACTTTCCAAAGCAGATAAACTCCACAAGTCATGTGCTCGAGTTATTGCATATGGATTTATTTGGTCCGGTTAATGTGTTGAGCATCAATCGCAACTCTTTCTGCCTTGTCGTGATAGATGATTACTCCCGTTTCACTTGGGTTTTCTTTCTATCTAACAAAGCAGAAATTCGTAACCTTATCAAAAGATTCATTGTGATGATCGAAAATCAGACTAACAATCAAGTGAAAGCGCTGCATACTGATAATGGAACAGAGTTCAAGAATGCTGTTCTTGATCATTTTTGCGCTGAGAAAGGGATTGTGCGTCAATTCAGTTATGTTCGAACACCTCAACAAAACGGGGTTGCCGAACGTCGGAATCGAACTCTAAAAGATGCCGCAAGGATGATGCTCTGTGATTCCAAGCTTCCTGTATTCTTCTGGGCAGAGGCGATTAACACTGCGTGTTATGTTCAAAATCGTGTGCTAATCAACAAAGCCAGAATGAAGATGCCGTATGAGATTTTATTTGGACACAAGCCATCTGTCAGTCATTTCTGAGTATTTGGCTGCCCTTGCACCCTTCTCCACTTGGAATCCAATCCCAAATTCAATGCCAATGTCGATGACTGTTATTTTGTTGGATATGCTGCTCGAACTACGTACAGGGTTTACAATAAGAAGACTAAACAGATTGTAGAATCATTTGATGTTCGGTGGCTTGAGGAAAATGAGACAGATGCTAGAGTGGGTCTTGACTGGTTGTTTGACTACACATCTCTTTCCAAATCATTCAATGTGTCTTCAGATAATCAAGAAGGATCTACTTCTAATTCGAAGATTCCTAGTGAAGACGAAGAAGATGAAGTTGTTTATCGACCTCCATTGATTTCCACTAATCCTCCCTCGGTACTCCCTACTCATTTTGAATCTTCTGAATCTCCTCAACAACCTTCTCCTGATGCCATTGCTACTCCCTTAACTCCAATGGAAAAAGAGTTCATGAATCACGAGGCTTCCGCTGTAACTTCAACTTTGATGGAACTTATTTTTCCAGAAAATATTGCAGAAGAGTTTGTAGCGGATTCTTCTAACGAACCTTGTTCATCCTCTACAGACCATACAACAAATGATGGAGCGGTTAACATTCATAATCTTCTTCTTCTCCTTCTCTTCTATATTGATCTGACATCATCCAATTGATTGGGATTCCGCACCATCAATTGGATCTGATTGATACACAAGCAATTTTGGGGACTTACAATTGGTATCAGAGCTTGGTTGTATCAATCAATTTTGTCAGATCTGGAGCTTATTTGATCTTATTTTGAAAAGATAATAACGTTTTTGGATAGATCTCGCAAAAATAACGGGGGTTACTTCTTTGCATTTTTCATAAAAACGAGTTTTTGATCGTGTTTTAGAGCAAAAAAAGGGTGAAAAACGTCGTTTTTTTTTCGCAAATCTGTTGAAGGTGTGCTGCTGGTTGAAGGAGTGCGGCTCGGTGTGTGCGGCTCAGCAGCCTCGGTGTGTGCGGCCGGCTCGGTGTGCTGCTCGGACGTGTGCGGTCACGGTGTACGCCTCGGAGTGTGCGGCTCGGTCTCGGTGTGCGGTCCTCGTCCTCGTCCTCGCATCGCAACTTCGCGTCGCAGCCATCCTTGCAGCAGCTTCCTTGCATCGCTTCGCATCTAAAAAAGTACAAATAATTTTTGGAGGTGCCGTGGATCGAACCCGGGTCTCCTCCAAACAAAGCAACTCACCTTACCAACTCGGCTAAGCTGACTGTTGATTCATACCTTCCGTTTTTATCCTTTACACATATAGAAGCAATCAGAAAATAATCAAAAAGGAAACCGAGGGCTGCAAGATTCGAACCTGGATGCTTTGGTTAAACAAGAAAGCGCCCTTTCCAGCTGATCTAAGTTGGTAGATGAAATAATGCTTCGAAATTTAGCTCAAAACAAGTGCTTCTCGGTTCCAACTTTCGCAAATTGCTAATTTTAAACCCAAAAATCAATTCCTTTTATTTTTAAATTTCTTTTTCAACCCAAAATTTTTTATTTTTATTTTTGACTTTTTACTTTAAAATTTTGACTTTGACTTTCAAGTTTGACCTTTGACTTTCTCGTTTGACTTTTAATTTTTCAAATTTAGCTTTTCAGTTTGACTTTTGATTTTGAATTTTTTTTATTTAAATTTGACTTTTAAGGTTGACTTTCTCGGTTATTAAGTCAAAGGGCAATTAAAAAAATTAATTAAAAAAAATTAAAAAAAATGACTTCCACATCAATTCCGGTAAATGAAGTTTTATGTACTACATCTTGTAAAGCTACGATTAAATTTCTTCGCGATTAAATCGATTTATTAAAAAGGGAAAATGAGGACCTTAAATATGAAGGCTATACTCTAAGGAAAGGTCAGAAACCTTTAAAAGCAAATAGATATTAGTTTCAAAAATTATATTGCATCAAGTAAGATAGTCGAGTCCTTAGTAGAAAATCAATTGAGTTTTAAAGATAATTAAACCAAGGGTCTAGGGTATCACAGTGTGCCACCTCCTTTTAATCACAATTATAACCCACCCTTTGAGACCAATGAGGAAGAAATGCCTGCTCAGTATGGCCAAACCCCTGCTCCAGATTCAGTTAAGACTGAACAATCAGGGCCAACTGAGGGAGCTGAGTTGAACGATATTAATGCTTCTACTTGATGTGCAGGTAAAGTAGCAGAGGATGAGAACAAGAACACCATTGAACAAACCAACATCTCCTTGAACTCTGAATCTGTTTCTTCGAACTCAGTTGCTTCTGATCAACCTGCTGTTGAGAAGTACAGGCCACCAAGTCAAGTGAAACAGCCGACCTGTTGCAGCTGTGCGTGTGGGAAAAGCAAGAGGCGAGGCAAGGAGACGCCACCAGGGGCAGGAAGAAACAATTTCCCAGTGAAGAAAAAGGCTTGTTTTCACTGTGGAACACCTTGTCATATTGCCCGAAATTGTCCAAATCACGCATACGTTCCTTATTATGCACAAGGCTGGAAGAACGCGCCAAGAGGGAGATGCTTCAAAAGAAACCCTTCGAGGCCACATTCATACAATAGCGACTGGAATGCCCAGAAGGCCAAGAATCAAAGCCATAAGGCCAAGAATCAAACTCCCAAGGGCAAGAAGGGAATGTTGGCTAAGAAATCAAATCCAAGAGATGCTCCCGTGAAGCCAAAATCAAAGTCATCTCGACGGCCGACATCTAGATCAAGAACAAGTACTGAGCCACCCATCAAATTGGAAAAGAAATGGGTTAAACCCAACTACAAATGGGTTCCGAAGGCTCAGTCTCCCAAATCTTCTAACGATTCTAATATTTCTACATCTTCTGTTTGTGATAAGCAGGATATGTCATGGGAGAAAGTATTATGCAAAGATGACAAAGGTCGACCCAGTTTCAAAATGGATTGGGTTCCAAAGGCCAAGTGATCCCGCTCTGTGTTGGAGCAGCTATGGAGGCATATCATCAGACTTCGGTTTGTTGGTAGTGGATATTCCTGACACTTGATAGGGGACATCTCTCAACTGTACAACATTCAGACATTTATTTGAGAGTATGTGTCCTTTGCGGGAAAGGAAAAAAGGAAGGGATCACAGGGTGTTTGTGCTTAATGACATGAAGAATTTTCGGATCTGTTTTGAGATTACGCGTGCTATTCTCAGACCTTCTGGATGCAAATTCAATCGGTGACTTACGGTTTGAGTTTTCTTCTCTATACTCATGAGTTTTTCTTAACCCGATTCGCTTTAAAGACTAATTTTTGTTTTAGGATAGGTTAAAATTGCGCATTTACTTTCGTTTCTCTCGCACAAATTTAGGGGGAGAAATAAAAACAAAACAAAAATTAGAAAATTTTAAAAATCCAAAAACATTAGAAAATCAGATAATCAAAAAAATTGTTGGTTATGAAATGTGCTGCTTGAGGGAGATGTTCTGGGAAGTGATATTATCAAGTGATAACAGGCAATCTGAGTCTGTGTAACGTACCCAAAGTTGAAGGGTCTATGCTCTGGTTTGATGTGTCGGTAGGGACGAAAGATTCTAAATGGACATGATTAGGTAGAATTGAACTTAGGAAATCAAATGACTTGACAAATATTGACCTAGATAATAGTTCCATTTAGCCTGACAATACGACGCTTGGATAGGTTGAGCAGGGAGATATATATGGGAATCTACTCGTCAGATTAATTGAACCCGTACTTGGAACCGTGGCTTAACTTTTCCTCGATGTGTGGATTCTGTCCTTAATTTCGGTTGGATGGGGCGACTGGTAAATTCCGATAAATTAGGTCTCTAGAATATCATTTTCTTTCTTTTCGTCTGTTAGTCATATGTTGTCTCCTTTGCGTGACTTCCAATCCGACCTGGTACACAACATATGCAACTCTATTTCTCTATAGGTTATATATGTGAAAGACTTCTTATCTGTTAGCTATATGCTGTCTCCTCTACGCGACTTCTAATCCGACCTGGTACACAGCATATGCAACCTTCTACTTCTCAACCCCTCTGAAGTAATAAGTAATAAGTAATAGAATTCTGAATCTATCCTCTCTCTGAATGGTTGTCTGCTCACCCGGTGTAAGGAGTACTCTGGAAGTTCTTGATGGCTGGGGCATATCAGGAAGCGGGAAACACGTTCTATTACACTTAAAATTTGTAGGGTTTCAAAGCACTCCATGGATGATAGCAATGGGCCCCTTTGATGAATTCTAGGTTAAAAGCCCAAGACTTGTTTTTTCCCTATAAATAGTCATGTATTATTCACAATTAGGGTTAAGAGTGTGAGGCAAAATGTAGCCGCCACGTGAGGTTTCTTATGTAGTGTTAGATTCTTTAGTCTATGCTTTAAGTGTAATTTATTCCTCATATTTCAATAAATCGAGTGATCATTCGACATAATCTTCATTATTTGTGTTTGTTCTTATTTTCCGCATCTTGTTCATCAAATCACAATTAGGGTTTTAATCCCAACAAGTGGTATCAGAGCGGGTCTTTGAAGATCTGTTGATTTTTGAAGTATCGGTTCTTGATTTGGTGATTTTTCTGCACAAGTTATTGAAGATTTTGGTGTTTTGAGTTTTGGAATCAAAATTATGTTCAAGCTACTGTTCATGAAGATTTATGGTGTATTCTACTGTTCATGGTGGTGAAAACTCAGTCGGAATGGTGGTCAATTGAGCTGGATTGTATTCAATTTGGAGGGTCAAACCATGAAAAGTCAAAATTAAAATGGTGTATCTCATGGTACGAACAATCTCACCAACGATGATTTGCGATCGCACAGGAAATCTGGACCTGGATTCATGTTTGTACCGGTGTGCTCGGAACGAATGATTGATTCGGTGTTTGGCATCATCGAATTCACAATCGTAATATGGCTCGCAATCGGAAGTGTAAATGGATGGATTGATTTGGAACGAACTGATGCTTAGAATTACGAAGGGTTCGGAACGAAAACGATTGGAACAATATTTTTTTTCTGCGAAGGTTTTGTAATTGGTACCATTGTTATAGATCGATTGGATTCGATGGTTTTGGTAAAAGAACTGTGTTCGTTCAATCAACGATGAATTGGGAAGAAGATATTAAAGTTTCATTTTTGGACCTTGCAAATTCAACGATTTGACTCTTTTGGTCCATGTTGTTTTTACACCTTGGCTGTTTTGGTCCATTTCTAGAAACCGTTACAAATCAAAGAGAAATTGATGCAGAGTTACATTTTTAGTCCCTGACTTTCAGTAGTGTGATAGTTTCAGCCCGTTTTTTCGACAATATTGCAAATTTAAGGGTTGGTGAACAATTTTGGATTTTTTTTATTGCACATATTTTTTCGTGAACAGAAAATTATGGATTCCATCAAGTCTTGGCGGTTCGGAAAGTAGTTTTTCGTGATAACGTCAAATTTTCACGACTTTTTCGGATTTTATACTTCATCGTTAATATCATTTTGTCACGGGGGAGCTTAGTAAATTTTTATCCATTCAAGATCATTCTCATGACCATTTGAAGGCTTTATAATCATGTTTTTGATTATAAATCGGGGGAGAATTTGGTATGGCCATTTGAAATTAGATTTGTGACTTTTCAAAGTTGAAGATTTTTGATAAAGCTTGTGGTAGAATTATGAAGGTAGCTTTTACAGCAGAAGTTCTTCATCGAGCTCTGCTAAAGCTTTTACAGAGAAGTATCCTTTACAGCGGAAGTTTTTCATTGAGCTCTGCTAAGGACTTGTTATATCTCCGACTTCTTGTATTTTCTCGATCAAGTGGCGTTACGAATCTTAAAGTTTGGGTTGTTACATGATATTTTTTGATGGCTTATATCATTAGCTTATTTGAAGATCGTTGTGACTTGGAGGGGGAGCTCTTCAAAGACAAGAAGTGATTCAGTTTCTTTGCTCTGAAATGGGTTTTTATGGCGGGTTTGGTTTTCATGAAGATTCTTTGGGATTACATTCGAAAATGAAGTTTAAAGACATTACTTCAGTGCTTGATTTATATATCCTAGAGCTCGTGTTTGAAGACTATTGAAGAATCAAGATTCGTGGATTGCTTCATATATTCCTCGTTGCAGATCTTTTTATTTGCTAGATGCTTGTTTTGGAAGTTAAAGCATTGTCATCCATTCCATACTTTGAGGGGGAGATTGTAGGGTTTCAAAGCACTCCATGGATGATGGCAATGGGCCCCTTTGATGAATTCTAGGTTAAAAGCCCAAGACTTGTCTTTTCCCTATAAATAGTCATGTATTATTCACAATTAGAGTTAAGAGTGTGAGGCAAAATGTAGCCTCCACGTGAGGTTTCTTATGTAGTGTTAGATTCTTTAGTCTATGCTTTAAGTGTAATTTATTCCTCATATTTCAATAAATCGAGTGATCATTCGACATAATCTTCATTATTTGTGTTTGTTCTTATTTTTCGCATCTTGTTCATCAAATCACAATTAGGGTTTTAATCCCAACAAAATTGAACACATACAGATTGTCTATAGATCTCGCTGCTCAATTTAGGTGGACAGCAATATCCCTGGTCGTCATCAGCTGAATGGTCCTTAAGATATAGTATCTAGAAACTTAGGATCATATATAATATCTAGGAACTTAGGATCACATTGTCTTGTCACTTATAGTATGTCCTAATTTTGTCACAATTTTTCGTGTTTAAGTGGACAACAATACCGATGATCGACCAAACAAAGATGTGAATATGAAAGGTACCGACAAGCGGATAAAGGCTGTCTAAAAACTTTGATCCCAAATCATTCTTAAAGTTAGATATCATTTTATTTTTGTTAAATTTGTTCATAGTTTTCCTTTATGCACAAATTTTAGGAGGAGAATTAAAAATAATTCAAAAATCAAACAAAAATCAGAAAATTAAAAATCCAAAAATAGTGTTATTTATGTTTTATTTCGTGTTCAGAAAAATCAGAAAATCCAAAAATATTTTGTTTCTGTTTTTATTTTTCCAGAAAATATTAAAAATCCAAAAATATATTTTTTTGTGCTAATTTTTTTTTTTAGTTTTGTTTTGTCTTGAAAAGTGATTTCAGGCGTAGATGAGACTCGTGGAGACTGTATCGAAGATCTTCTGAGCCAAGGCTTCATTCGTGAGCATCGAAGAATTCACATTCGAATGAGCAAGAAATGAAGATTATTCTTTCGACATTCAATCTGTCAACCCCATAAACATACTAAAGCTGTACTTGAAGATTATGTGACGGATTGCATTGAAGCCTCCTCAATCAGTCTGTTGCTATCTTAAACCTGCTGAAGTGATCCAGTAGATTATTTCTCTCCGTTGTTCTCTCTGAAGATTCTCAAGCTGAAAGCGCTATCTTTCAAGAATCTCTACAAGAAGCCTCCTCACCCAATGTGCGTTCAATGTCAAATTCTGTAGAAATTCCAACTGCTCAAGATGAAGTCATTTATTGAAGATTCCTATGTTCATCTTGATGCTGTGAAGCAATTTGAAGATTAATGCTGAAGCCAAGCTCCCAATGAAGATTAACAAGAAAAGCCAGCTACTTTTTAGGGGGAGCTTGTTGGGCCAATTAGAAAAGAAAGCTATAAACCAAGGGGGAGATTGTTGGGTCAAAAATATGGTTTATACTTTGCTTTTCTAGGAAAATATATTTTTATGTAATGTTGTATGTGTTTGCGGTTTTTGTGTACGGCCGTACATGTGTGTACGGCCGCACACCCTGTGTACGGCCGTACACATGGTTTGCGGTTGTACACATGTGTATGGATGGAGATCCATATAAATTGAGGAGTGCATGTGGGAGTGTACGGTTAGAAGAGAGAAGGCTAGAAAAGAGAGAGAAAGTTAGAGAGAAGAAGTGTGTGTGAAAGAGAATCTATTGTATGGAGCATCATTCATATTGAATACATCATTAGATTCTTAATCTTCTTCTTCTCCTTCTCTTCTATATTGATCTGACATCATCGAATTGATTGGGATTCCGCACCATCAATTGGATCTGATTGATACACAAGCAATTTTGGGGACTTACATCTTTCAGTTTCTCCATTTGTTTTGTGTTGTTCTCAACTAAGAAAACTTCATGGGAAAATTAGAGAGAGATTTGGGGTACATAGAGAGATTTGGGAGAGATTTGAGATACATAGAGAGATTTGCGAGAGATTTGAGATGCATAGAGAGATTTGAGATGCATAGAGAGATTTGAGATGCATAGAGTGATTTGGGAGAGATTTGAGATGCATAGAGAGATTGGGGAGAGATTTGCAGTATAACAATACATGCCTCATTAGGAATCATAATGTAAACTTTAATGTTTTAGTACAAGTGTAACAATAGTCGTTGTTTAAATGCGGACGGAAATATTCTAGCCAAAAATGCTAGTTGTGACAGTGTATGTTGTTGAGCTCCACAGGTAGCTGCAACTTGTAAGCCACTAGACCGATCCGGGCAAGAATCTCAAACGGTCTGATGTATCATGGGTTTACTTTTCCTCGCCTCCCAAACGGATCATCCCTTTCCAGGGAGAGACCTTCAACAGCATCCGATCTCTAACTTGGAATTCTAAAGGCTTCCGTTGTTTATCAGCATAGCTCTTTTTTCGGTCTCGTGATGCTTGGAGTCGTGCTTTGATTTGAATTATGTTATCTGTTGTCTCCCGTATGATCTTGGGTCCTGTAAGAGTGCTATTTGGTGTTTGTCCCCTTGCCAACTGGGTGTCTCCCACCTCAGCCCAACAAAGAGGCGATCTGCACTTGCGACCATACAACGCCTCAAAAGGAGCAACCTTAATGCTAGTGTGATAGCTGTTATTGTACGAGAATTCAATTAAGGGCAAGTGGGTATCCCATGCCCTGCCAAAATCAATCACACATGCTCGGAGCATATCTTCAAGAGTTTTGAATGGGTCGCTCTCTTTGGCCATCAGTTTGAGGGTGGTAAACAGTGCTCATGTCTAGTTGTGTTCCCATTGCCTTCTGGAGCGACTCCCAAAATTGTGAAGTAAATCTACTATCTCGATCCGAGATAATAGATAACAGCACTCCATGGAGTTTCATAATTTCCTTTATACAGATTCGTGTTAACCTCTCCATTTTGTATGATTCCTTTATTGGAAGGAAATGGGCGGATTTGGTTAACCTATCGACAATCACCCGGATAACAACCAATCAGTTCGATGTCTTAGGTAATTTGGTTATGAAATCCATGGTAATCCTTTCCTATTTCCACTCGGGTATTACTGGTTGTTGTAACAATCCCGAGGGCTTCTGATGTTCCACTTTCACTTTGGCACAAGTAAGACACTTGCTCATGTAAGTGGCAATTTATGCTTTCATGCTTGGCCACCAATAATGTTGTTTAATGTCTAGGTACATCTTATCGGAACCCGAATGGACAGAGTATCGTGATTTGTGCACTTCATTCATGACTACGTCCATGAAACCTCCAAAATTTGGGACCCAGATACATGTCGTGAAGCAGTAAGCTCCGTCTCCTTTGACTTCTAGATTTTTATCCATTCCACGCAGGGTTTCATTAGCAGCATTCTCCAACTTTAATGCCTCTAGTTGAGCTTCCCTGATTTGTGAAGTTAGGTGAGAGTGGATGGTTATCGATAATGTTTTCACCCGTCGACCTCAGTATTCTTTCCTGCTTAGGGCATCGGCTACCATGTTAGTGATGGGTTTTAGCCATATGAACATTCCTATGTGCACATACAAACCCTAATGATTGGATCTAGGTTTCTCTAATTGAACATGCATTGTATCCAAGACTTTTGAACAATAGATCTAGGTAATAACATAAAAAAACAGATCTAGAAGATTACCTTAAGTTGCTTGCTTGAATCTTCTTGACCTTGGAGCTTAGAGTCACAATTGTCACTCCTCTAATGGCTTACAAACACCAACTTAGCAAGAGGATGATTGGAGAGAGAGAGAGAGGGGAGAGGGCAAGAAGTCGGCCATGGTTCTTCCAAAGACAAGAGTGCCGATTTCCTTGACCCCTTGGGTCTATTTATACTTGTAAGGCTCCTAGGGTTTCACCCTTAAACCCTAATTGGATAACTTAGGCCATAAAATCCAATCCCCCTTATGATAAGAGTTGGACGATTTCTTGGTCTATCCAAAGCCATAAAACCGTCCACCCCTTATCCATAAGGGATTATAGCCCAAAGTACAACTATCATACAAATGACAGTTTATACCCTTTTATTTAATTAATCTCTTTAGGTCACCAAATTAATTCCTAATTAATTTATGACTTATATTAATCAAATAACAATATTATTATTCCTTATATTATTCTCATAATATATTAATAATATTTCTTCTCTCATTATAAATCATCCTGTCAAGTTGCTATGGTGAAGGCAACCCAAAAGGACCATGCACAATCGGGTCAAATACTTGCCTAATATAGTTGCAGCCTTAGACATTATTCCAACAGTCTCCCACTTGGATAAGTCTAGTAACTATATACAAGTATAATCCGATTAGCAATTGTAGCTCTCAAAGACGCTGTCAAACTCTGATCTTATTAGTCTTGTCCTTTAGATAAGGGATCGTACAGTCCTCTGTTTAAATATCATGCGGACAATTTTATGGAATCTTTTGTCCAGCAGTTAGTTTCTCGATCTCAGATTTATTCGACATAGAACTTAATCGAACACATCAATTCAGTTCTGATCGGGCCTGACGCATAAGTCAAATCAAATCATCGAGCGGCCGAGATATTGCTTTTACCCTCTTAGGATAAAAGTAACAGATAAACTTTGACTTATATGCATTTACTTATCCATTAATCAACTATACACAACAATGCGTTTTATAACATCAAGTTACTGATGCGGTTTCGCATTATCAATGTACAACCAATTAACAAATAACAAACCATATATCTAGGTTTTAAGACCATGTGATATTATCGTCTTGCGATCACCCTTTTTATCACATTCCATAAGGTGATTCCAGCAAGCGCGGGTTTGTTCCAATGCTCAAAACTAGTTCATAAGCACTCATGAACGTTGCAACAAACTTTTGCTATGTCTAATACCATTTAGACAATCTACACACCAATTCATGAGAATCTTCATTCATACCTACTTCCAACATATGAACGATTGTGGACAATTTGAATAATTCGATTATTCTTAATAAGCTCAATTATTCTGGAAGTCAAAACATGCAAAGTGAAACAATAGTTAAACAATTAACATGAGACAATAACATTACTCATAAATAATACTCTTTTATTTAATCATTAAATGTTAATTACATTTATCTATTACACGTTTCTAATACTATCTAATCTATGCTAATATCATCCTTCAGCCCAATACTCCTAGCATGCTGCAAGTGCTTAACCCTGCTCAGTCCCTTCGTAAGCGGATCTGCTGGGTTATCTTCTGATGATATCCTCTTAACCACGAGTTGTCCTTCTTCTACACGATGTTTAATAAAATGATATTTTCTGTCGATATGTCGAGATCTACCATTATCCCTCGGTTCCTTGGTCAAGGCAACCGCTCCTTCATTATCACAGAAAATTTCCATGGGCCCCTTTATGGCAGGTATAACTCCAAGATCACCGATGAAGTTCTTCAACCATATTTCCTCCTTCGACGCTTCGTTCGCTGCAATGTACTCTGATTCGCACGTTGAATCAGCTACGGTTTCTTGCTTAGAACTTTTCCAAGTCACTGCTCCTCCATTCAGGGTAAAGACCCAGCCCGACTGCGAACGGTATTTGTCCCTGTCGGTTTGAAAGCTGGCGTCACTATACCCTCGCACCTTCAAGTCATCACTCCCTCCAAGGACTAATAACCATTCCTTTATCCTCCGAAGGTACTTAAGGATATTCTTGACTGCAATCCAATGGGATCTGCCAGGGTTCCCTTGATATCTACTAACCATGCTCAAAGCAAAGGCTACATCAGGGCGAGTACAAGTCATAGCATACATGATTGAGCCAACTGCGGAAGCGTATGGTACTCGGCTCATTTCTGCTATTTCAGCTTCGATACTCGGACTTTGAGTCTTACTCAACTTGGCATTACTTTGTATCGGTAATTCTCCCTTCTTCGAGTTTTCCATACTAAAATGTTTTAGTACTTTATCTAAGTAAGTGTTCTGACTAAGTCCTATTAGTCTCTTACTTCGTTTTCTCACTATCCTTATTCCCAGAATATAGAAAGCCTCTTCGAGGTCCTTCATAGCGAAGCACCTCCCAAGCCAGGACTTAACCTCCTGCAGTGTCAGGATGTCATTTCCTATGAGCAGTATGTCATCGACATACAAAACGAGGAAGTTTACTATAATCCCACTGGCTTTGACATATACACATGATTCATCTTCGCTTCGTACAAATCCAAACTCTTTGACTTTCTCATCGAAGCAAAGATTCCATCTACGAGATGCTTGCTTAAGTCCATAAATGGACTTCTCAAGCTTACACACTCTATTCGGATGCTTCGGATCAACAAAACCCTCTGGCTGAGCCATGTAAACATCCTCAGCCAACTTCCCATTAAGGAAAGCGGTCTTGACATCCATCCGCCAAATCTCATAATCATGAAATGCGGCAATTGCTAGCATCACTCTAATAGATTTTATCTTCGCAACTGGTGAGAAGGTCTCATCATAGTCAACTCCGGGAGTTTGAGTAAAGCCCTTCACAACCAATCGCGCTTTATATGTGTGTATGTTTCCATCCATGTCGGTCTTCTTCTTGAAGATCCATTTGCACCCAACGGTCTTACGTCCGGGCACATTATTAACCAAATTCCAAACTTGGTTGTCATACATGGATTGTATCTCACTGTCCATTGCCTCTTTAATTTTTGCAGACTCCGGGCCTGCCATGGCTTCCTTATAACTATTAGGTTCATCTAGATTTATTAGTGTACCATCACTAATATACGTGTCCCCTTCGGTAGTAATATGAAAACCATAAAACTGGGGTTGAACTCTAACTCTTTCGGAACGTCTAAGAGGTAATGATTCGTCAATCGGTTCAACCGGAGTTTCCTCCTTAGGTTGAGCGCCAGCGGTAGAGGTTCCTTCATCAATCGACTCTTGAATCTCTTCAAGCTCGATTTGCCTCCCACTGTCTCCTTGGCTTATGAGTTCTCGCTCTCGGAAAACTCCTCTCCTCGCAACGAAGACAACATTGTCCTTCGGTCTATAGAATAGATATCCAAAGGATTTCTGCGGGTAGCCGATGAAAATACATCGCTCACTACGGGGTTCGAGCTTGTCGTGAGTATCTCGTCTTACGAAAGCCTCACAACCCCAAACCTTGATATGTGCTAATGAGGGAGCTTTCCATGTCCACATCTCGTGAGGTGTTTTGGTAACCTTCTTAGTTGGGACTCAGTTAAGGATATGCGTAGTAGTCTCTAAGGCATACCCCCAGAATGAGATAGGTAGTGAAGCACGACTCATCATAGAGCGGACCATGTCTAACAAGGTTCAATTATGCCTTTCTGCCACACCATTCAACTGTGGTGTCCTAGGTGGCGTTAATTGTGAAACTATTCCACACTCTTTGAGATAGTCGTGGAATTCAAGACTTAGGTACTCTCCTCCTCGATCGGATCGAAGCATCTTGATTTTCCTGCCCAATTGATTCTCCACTTCATTCTTGAACTCTTTGAACTTTTCAAACGTTTCTGAATTTTTCTTGATTAAGTAGATATACCCATATCTATTATAGCCATCGGTAAAAGTCACATAGAAGCGGTTCCCATCCTTCGTGGTTGATCTAAAGGGTCCACATACATCAGTATGTATGAGGTCCAATAAACCATCACCCCTTTCACATGTGCTAGTGAAAGGTGACTTGGTCATCTTTCCAAGTAAACAAGACTCGCATGTGTCATCTTCCCTAAGGTCGAATGACTCCAACACTCCATCCTTTTGGAGTTGGGCTATGCGCTTCTTGTTGACATGTCCAAGACGACAGTGCAACAAGGATGCTTTCTCCATACTATTGGAAGAATCCATGCATAAAACATCATTTCCTAGGTTATCTACAATCATAACAGTTTCATAAATTCCATTACATGGGATTGCTTCAAAATATAAGACACCATTTAGATAAGCATAAATTGAACCATTCTCGTTATTAAAAGAAAATCTAAATCCTTTTCTAAACAAACCATGAAACGAAATGATGTTTCTTGCCATTTCTGGCGAGTATCAACAATTATTTAAATCCAAACATAAACCATTACTAAGCACTAAAGAATACACTCCAATCTTGGTCACAGTCCCCATGATTAGATTTATTCTTCCATGCTCCACATTCCTATTTCTTCTTAGTCCCTGCAATTCAGAACAAATGTGGTAACCACACCCGGTATCTAGTACCCAAGAAATAGCATGAGATGAATCATTAGATTTAATTGTGTATATACCTGCGAAAGACAGCTTGATCTTTCCTTCCCTGATGGCTTGCAGGTATTCTGGGAAGCTTCTCTTCCAATGCCCTATTTTGTGGCAATGGTGGCACTCTGCCTCCTTTGGGTTAGGGTTGGGCTTAGTAGGATCAACTTTGGTACAACTAGAAGAGGAACCATCTCGGGACTTTCCCTTGCGGTAGCTCTTAGACGGAGCCTTCCTCTTCTTACCCCTACCTTGCTCGATCGCCAAAACAGGAGCAGCGGGTGGATTGGGAGTTGGTGCAATAGACTTGTCCTTGAGGTTGCTCTCAACAACCCTAAGGAGACCTTGGAGCTTACTTAGGGTGACCTCCTCCTTGTTCATGTGGTAGGTCATCCTAAATTGATTGTAACATGGAGGCAAGGAGTGAAGCACCATGTCGATAGCCAAGTCTTCCCCAAATTCGACATTCAACTTGCGAAGACGATCGACATACCTTTGCATCTTTTGCAGCTGCATGGTTAGAGATTCTCCATGACCCATTTTAGCGGAGATCATGTTAGTGAAGATCTGGTAATGTTCCTGCCTCGTGTTTTGAAGGTATCTCTCCAACAAGTCTTGGTGCATTTCATACGGATACATGTCCTCATAGGACTTTTGGAATTCGACGTTCATTGTGTCTATCATGATGCAATGAACCTTCGTCGCATCACGTTCATGAGTCTCAAAAGCAGTCATTTCAGCCGGAGTAGCCATTTATGGGTTGATCTTCTCGAGCTTTTCATCGAGGACATACTCCTTGTCCTCGTAGCGAGAAATCGTGCGAATGTATCTTATCCATTCGCTAAAGTTCGTCCCATCGAAAGTCACCTTTTGGCAAAGGCTCATCAATGTGAACGAGCTAGCAGCAGTGTTGTTCACGTTCGACATCTACAAATAGAAAGGACAAAGATAGATTAGAATTTAAATCCCTAATTATCACCCAATAAGAAAAATTAGGGCTAGGATCCAACAACAATATTTACATATTAGAAAAGGGATGCCGTAATCTAACATGCAAACAATTTGAAGGTAAGTGAATGACGATTCACTAATTCTGCACCATGAAAACATAACTTTAAGTTCTAAATATATTGAGAATTCCTAGGTTTGGATGAGATTCATTGAACCTTTCAATGGCATGTTTAAATCTCGATATGCCCCTCTCGTTTGTGACTGGGCTACCGAGGATCACAAAGTGGGTGTGAATTACCATGCAAATTCACACGGCGCCTTCATTATAACAATCACCTATTCGATGTGCCGGTAAACCTCACACGCTCCATCGAACTATGATAAACAATGAATAACCCTTTGCCACCTTTGCTTAGAACCAATTAGTGTGCCGGTAAACCACACACGCTCCACTAACTTCTTAGCAAGGGTGCAAAGTGTAATTTCATGGGATTGCATCAATTCACTTTTCCTAAAGTAACTAGGATTGGGAATTTTAAAAAACATGTAGTTACTTTGTATTTCATATTATAGTTTTAATGAGGAGATGAGGTTGCCCTATCCTACCCGTTCGGCTAACGACCCTGCACCGATCAAGCAAGCGGTGGGTGTGAGTGTACACCCATTAAGCGCCATTTTATAGGCCGCAACCTTATACCCACCTTATAGACCGGCTTCGTGAATTAGGCCTACTAACGGTAAGACTAGCATTTTTATTTTACTTATATATATATATATATATATATATATATATATATATATATATATATATTAATCTTGTAATATTATATTAGTATAGGGTTGAATTTTAAACTTGTAAAATTCTAGGGTTTGAAATTTAATTGTCTAAATTAAACTTTTAAGCACAAAACATAAATTTCAAAACTTGAGGACAAGTTTTAAACTTTTCAAAACATAGGAGATCAAATAACAAATAATCCAAATTAACATTTAATCACATAATTATCCATATTTGATTTATTTAATTATTTCTTGCAAAACAATTTACCAATTTAATTAAAATAATTAATCAATTATCACATAAGGAAATTATTATTCAATTAATTGATAAATATCTTCAATTAGGTCAAGAATATACTCAAATATATATTAAAATCGGATTTATATTGACCCATTAAGATTCAGGTAAGTTTCCAAAAGATAAACAGCAAGAAATCCCGAAGTTAGCTCTTTCTGATGCTCGAACTCGCCGAGTACCACAATGGACTCGCCGAGTTGAGGCCTACTCACTGAGTCCACTATGGAACTCGCCGAGTTCATCAGGCAGAATGACAAAATTCAAATTTTGCAAGCAACAATCAAGCAACCAATGCATCAATTCAATAGAAACCAATCAATGCTCTGATACCACTGATTAGTTTTAGCCATATGAACATTCCTATGTGCACATACAAACCCTAATGCTTGGATCTAGGTTTCTCTAATTGAACATGCATTGTATCCAAGACTTTTGAGCAATAGATCTAGGTAATAACATAAGAAAAACAGATCTAGAAGACTACCTTAAGTTGCTTGCTTGAATCTTCTTGACCTTGGAGCTTAGAGTCACAATTGTCACTCCTTTAATGGCTTACAAACACCAACTTAGCAAGAGGATGATTAGAGAGAGAGTGGAGAGGGCAAGAAGTCGGCCAGGGTTCTTCCAAAGACAAGAGTGTCGATTTCCTTGACCCCTTGGGTCTATTTATACTTGTAAGGCTCCTAGGGTTTCACCCTTAAACCCTAATTGGATAACTTAGGCCCTAAGCAATCCAATCCCCCTTATGATAAGCCTTGGACGATTTCTAGGTCTATTCAAAGCCCTAAAACAGTCCACCCCTTATCCATAAGGGATTACAGCCCAAAGTACAACTATCATACAATTGACAGTTTATACCCTTTTATTTAATTAATCTCTTTAAGTCACCAAATTAATTCCTAATTAATTTATGACTTATATTAATCAAATAACAATATTATTATTCCTTATATTATTCTCATAATATATTAATAATATTTATTCTCTCATTATAAATCATCCTGTCAAGTTGCTATGGTGAAGGCAACCTAAAAGGACCATGCACAATCGAGTCAATTACTTGCCTAATATAGTTGCAGCCTTAGACATTATTCCAACAATTAGCCTTCCCTGGGTGGTACTTGATCTCACATTCATAATCATTTAGCAGCTCAACCCACCTTCGCTGCCTCATGTTCAACTCCTTTTGATTTAGAATTTGGTGGAAGTTTTTGTGGTCAGTGAAGATGGTGCCCTTTGTACCATAGAAGTAGTGCCTCAAAATCTTTAAGGCGAAGACCACGACTCCCAGTTCGAGATCATGTGTGGTGTAATTCACTACATGTGTCTTCAATTCCCAGGACGCATAAGATATCACGTTTCCCGTTGCATAAGGATACAGCCTAACCCTTGGTTCGAAGCATCGCAATATACTATGAAGTCTTCGGTTCCATCTGGTAAGGATAGCACTGGAGCACTACAGAGGTCTCGCTTTAAGGGTTGGAAGGCAACTTCTTGTTTGTCTGTCCAGTTGAAGAGTACGACCATTTGTGTTAGAGTGGTGAGGGGCTTTGCTATCTTAGAGAAGGTTTGGATAAATCTTCGGTAGTAACCTGCAAGACCCAAGAATTGTCGTTTTTTTTGGTGTTTTCGGAATCGCCCAGCCTTAAATGGCCTTGATCTTGGAAGGATCAACATGAATTCCCTCCTCACTGACTACATGACACAAGAAGTTGACACTACGAATCTCAAACTCGCATTTGGAGAGTTTTGCATATAGCTTTTCAAAACTTAGGGTTTCCGAGATTTGACAGAGGTGCTGACCATGCTCCTCCATGCTTCAAGAGTATATGAGTATATCATCAATGAAGACAATTACAACATTATCAAGGAATGAGGTCCATAAATGTTGCGGGGGCATTTTTCAGACCGAAGGGCATAAGAACGAATTTGTAATGGCCGTATCGAGTTCGGAAAGCAGTTTTCGGAATATCCTATTCCCGGACTCAAAGTTGATGATAACCGGATCATAGATCTATTTTGGAGAAATAACTAGCTCCTTGAAGTTGGTCAAATAGATCATCAATACGAGGGAGGGGATATCAATTTTTGACAGTGAGTTTGTTAAACTCCCGATAGTCGATGCACATTCTGAAGGATCCGTCCTTCTTCTTGACAATCAAGACCAGAGCTCACCAATGCGAGAAGCTCGGCCTGATGAATCCTTTGTTTAGAAGTTTGCTTAATTGAATGGATAACTCCTGTATTTCGGCAGGAGCTAACATGTACGGTGATTTTGACAATTGATGTGGCTCCTGCTATTAGGTCGATTTGAAATCCGACCTGTCTTTCTAGGGGTATTCCTGGAAGATCCTCAGGAAACACGTCTGGAAAGTCGCATGCCGTTGGGACGTCGTTAAAGTTTATTTCCTGATTTGCTTTATCCACAATGTGGGCGAGGAAGGCATAGTTTCTCTTATGCAGGCACTTTTGTGCCTTGATGCACGAGATCAGATGATGTAACAACCCTAATTTTTCAAAGAAATTTTTCGTTTTTAATTAGTCAATCATAATTTGTAAAACATGAAGATGTAAATAATTGTTTTCAAATCCACCATCATTACACATTATTTTAAAAACATCAGAGTGTCCCCAAATCATATCGGAATAGAGAGATAGAGTGCACACCACATCATCAAGCCTTTCCTTTTCCCTTGGGCTTCGATGTACCTGAAACAAATCCGAAACGGTAAGCTGAAAGCTTAGTGAGTCACCCAAAGCATACCCCACACAACATCGACATGCCATATTAGCTATAAAAGCTATCTCTACCACATAACACATATCGATTATCTATAACAACTACCTCTACCATATATCACACATTAGTTAGCTATGAAGCTATGTCTACCGTTAGCCAGAAGGGCTATCTCTACCGTTAGCCATAAGGCTATCTTTACCATCATCCATAAAGGTTGTGTTGGATTAATGTCTAAGTCCATAACTATAATTGGTAAGACTTGAACCGACCCAGCATGGTCCATTTGGGTTGCATGGCATCATGCACTTGGATAGACTTTAATGAGAGAAATAAGACACTTATGGTTATTAATATATTATAAGTTCTAGTATATATTAATAATAAGAATAATAAGATTATTTAATTAGTATTGATCAAGAATTAATCTAGGATTAATTAAGTGATCAAAAGAAGACTAATTAAATATATGGGTTGATTGTGTAAATCATCCATACTTGTATAGTGGGCTAATGCTCCATGGATAATCAAGTTGGGCTAAAACCCATAGGATGGTCCATGGATGCTCCATGGTGTATTTGTACCCATGAATCATGGAAATGAAAGGCCATGTCAATTAGGGTTTACATGGTGTAACCCTAACTATATAAGCATCTTATTCTTGACCAAAATTGGCCACTAGTGTGTGAAGTAAAAGGGCTAGCCGATTTTCATGAGTGTAGTTTTCTCTCAAGTCATTCCAAGAGTATTTGGTGTTGTGTGAACCATTTGAGGTGTCACACTTGGGGCACTAGGCACTCAAGCTTCATGAAGACTTTCTACACCAAAGAGGTATGTATTCTATCTTGTTACATTCATTGTTTTGTATGCTAGATTAGGATAATACCTTGGAAGTTCTTATTTGCATGTATAATAGAGAAATCATAGATCCAAGGTATTTAGGGTTGCATGTACACTTAGGAGTGTTAGAATGCTCAAAACCCAACAGTGGTATCAGAGCCTAGGCTTGTTTTCTTGTTATACTTGCAAAAGAAGCTGGAAAATCGAGTTTTGATGCTGTCTGCCCAGAAGACTCGCCGAGTCCATGAATGGACTCGCCGAGTCCATGAATGGACTCGCCGAGTCCAAGGCAAAATGCATCCAACTCGCCGAGTTGGTTCGTGCACTCGCCGAGTTGGACCCCCAGACAGCATCAATTCGACTTTTTTTGCTGGAATTGGACTAGGAACATTACCCTAAGATGTTTTTGAACTTATAAACTTGTTTTTGATGTGGTAATGTTCATACTAATCCAATTTCAAAGATAATTGTCAATAGATTCATGTTTTGTATTAGTTTAAGGTTTAGACTAATTAAATGAAAAAGTTTGATTTGAATTATCTTGTTCTTATGAGTGGCTTAGATTAATAGAAAAGTTGAGTGAAATAGTTGTTTTCAATCCAAATTAATCTAAGAGTTGATTCTAAAATGTGTTTTTGTAACTTGTCCTCAAGTTATATGAAAAGTCACATTTAAGTTTCATAAAACTCATAAAAGTTGGCAATGGTTACAAAAGATGAAGAGTCTTGTCCTTAAGTTATGGAGGTTCAAGAGTCACTTCATTAATAAATAAATAAATAAAGTGTAACCTTAATTAATTCCATAAGTTAAAAAAATAAAGAAAAAGTTAATTCTTTTATTAGTTTAAAGTCTTCCATAACTTGTCCTCAAGTTATGGAACTTGAAGAGTTTTTGGATTAAAACTACTTTAAACACATAAGTTATGAAATTAATTAGTTTTGAATAGTTTCAAAACTTGCCCTCAAGTTTTGGAATTTGAAAAGTTTTCACTTATGATTACTTTAATTCCAAGTTAGCCCTTAGAATTTTAAAAGTTAAAATTCAACCCTTATACTTTATAATATTATAAGTTAATATATATATATATATATATATATATATATATATATATATATATATAAGAGTAAAGTCAGTCTTACCGCTAGTACGCCTCATTCACGAAGCCGGTCTATAAGGTGGGTATAAGGGTGTTGCCTATAAAATGGCAACTTAATGGGTGTCCACTCTCACCCACCGCTTGCTTGACCGGTGGAGGGTCGTTAGCCGAACGGGTTTGACAGGACTAGAATTCTTCCTTCATTAAAAGTAATAATGATAAATACTAAGTAACTAAACTCTTAATAATACCCAATCTTAGTTACTTAGGAAAAATGTGAATAAGGTGCTAATCCATGAAATTACACTTTGCACTTTGTTTAAGTCGGTTAGTGGAGCGTGTGTGGTTAACCGGCACACTAACACGTATTTAACAAGGTAGGCAAAGGGTAACTTAATGTTTATCATAGTATCAATGGAGCGTGTGTGGTTAACCGGCACATCGATTAAGGGGTAAACACTTAAGGGTACCAAGTAATTTGCATGGTTACTTCACACCTTGTTTTGTGATCCTCGGCATCCCAGTCACAAAACCTGAAAGGCACACTCGAGATTGAAACATGCCTTTGAACAGTGCAATGAATCTCAAAGATCTAGGAGTTTCAAAACGAATTAAAACCTAATAATACATTTCGTTTATCTTGGTGGAAATTGGTGAATCGTCATTCACCTACCTTCAAATATTTTATAGCTTGGATTACGGCATACCTCTTCTACGTTATAAAATAGTTTGTTGGGTCCTAGCCTTAATATTTCATATTGGGTGTCATATTAAGGACTTAAGATCAACTATCTTGAATATCTCCCAAAAGATGTCTGGTTTAGACATTTATGATCTTCCCAAATCTCTTGAAACAAGCTTTCCTAAATGAAGATGATGTCCCATGGAAATCATACTTCTTTCACCTCCTCCAATTATTCTCCCTAACCCAAAAGTTTAAGGTCACTCAAGCCCAATTGGCAAGGCAAGGTCTAGGTATGGTCACGTCTTGGAGATGTAGTCACATATTGACAAGTCGGGAGAGTTGGGTGTCAGAATCTTGAGAAAGTTGGTGGTTCAACTACTTTCTAAGTCATATAGTGAGTTCTTTTGGAACACCTATGAAACAGACTATGACAAGACCCTTAATGATCTTATCTATTTGTTAAGATCAACTACCTTAAAACTTGATGGACATTGACAATAGTGACACAGGAAATCCAGAAAAGCATTCTCTTCCCAATGGAAAGGGATCGGCCATAGTCAACTCGGTTGACCAAATGGTAAAGAGAAGAGCTAAGTCTGTGATAGTCCCGTGTACCATTATCAAAAGGTCCATATGTTTATATTGCCAAAGAAAGGGGCATTGGTTGCGAAGCTGCCAAAATTTACCTAAGGATGTTAAAGTCAATAAGTTTGAATCTACTTCAGGTAAAGTCCACTATCTAACTCTGTTAAGTTTCTATTCTGAGATTCCTTATACATGATGTGACTAGGTCACATGGTGATGTTTTAAGAATCAAAGAAAAGTGAAGAAACTTAAAGAAAGAATATGCTGAATCTGATCGCGTAGATGGATTTCTATCGCATAGCTTGAAGATCGGATTCTTGAGCTACTTCTTAGGAGTTATGAGATATTGCTTAGGAATAGATAACAATAAGTTTTCATATGGATTGTAAGGATAAGTTTTTCCGTAAAGTTTTAAAATATCCTTACAATGGCATTTGAGGAAAAATTGTTGCTTATATGATTCCATTAATAGCAAGAGTGGAAATATGAAATTGATTCTTTCATTTGTGGTAATGTCTAAATTTACCAAATAAGGAAAGATTCTCATCACCCAAGTTTCAATTGGACCGGAACTTGGAATCATGCAAGTTGTATAGCATGATGAAAGAGAACTTTCAAGTATTGGAAAATTAAGACTAATTACTTATTCACATGGATGTGTGAGTCAAGTAAAGGACTAAGGGATCGAGTACACATTCTTGTGCACTGATCAAGTCCACCACAAAATATTGATAAAACTATTCATCATAGTTTACTAAAGCTCAGTAAATATGATTATACTTAAAAGCTTAAAAGCTTAAGTGTAACTCTGAGACATTGGAAAAAGGTTCCAATGTAAGGCAGAGCGAATAAGAAGAATCAAATTAGGCAGAAGGATAGAAGTTTCTCAAATCTGAAAAGATGGGAGAGTACCTTCGTATCAGTTTTTATGATCATCTTAATGATTTAGAGACCTTATCACAATTCATCCTCTAAGTGCTTTCTTATAGCTTAGAAGAGAAACTATGAATTGTTGAAGTGGTTAAATCAAGAAGATGATTCATACTTCGTTCCAATACAAGTCTTAGAGTCATACTCCAACATTGTAACTTGAGTGACATGTCTTAAAGAAGGTTTAAAACACTTGGTAAATGTAAGAGTAAAAGTTTTCTACTCTTGTACATTTGAAATTGGTAAGTTGTGATGTTTTGGATAAAACAAAGACCAACTTAGGCCAATTATGTGAAGTGTTTGTCTTCATTAGAATCCATACTATCTCTTGGATATTTGACAAGGGAGTCTTATAGGTCAAGAGGACAGTGGGAGTCTTAAAGGTCTTGAAAGTCTCAAGAACTAATCAAGAATAGAACCTGAAGTTCTTCACTAGCACACGACTTGAGGTTTATAACCTATCGTGTTGACATATTCTGTGCCCATTCGAGTTAAAGTTGGCTTTTCATATGAGTTCTTAGAGTTCTCAATGTGTTGCACAACAACTCGGAAGCAATGGTAGGCCCTTGAGCTGCCAGGTGGCAAGAAATTAAGATTGAGTTCAACCCATACGAGTTTTGGATTTGTCGTTATCCTTGTCTTGTGACTATGGTTTTGACAATTCACATGGATAAGAACACATACACCATTAAATCTAAGTGTCATAAGGTTTTTCTCCGATTCATGAAAATGATGGTGAGGAAACACTTTCACTAAGTAGATTTTAGCTAGATAGCAATTGTGATATTTGCATTCTCAAAGTCGTTAGTGGAGCGTGTGTGGTTTACCGGCACACTAACCTGGACTTGTGAGAAGTGGCAAAAAGGTCTAACCATTATGATTACGGCATCCCTCTTCATAATTGTTTAGACACACAAGTGTGCTATCTAAGGGAAGGTGTATGATTTTGATAAAGTCTTATGAAAACAATCTAGTATCAGAAATCTGAACTTTGGTAAGAAAGTCAATGAAGTATTGATTTCTAGAAGTCCAGCTGATTTCTGAGTACATGTCAAAACTAGTGGGAGCATAAGTGTTATGCTAATAATCATCATGTTAGTGGGAGCATGATAATTATGATAAGTATTGCAAGTTAGCAATGTTAATTATAGAAAACAAAAGGTTTCAATTGGGAAAAGTTGTTTTGCTATAATTAAGGGAGAGGAAATTATACTTCATCTCAAATCTATAAGCTTAGAACGTGAGGTTTTAATCATTTAGTCAAGGATATATATATATATATATGAATTTCATGTTGGAATGGCTCAACATAAGGAAATTCTGTATATTGGTCCATTATTTGCGTTCTAAAATTCGATTATGATTACGGCATCCCTTTTCATAATCTGAATTATGAGAACTTGGCAAATAGAAATGGAAATGTTATAGCAAAAGACTGGTTTTGTCTTTATGTGAGACATCATGAATCGTGTCCCATATGCTTCGGATATAGGATCGATTACATGTGCTATATTCATCCTTTCTAAAATTTTCAAAATGCCTGGGGCATTAAGAAGGGAAAAGGTTTAGAACTGGATATGACTAAAAGGATTAAACAATTGTCGAGGACAATCTAAGGTTTTCCAAAGATTGGTTGCTCAAGGACAGTTGGAAGTATAGTGATAATTCTGGAAGGACCATATTGACATAATCTGTAAGGAGGCAACTCTTGTTCAGAAGTGATAGTCAAAAATGGAATCTGGAAATGTTTCAAAGTTAGAAGTTTTCAATCTGTGTAAGATTAAGGAAACTTAATGCAAGAAGGATGTTTCCAAGGAGCTGATCTCCTTTGGAATTCTCTGTATTGATTGTTGTCAAGTCTTTCTGATTTTGTGCATAATCATTACAAGAAGATCAATGCATATAAGTTTAGAATCTAACAGATTTCAGTAAATGGCATGAATTTGGAATTCTTGCATTTGCAGTAAGGATTTGGGAGTGTGAAAAGAGAATCATTGAAGTTATGTTCAATGGATCTAGTTCACAAAGTAAAGATCATACACAAACATAGTATGCATACTTGGTGTGTGGCATGACTAGTGTTTAAAAAACATAGTGTACATGCTTGGAGCATGGGACAACTATTGTTTTAAATTCAAGAATAAAGTTGATAGCTGAAACAGTATACAATGATTAATGTGTAATCATATGGTGATAAATAAAAGGTGTTTTATTTATGTTCATAGGGTTTGATACCATATTGGATTCAATTATTATTGTGTTTCATTTTGCATGTTTTGACTTCCCGAATAAACTAGGTTATTCTTCCGGAATGACTAAGTTATTCAAACCATCCATAGTCTGTCATATGTTGGAAGTAGATATGAATTAAGACTGTCATGGGTTGGCTTGTAGAGGTCTAAGTTGTTGGACAAAGGGCTACAACACTCATGAGTGCTCATAAGTTCTGAGTATTGGATTCAACCCATGCTTATTGGAATCACTTCATGGATTTTATCACGAGTGATCATGAGACGATAATATCTTATATTATTCAAACCTAGAGATATGAGTTTTTACTATAAGTTGGTTGTACATTGATTGCACGAAAACGCATTCGGTAACTCGGTGCTATAAAACGTGCCTTTGTGTATGATTCAACAAGTAGTAGAACAAGCCATATGAGTCGAAGTTTATCCGTTGCTTTTACCTTCGGGATAAAAGTGATATCTGTGGGCCCCTCGATGATTTGATGATGACAAATGGAAGTGCTCGGCCGGGCCAGGACTGATTTGATTTGTTTAATTAGTCAGTCGTCATAAATCGGAAATCGGGAAACAACAAATGGACAGAGAGAATGATTTTAATCCATGTCTCAGTCCATATGATATCTAGAATGGAGGAATATATGATCCCTTATCTAATGGACAAGTCACTGACAAAGGTCAGAGTTCATATACAAGGTCAGAGTTTGACAGAAGCTTTTGAGAGCAACGATTGCCAGTTGGTTCCTGAAGTCATACGCAATATTAGTTTTAGACTTATCCAAGTGGGAGACTGTTGGATTAATGTCTAAGTCCATAACTATAATTGGTAAGACTTGACCCGACCCGGCATGGTCCATTTGGGTTGCATGGCATCATGCACTTGGATAGACTTTAATGAGAGAAATAAGACACTTATGGTTATTAATATATTATAAGTTCTAGTATATTAATAATAAGAATAATAAGATTATTTAATTAGTATTGATCAAGAATTAATCTAGGATTAATTAAGTGATCAAAAGAAGACTAATTAAATATATGGGTTGATTGTGTAAATCATCCATACTTGTAGAGTGGGCTAATGCTCCATGGATAATCAAGTTGGGCTAAAACCCATAGGATGGTCCATGGATGCTCCATGGTGTATTTGTGCCCATGAATCATGGAAATGAAAGGCCATGCCAATTAGGGTTTACATGGTGTAACCCTAACTATATAAGCATCTTATTCTTGACCAAAATTGGCCACTAGTGTGTGAAGTAAAAGGGCTAGCCAATTTTCATGAGTGTAGTTTTCTCTCAAGTCATTCCAAGAGTATTTGGTGTTGTGTGAACCATTTGAGGTGTCACACTTGGGGCACTAGGCACTCAAGCTTCATGAAGACTTTCTACACCAAAGAGGTATGTATTCTATCTTGTTACATTCATTGTTTTGTATGCTAGATTAGGATAATACCTTGGAAGTTCTTATTTGCATGTATAGTAGAGAAAACATAGATCCAAGGTATTTAGGGTTGCATGTACACTTGGGTGTGTTGGAATGCTGAAAACCCAACAGGTTGTCTCTACCATTAGCCATAACGCTATGTCTACCATTAGCCACAAAGGCTATCTCTACCACATATCATGCATACATACATATCACACCTCTACATAGCAAGTAAACCAACTATTGTGAAATGGACTGGCCTTGGTACCTTAGACCCATTGGTATGGTGAGAAAACTCACCTCTCAAAGGCTGAACGGGCAAACTCAAGTCAGATAAATCCCACACTGCTCCTCTACCTATAATAAATGAGTAAATAACTCAACATAATCCCATAAAAACCCCCAGGATCAACCCTGGTCAAAGTCAAGGTTTGTAGTCAAGGTCAATAGTCCATATTGACATTGACTCGTCGAGTACAATCAGCCACTCGTCGGGTTCCCTACTTAACTCATGAACTCGCCGAGTCACCCGAGAGACTCGTCGAGTTCTTTGATGGTCATGGCCGTAAACTTCCAACCGAACACCCTTGACCGTGAACCCTTGGCCGTGAACCTTTGACTGTGAACCCTTGACCGTGAAGGAGAAAACCCTCTCGACTCGCCGAGTCACTAGAGCGACTCGACGATGTAACACCGAAATTTTTAAAACAAATTTTTTGTTTAAAATCGGCTATCTCTTTAACATTTTTCATAAAAATCTCCCTTTTTGTTTAAATTACAATACATGACTCTTTTGTTCAATCAATTAATAGACCAGGATCCTCAAAACCAACGCTTCTTCTGGTGTGTACAATCGAGCCGGTGCCGTCACGTGATCCGGAGAAAACCTTAAACATATAACACAAAACAATGTAAGCACGAAGCTTAGTGAGTTCCCCAAAATACCACTCTAACACATATTAGCCACTCAAGGCTATAACTCTGTTGATCCTCTAGTCAGTGTGTCTCAGTGGGACCCTCCAGTCCCAACTCTCTGTAGACCCTCTGTCCCTAACTCTATGGACCCAAAGGTCCTAACTCTGATAACTCTGAATCATGCATATCACATATCACAATAAATCTCATAAAATAAATAGCATACAAATACACTGGCACATAACTCTAAACCTAACTCTGTGGAACCTTTGGTCCTAACTCTATGGACCTTTCGGTCCTAACTCTGATATACACATATCATAAATCACATAAAAATAATGCAGTGCCACACATCGCATAGATAGCATACAACAACTCTGTCACACAACTCTGTTACCACTCTAGGTAAAGTATAGTGAGAAGACTCACCTCAAACGAAATCGGATGAACTCTCATGCTCAACGTCCCGACCTAGCCTGCTCCTATTATTCAAATAACATCCCCGATCAACACTCTCTCGTTGTCTCATCTCTAAAGATTGGGTAGAAGACCATTCTACCCTTCCCTGAACTCTCTTAAGTCAGTCTTGACCAATACCCTAAGGTCAACGAAAGTCAACAGTCAAACTTTGACCCGACTCGTCGAGTGCACATGGGCAACTCGGCGAGTCTACATGTGTCCACAGAATCCTCCTTTTAGCCTCGCTTGACACGTCGAGCCAACTCCTTTCTCAACGAGTTACGCCTGGTATGAATCATGGGGCAACCTCGACTCGACTCGTCGAGTCCTCTCATGAACTCGGCGAGGTGCTCCCATGACAACACTCATCTGGCCTTCTAAGGTCAGATCCGTTCCTCTAATCCATAGATCTGACTTCCCTATGACCAATAACCATGAAAAGGCCGAATCTTGGTACACATGCAAGGCTCTCTATGCTTATTTTGGTGAAATCCTTCATATCATGACAACCCTAACTCATAACTCGAAGGAAAAGGAATAAAGCAGAATGGAAGGGACTCTCTAGACATCTTAAGGTCCAGATCTAGGAATCATTTCACAATGGGACCTCTCATACTGTAGATTCAAGCTAAATAAAGCATGAAGATGTTGGAATAGTGTCTAAGGCTGCAACTATATTAGACAAGTATTTAACCCAGTTGTGCATGGTCCTTTTGGGTTGCGTTCACCATAGCAACTTGATAGGATGATTTATTAAGAGAGAGTAAATATTATTAATATATTATGAGAATAATATAATGAATAATATATTTGTTATTTGATTAATATAAGTCAGAGAATTAATTAGAATTAATTTGGTGACTTAAAGAGATTAATTAAATAAAGGGGTATAAACTGTCAATTGTTTGATAGTTAAGCTTTAGACTGTAAATCCATTGGGATATGCTTTGGACGAATTCTAAGAGTGTTAGGATAGCCAAAATCGTCCAAAGGCTTATCTATGGAATGGATTTGGATAGCCTTAAGAGAAGATTATCCAATTAGGGTTTAGGTTGTAACCCTTAAGGAGTCTACAAGTATAAATAGACCCCATGGCATAGGGAATTCGACACATCTCATAAAGTAAGAGAACCCTGGCCGAATTCCTCCCCTCTCCTCTCTCCTATATCATTCTTCTTGCTATTGGTGTTTGTAAGCCATTAGAGGAGTGACATTTGTGACTCTAGAAGCTCCAAGACCTCAAGATCAACAAGGAACTCAAAGGTAAGATTCTAGATCTGTTTCAATGTTGTTATTTAACCTAATTAGTCATTAGAAGACTTGGATTCAAAGCATGTTTATTAGAAAGCCTAGATCCAAGCATTAGGGTTTTGCATGCGCACATAGGAAAGTTCTTATGGCTAAAACCCATCAGTGGTATCAGAGCCTAGCTTGGTTTTCTTTAAATTGTTGCTTGATTAACAGAAACAAACCTGCAAAATTCGATTTTTAGGTTTCTGAGTCACTGACTCGGCGAGTCCCAAGGTGGACTCGGCGAGTAGGCCTGACTCGGCAAGTCCCCTTGTGCACTCGGCGAGTCCAGGCGTCAGGAATGGCCAGATTCGGGATTTTTTCATAATTATCTTATGGAAACTTACCTTAATCATAATAGATCAATCTAAATCCGATTTTTTGATATATATGACTATTATCTTGATCTAGTTAAAGGTATTTATCAACTAATAAAATATTTGATTTCCTTATATGATAATTAATTAATTATTTTAATTATTTTGGTAATTATCTTGAATAAAATCAAATATAGATAATTAGGATATTAATTGTTAATTGAAATTATTTGTTATTTGATCCTCCATGTTTTAAATGTTTAAAACCTACCCTCAAGTTTTGAAATTTATATTTGTGATTAAAAGTTTTAATTTAGACAACTTAAATTTCAAACCCTAGATTTTAAAAGTTTTAAAATACAACCCTATACTAATATGATATTAATAGAATAATATATATATGTATAACTAAATGCTAGTCTTACCGTTAGTAGGCCTCATTCACGAAGCCGATCTATAAGGTGGGTATAAGGTTGCGGCCTATAAAATGGCGCTTAATGAGTGTACACTCACACCCACCGCTTGCTTGATTGGTGGAGGGTCGTTAGCCGAACGGGTAGGATAGGGCAACCTCATCCTCTTATTAAAAGTATAATAAGAAATACAAAGTAACTACACATATTTTTAAAATTTCCCAATCCTAGTTACTTTAGGAAAAGTGAATTGATGTAATCCCATGAAATTACACTTTGCACCTTGCTAAGATGTTAGTGGAGCGTGTGTGGTTTACCGGCACACTAATTGGTTCTAAGCGAAGGTGGCAAAGGGTGATTCATTGTTTATCATAGTTCGATGGAGCGTGTGTGGTTTACCGGAACATCAAATAGGTGATCGTTACAATGAAGGCACCATGTGAATTTGCATGGTAATTCACACCCGCTTTATGATCCTCGGCATCCCAGTCACAAACAAGAGGGGCATATCGAGATTTAAACATGCCATTGAATAGTTTCAATGAATCTCATCCGAACCTAGGAATTCTCAAAAACACTTAGGACTAATAGTTTAGGTTTCGTGATGGAGAATTAGTGAATCGTCATTCACTTACCTTCAATTTATTTGCATGTTAGATTACGGCATCCCTTTTCTAGTATGTGAATGTTATTGTTGGATCCTAGCCCTAATTTTTCTTATTGGGTGATAATTAGGGATTCTTATTCTAATCTATTTTTGTCCTTTTCTAATTGTAGATGTCGAACGCAAACAACACTGCTGCTAGTTCTTTCATGTTGATGAGCCTTTGCCAAAAGGTCACCTTCGATGGAACGAACTTTAGCGAATGGATAAGATACATTCGCACCATTGATCGCTATGAGGACAAGGAGTATGTCCTCGATGAGAAGCTCGAGAAAATCAACCCCGAAGTTGCTACTCCCGCCGAAATCACCGCCTTTGAAACTCATGAGCGAGATGCAACGAAGGTACATTGCATCATGATCGCCACCATGAACTCCGAATTCCAAAAGTCCTACGAGGACATGTACCCGTACGAGATGAACCAAGACTTATTGGAGAGATACCATCAAAACGCGAGACAAGAGCGTTATGAGATTTTCACCAACATGATTTCCGCGAAGATGGGTCATGGAGAATCTCTTACCGTGCACCTGCAAAAGATGCAAAGGTATGTCGACCGCCTTCGCAAGTTAAATGTTGACTTCGGTGAGGACTTGGCGATCGACATGGTGCTTCACTCTTTGCCTCCGATGTACAACCAATTTAGGATGACCTACCACATGAACAAAGAAGAGGTCACCCTAAGCAAACTCCAAGGTCTCTTGAGGGTCGCTGAGAGCAACTTCAAGGACAAGTTTGTTGCACCTACTCCCAATCCGTCCGCTACTCCTGTCTTGGCTATTGGTCAAGGAAAGGGAAAGAAGAGGAAAGCTTCATCGAAGAACTATCGCAAGGTGAAAGCCCGAGATGGTGCCTCTTCTAGTGGGACCAAAGTTGATCCCGCTAAGCCCTGCTCTAACCCGAAGGAGGCAGAGTGTCACCACTGCCACAAGATAGGACATTGGAAGAGAAGCTGCCCGGATTACCTGCAAGCAATCAAAGAAGGAAAGATCAAGCCATCTTTCGCAGGTATATACACAATCAAATCTAACGATTCTAATCATGCTATTTCTTGGGTTCTTGATATCGGTTGTGGTTATCACATTTGTTCTAATGTGCAGGGACTAAGAAGAAGTAGGGATGTGGAGCAAGGAAGGATCAATCTAATCATGGGGAACAGAAGATCGTCGCCTGTGACCAAGATTGGAGTGTATTCTTTAGTGCTTAGGAACAATTTGGTTTTAGATTTGAACAATTGTTGCTATTCGCCAGAAATGGCTAGAAACATCATTTCATTTCATGGTTTATATAGACAAGGATTTAGATTTTCTTTTAATAATGAGAATGGTTCTATTTTGGCTTATCTAAATGGTGTCTTTTACTTTGAAGCTATACCATGTAATGGAATATATGAAACCGTTATGATTGTTGATAACTTAGGAAATGATGTTTTGAATATTGATTCTTCCACTAGTATGGATAAAGCATCCTTGTGGCATTGTCGTCTTGGACATGTCAACAAGAAACGCATAGCCCAACTCCAAAAGGATGGAGTGTTGGAGTCATTCGACCTTAGGGAAGATGACACATGTGAGTCTTCTTTACTTGGAAAGATGACTAAGTCACCCTTCACGAGTACATGTGAAAGGGGCGAGGGTCTATTGGACCTAATACATACCGATGTATGTGGACCATTTAGATCAACCACGAAGGATGGGAACCGCTTCTATGTGACTTTTACCGATGACTATAGTAGATATGGGTATATCTACTTAATCAAGCAAAAGTCAGACACCTTTGAAAAGTTCAAAGAGTTCAAGAATGAAGTGGAAAATCAATTGGGCAGGAAAATCAAGATGCTTCGATCCGATCGAGGAGGAGAGTACCTAAGTCTTGAATTCCACGATTATCTCAAGGAGTGTGGAATAGTTTCACAATTGACGCCTCCTAGGACACCGCAGTTGAATGGTGTGGCAGAAAGGCGTAATCGAACCTTATTAGATATGGTTCGCTCTATGATGAGTCGTGCTTCACTACCAATCTCTTTTTGGGGGTATGCCTTAGAGACTACCGCCCATATCCTTAATCGAGTCCCTACTAAGAAGGTTGCCAAAACACCTCACGAGATGTGGACAGGGAAAGCTCCCTCGTTGGCACATATCAAGGTTTGGGGTTGCGAGGCTTTCGTAAGACGAGATACTCACGACAAGCTTGAACCTTGAAGTGAGCGATGTATTTTCATCGGCTACCCGCAGACATCCTTTGGATATCTCTTCTATAGACCGAAGGACCATATTGTCTTCGTTGCGAGGAGAGGAGTTTTCCGAGAGCGAGAACTCATAAGCCAAGGAGACAGTGGGAGGAAAATCGAACTTGAAGAGATTCAAGAGTCGATAGATGAAGGAACCTCTACCGCTGGCATTCAACCCGAGGAGGAAACTCCGGTTGAACCGATTGACGAATCCTTACCTCTTAGACTTTCCGATAGAGTTAGAGTTCATCCCCAGTTTTATGGCTTTCATATTAATACCGAAGGGGACACGTATATTAGTGATGGTACACTAGTAAACCTTGATGAACCTAATAGCTATAAGGAAGCCATGGCAGGCTCGGAGTCTGTAAAGTGGAAAGAGGCAATGGATAGCGAGATCCAATCCATGTATGATAACCAAGTTTGGAATTTGGTTGATTATGTGCCCGGACGTAAGACCGTTGGGTGCAAATGGATATTCAAGAAGAAGACCGACGTGGATGGGAACGTACACACATATAAAGCGCGATTGGTCGCGAAGGGCTTTACTCAAACTCCCGAAGTTGACTATGATGAGACCTTCTCACTAGTTGCGAAGATTAAATCTATTAGAGTGATGCTAGCAATTGCCGCATTTCATGATTATGAGATTTGGCAAATGGATGTCAAGACCGCTTTCCTTAACAGAAAGTTGGCCGAGGATGTTTACATGGCTCAGCCAGAGGGGTTTGTGGATCCGAAGCATCCGAATAGAGTGTGTAAGCTTGAGAAGTCCATTTATGGACTTAAGCAAGCATCTCACAGATGGAATCTTTGCTTCGATGAGAAAGTCAAAGAGTTTGGATTTGTACGAAGCGAAGACGAATCTTGTGTATATGTCAAAGCCAGTGGGAGTATAGTAAGCTTCCTCGTTCTATATGTCGACGACATATTACTCATAGGAAACGACATCCCGACCTTGCAGGAGGTTAAGTCCTGGCTCGGGAAGTGCTTCGCTATGAAGGACCTCGGAGAGGCTTCTTACATTTTGGGAATAAGGATAGTAAGAGAAAGAAGTAAGAGACTAATTGGACTTAGTCAGAATACTTACTTAGAGAAGGTACTAAAACATTTTAGTATGGAAAACTCAAAGAAGGGAGAACTACCGATACAAAGTAATGCCAAATTGAGTAAGACTCAAAGTCCGAGTACCGAAGCTGAGATAGCGGAAATGAGCCGAGTACCATACGCTTCCGCAGTTGGCTCAATCATGTACGCTATGACTTGTACTCGCCCTGATGTAGCCTTCACTTTGAGCATGGTTAGCAGATATCAAGGGAATCCTGGCAAAGCACATTGGATTGCGGTGAAAAACATCCTTAAGTACCTTCGGAGGACGAAGGAATGGTTCTTAGTCCTCGGAGGGAGTGATGACTTGAAGGTGCGAGGGTATAGTGACGCCAGCTTTCAGACCGACAGGGACAACTATCGTTCGCAATCGGGCTGGGTCTTTACCCTAAATGGAGGAGCAGTGACATGGAAGAGTTCCAAACAGGAAACCGTAGCTGATTCAATGTGCGAATCAGAGTACATTGCAGCGAGGGAAGCGTCGAAGGAGGCAATATGGCTAAAGAACTTCATCGGTGATCTTGGAGTTGTACCTGCCATAAAGGAGCCAATGGAGATTTTCTGTGATAACGAAGGCGCGGTTGCCTTGACCAAGGAACCGAGGGATCATGGTAGATCAAGACATATCGACAGAAAGTATCACTTCATTAGACATCGTGTAGAAGAAGGACAACTCGTAATGAAGAGGATATCATCAGAAGATAACCCAGCAGATCCGCTTACGAAGGGACTGAGTAGGGTTAAGCACTTGCAGCATGCTAGGAGTATTGGGCTGAAGGATGATATTAGCATAGATTAGATAGTATTAGAAACGTGTAATAGATAAATGTAATTGACATTTGATGATTAAATAAAGGAGTTTTATTTATGAGTAATGTTACTATCTTATGTTAATTATTTAGCTATTGTTTCACTTTGCATGTTTTGACTTCCAGAATAATTGAGTTTATTAGGAATAATCGAATTGTTCAAATGGTCCACAATCGTTCATATGTTGGGAGTAGATATGAATGAAGATTGTCATGAATTGATGTGTAGAATGTCTAAATAGTGTTAGACATAGCAAAGGATTGCTACAATGTTCATGAGTGCTTATGAACTAGTTTTGAGCATTGGAATAAACCTGCACTTGCTGGAATCACCTTATGGAATACGATATAAAAGGTGATCGCAAGATGATAATATCGTATAGTCTTAAAACCTAGATATATGGTTTATTATTTGTTAATTGATCGTACATTGATAATACGAAAACGCATCAGTAACTTGGTGTTATAAAACGTATTGTTGTGTATAGTTGGTTAATGAGTAAGTAAATGCATATAAGTCGAAGTTTATCTGTAAACTTTTATCTAAGAAGGTAAAAGCGATATCTCGGCCGCTCGATGATTTGATTTGACTTATGTGCCGAGCCCGGTCAGAACTGAATTGATGTGTTCGATTAAGTTCTATGTCAAATAAATCAGAGATCGAGAACCTAAATGCTTGACTAACCATTCCATAGGGTTGTTAGCATGATATCTAACAGAGGACTGTACGTTCCCTTATCTAAAGGACAAGATTGATTAGATCAGAGTTGACAGCGTCTTTGAGAGCTACGATTGCAAACTGAATTGTACTTGTGAATATAGTTACTAGACTTATCCAAGTGGGAGACTGTTGGAATAGTGTCTAAGGCTGCAACTATATTAGACAAGTATTTGACCCGGTTGTGCATGGTCCTTTTGGGTTGCCTTCACCATAGCAACTTGATAGGATGATTTATTAAGAGAGAGTAAATATTATTAATATATTATGAGAATAATATAATGAATAATATATTTGTTATTTGATTAATATAAGTCATAGAATTAATTACAATTAATTTGGTGACTTAAAGAGATTAATTAAATAAAGGGGTATAAACTGTCAATTGTTTGATAGTTAAGCTTTAGACTGTAAATCCATTGGGATATGCTTTGGACGAATTCTAAGAGTGTTAGGATAGCCAAAATCGTCCAAAGGCTTATCTATGGAATGGATTTGGATAGCCTTAAGAGAAGATTATCCAATTAGGGTTTAGGTTGTAACCCTTAAGGAGTCTACAAGTATAAATAGACCCCATGGCATAGGGAATTCGACACATCTCATAAAGTAAGAGAACCCTGGCCGAATTCCTCCCCTCTCCTCTCTCCTATATCATTCTTCTTGCTATTGGTGTTTGTAAGCCATTAGAGGAGTGACATTTGTGACTCTAGAAGCTCCAAGACCTCAAGATCAACAAGGAACTCAAAGGTATGATTCTAGATCTGTTTCAATGTTGTTATTTAACCTAATTAGTCATTAGAAGACTTGGATTCAAAGCATGTTTATTAGAAAGCCTAGATCCAAGCATTAGGGTTTTGCATGCGCACATAGGAAAGTTCTTATGGCTAAAACCCATCAGAAGAAACCTTAGATTCATGAAATCAAACGAAGATGGACATAAATCCTTACCTCTCACAGCAGCTCTGAACGAAATGATGGAAGATTTGAGTCCCACAGGACAACCCAACTCGAAATCCTTCCTTCCTTTTATTAAGACACTCCAAAGGATGACGAATTAGCCCTCCTTTTGTACCAAAAGCTTCCTCTCTGTTCTCTATGTTTTCTCAGGGTGTAGTGGCCACAAATGAAGGCCATAAGGACCTTTAAATAGGTCCCAAACCCGAGAAATTAGGGTTTCTCTGCCTAGCACCTACTCAGGGAGTCCTTCCTCTGACTCGTTGCCTCCATTCATTAAATCCGCGTGAGAAACCCGACTCGACTCGGCGAGTTGGATCCTCAGCTCGTCAAGTCTCTCCTTTAATCAAAAGATTAAACTACACAACAATAACCCTGAAAATCCGGATGTTACAATTCTCCCCCTCTTGAATTAGATTTCACCCTCAAAATCATTTCTTAACCACACATAGATTTAATCATTAATCCGAAAGGCACTACCAAAAAGATCTTCATACCACACTGATATCTTTCTCTATGGACATCCGAACCACATAGAACCTCCAAAACCAGAGTTTAAACCAACTCTTTCGCCAATAAAAATACCCCTTCACAATAACCGGAAACTCTAGTGGCCTGATCCGCCGCCAAACCGCCTACTTGAGCGATCACCTTGATTTTTGCTCCTTGAATATCAACCCAGTTTCCTCACTGGCTCTCTGATTCTCATAAGACCACGTCCAACAACCGGCTATCTCTCCTCCAAGCCGATCATGCTAAATCATATGAATCACACCCCACGAATAAAAGGGTTCACACTCCACCGGGGCACATTTACTAGACTGCTATCAGAAACCCTCCGAACAAAGAATCCCCAACACTCTGTCCTTAGACACAAAAAACATAACCATGCTCGCTCAGAAATGTCCTCAAACATCCCATTCGTAAGCCTCAACTCCAAATTCCATATATCTTTTAACACCACACGAGGTCTGACAGTCGTCTATCCGCACAACTCTTCCAACGGCTCTGGGCCGTCAGCAACCTCTGTTTGACCTGCTGAATCTGCTCGGTCCTCTGAAGCACCATCTCTGTACTACCCATCACACGTTGCCCTACCTCTCCCCAGCAAATTGGAGTCCAACACCTCCTCCCATACAACAACTCAAAGGGTGGCATACTAATGCTCGAATGATGGCTGTTGTTATAGGAAAACTCAACCAAAGGTAAGTACGTGTCTCAACTCCCTCCGAAATCCAATACACATGCCCGAAGAATGTCCTTGAGCGTCTGAATCGTCCGCTCGCTCTGCCCGTCAGTCTGTGGGTGGTAGGCGGTATTAAAATGCAACCTCGTGCCCAACTCCTCATGGAATTTCTTCCAGAATCTGGAAGTGAAACGTACATCTCGATCTGAGACCATCAAGATCAGTACTCCGTGCCGCGATACCACCTCCCTCATGTACAACTCTGCCAGGCTCTCCAAAAACTCCATACTAGGGCTACTCAAGCCTAAAACTCTACTGCATTATACAGTGATCGGAGTACTGTAAAGTCCAAAAATCGGATCTACCAATGATCAAAAACAAATAGCAACCACACAATACGAAATAATAAGCAATGAAAGAACAAACCAAGCTTGTATACGCTTTATAGCCTTAAAACGTCGGATACAACTTGGTGGAACTGGAAAATACGAAAGGCATCAACAACCTTAAACATCTGACACAACACCCTATTTATAGTCCTTATGACCGTGAGCAGTTTACGGCCGTAAACTCAAGTACAACCGCAAACTATTACAAAATTGTTTTTCATACACAACCCCTATCACTAGCTACTATACCTAGACCAAACCATTTTATAGGGCCTTTCAATCTCCCCCTTGGTTTAGACAAGCTCGAGGCCATCCCCTTGTTAACAATCATAATGTCCATTTGTCCCATGGCCCCATTCCACATACGCTTGCTCAAAATCTCAGCCACCATCGTCGTATAGACTTTAGCACCTTCTTCATATATATCTTCAACAACCTTAATCTGAAAGTTACTAATATAGTGGATATCCCATTTCCTGAACTGCAACAAGTCTTTGCGATCATACAACCTGATGCACCTATTCTTAAGCTTAATGACGACAGCAGAAGTAGTTTCATCAAAAACCCAGCACTTCAATGGACTAAGAGACCCATCTGAATAGCCTTGAAGCACCGGAAACTGCTTGACTTGTTTTGTTGCAGGCCACATTACTACCTGTAACGGCTTGTCGGTGGACGGTTCCAAAACATCTGTGTGTTCAAATACAATAGATTCTGCTGTCGGCATAGATGGAAACCCCTTTTTCACTTGATCATCGAGGAAGTGCTTGAATTGAGTAACTTGTGGATCATTCATTAAATTGATGAAGGGAGCTCGAGACAGCTCTGTCAAATCAATCCTCGTGAACGAGCTAAAATCATGACTATTCTTGTACAACTCAAAATTCCCGCTCTTGCGAATGACTATCCACATCTTAAGGGGGTCATGGGAACCCCAAGAAGCAACTCCCGATCTGTCGCCAAACGAATCTCGGAACCGAACTACTTCAAGATCAGTAATTGTAATTAACGGTTCACCTCGAGAAGCATTCAGATTAGTATTCCTCTTGAACAACAACTAACCTTTCTCCACTTCTTCTTCTTCTTGACCACGACAAATGATTTCTGCAATATGAGGAGCCAGAGGAGGTTCATCAACACCACGATCAGCAGTACCAGAAGACTGACTGACTGGTAGGTCAACCGGGAAAGCTTGTACGTAAAGATTAATCCTTTGTTCTTCAACAGACGTTTGGTATTTGTCTCCAAGGTCTTCTTCAATTTTCTTCTTCAGCTCAAATTAACTTGATGTTAGCAGATTGAAATGATCTTGCAAGTCGGAAATCTGCTTAGACTTCAGCTTTTTATCCTTCTTGAGCTCGGCCACTTGTACTCCAAGATTTTTATCTGATTGCAACTTAGAAACTTGAATACTAAGATTGACATTCTCAGCACGAAGTTCCGCTACTTAAATATCTAACTCAATATTCTTCTGGCCTAGAACTGAAATCTCCTTTTGCAAACCAAAAAGAGTGAGATTGTCATCCCTAGCACCACCTTCTTTAATGGAAACACCTTTTCCACGAGGGTCTGGCGACAGAAGTTGTTCTTCAGCCATGTGCAACACCAACCTTTCAGAAGCAACAACCCGATTATACCATGGAACTGGGAAACCAGGCGGTGTAGAGGGACCACCCACATCAAATGCTGAGCTCGGACCTGTTGAAAACATCTTGGTGGTTGTGTGTCTAGTGGTAGCAGTAGTGACAGGAGGGGTAGGAAGACCGCTAATCAAGTTTGCAATTAGCTCAGATTGCCTCACGTCTAATCTTTGTCTCTTGGACTGAGGTTGGTTAGAATCTGGGGTAAATACACTCATAAATGGTTCAGATATAGGAGAATTGGATATCGGAGGGGAACATCCTATAACCATCTCCATGTGAATTGAAGCAGACACCATTTGTTTTGATGTTGGAGTTTGAGTTTCTAACGTTTCGCTTGACTTCCTAGTCTCGGTTGTTGGCAGAACAACGTCATCGACATTGTTGAAAATCGTATCAAGGTTTTCTTGTGACACAACATTTGCACTGCTGGCTAAGGAAGCCGCAATATCATCACGATCAAAACCTGTTAAATCAAGATCACCAAATGAATCATTTCTTTCTTCACCGACATGCATTTCCGCATCATCTTGATCTTGGTTCAACTCCTTTTCAAGTTCTGCGGCGAATTGAGCGTCAGGAGTTGGTGAGTTATCCCTTTCAGTTTCTTCATCCTCGATACATCAATAACAATGTTGTTCGGAGTCGATTTTTCTACAGATGCCTGCTCTGACGAGGTTTGTTCAGACGAATCGTATGACTCTGTCGGTTCATCTAACTCTGTAAACTTTCCAAACTTCTCTAGGGGATACAGTCCTTGAAATATAGCCTTGCCTTTACGATTTTGTTTGATGAGTCCCACCGTGTGGGGACCCAAGGATTTCATATCCAGAGTCTCGCCCTCCTTCCTTACATTAGGAAACTGAATGTTAATGAATGCTTGGATAAAACGAGGAGACAGCAGAAAAGTATCTCGGGTAGAGGCTCTAATGTTAATGACAAATTCATCCAAGATGAACTTCGAAAAGTTGAATCTTATGCCAGCAGCAAGGGATACCAATGCACCAGTTGTGTGCTGTGAAATCTCATCGGCTCAAGACCTTCTGCCCGAAATGCAGCTAACAAAAACATGCACTGAGAATCTCTAGTATGGATGCGACAACTTCTTCAGTGTCGGCGGAAAAGTTCCCTCGTAGCTCATTCTGCGTAGAATCCGTTGAGCGTCTTCAATTCCAATTTCAGTTGGGAAATTTGGTTGATCGTCAATAAGCAGCGCCTCGTGAATGAAACCTTCATCAATCACGATCTCCTATCCTTGAACTTTGGCTTTCACAGTGAAATTGCCATCATCATCCATGTTCGACTGAGCGGTCGCCCAAAACTCGCGAATCAAATTTTGATACACCACTGGATTGAATGTGATCGCGGATGCTAAACAACATTCCCACAACCGATGAATCATCGAGCGCATATCATAGTGAATTGTTGGAGGGTCTACAAGCACGATTGCAAGGTTGTGCATGTCTACAAATTTCAAATTCGCCATTTTCTGCACTTAAACACAAACTGTAAGAAAAACTTTACAATAAAATTTTATTTTGACCCAAAAATTATTTTAATTAAAAGTATGATCAAACCAAAATTTTATTAAAGAAATTTAATTGAAAAATGAGTTACGGCCGAAATAAACAATAAATCTCGAATTTTAAATAAAATAAAAAAATCCGGCAGTAAACTAAGTTCTTGGGCCGTAAACTCAATGTTTACGGCCTAAGAGCCTTTTTACAAGCTTATCATATCGAAAAACCCCAATTACTTAATCAGTTATCAGAGCAATAGATGAATTGTTATTGGGCCGTAAACACCGAGTTTACGGCCGACGAACACTTAATTGAAAAAGCCACGAAAAACATATCTAAACGATGAATTGATGTATAATGCATAGATATCTGCAAATGCAGGGATTAGTAGCATCAAAATATATTCAAAACAAATCCAAACATCAACCAAACGGAGTTTACGGTCGTAAGCTCCGTTGAATCCTTTTTCGCGATTTCCGACAAAATGGCTCGGTGAAAATTGAAACAAAACACATATTCGTGATCTAGAAGTGATTACCTTTGTGATGATGTAAACGGTTTTCCAAAAATCAAAGAAATTTTTTTCGAGCTTTTGAGAGGGTTTAAGATGTGTTTGCGGCCGGAATCTTGTGAATGAGGAGATTCCGACAGTGAATTCCTTTTTACCCTTTTTCACCCTCACTTACCCTCTTACATGATAACTACCCAGTATTTTCGAATTCCAACAAAAAATTAATTTTTTAAAAAAAACATTGAGGATTATTTTTTTTTAAATAATTTCAAAAATAAAAAATAAAATAAAGATAAAACTAACAAAACACAATTTAATTGCTAGAAAAAGTAAAACGAAATTTTTTAAGAAATAAAAATGAACACAGTAAAAAAAATTAAATTAAAAATAACATTTTAAAAATAAAAAATAAAAAATAAAAAATAAAATTAAGATTTAAAAAAAATTCAACTAAAAATAGTTTTACAAAACAAAACTTAACCACTATAACTTTTGTGATGCTTGGATCAAAGTTGTTGGACGACCTTATTCCACTTTTTGGTACCCTAATCTTCACATCTTCGTCTGACCGATTGATAGTATTGTGGTCTACTTAAACACGAAAGATTTGTGACAGTTTTGGACATTTTACCAATGACATGATTCAGGCATATATGTAATTGTAAATTTCTGTAATTATGATAACTCCTAAATCTTAAATAAATTCACCTTATGACCATTTAACTGACTACAACCAGGGATATTGTTGTCCACCTAAATCGAGCAGCGAGATCTACAGACAATCTGTATGAGTTCATTTTTAAGTGTACTGGAACGTGTTTCCTGCTTCCTGATATGCCCTAACCATCAAGAACTTCCAGAGTACTCCTTACACCGGGTGAGCAGACAACCATTCAGAGAGAGAAGAGATTCAAAATTCTATTGCTAACTACTTCAGAGGGGTTGAGAAGAAGAAGGTTGCATATGCTGTGTACCAGGTCGGATTAGAAGTCGCGCAAAGGAGACAACATATGGCTAACAGATGAGAAGTATTTCACACACACACACACACACATATATATATATATATATATATATATATATATATATATATATATGTATATATATATATATATATATATATATATATATATATATATATATATATATATATATATATATATATATATATATCCTGCAGAGAAATAGAGTTGCATATGTTGTGTACCAGGTCGGATTAGAAGTCGCGCAAAGGAGACAACATATGGCTAACAGACGGAAAGAAAGAAAATGATATTCTACAGACCTAATTTATCAGAATTTACCAGTCGCCCCATCCAACCGGAATTAAGGACAGAATCCGCACATTGAGGAAAAGTTAAGCCACGGTTCCATGTACGGGTTCAATTAATGTGACAGGTAGATTCTCATGTATATCTCGCTGCTCAACCTATCCGAGCATCGTAACATTAGGTTAAACTGATTTAACTAGGTCAAAGTTTGTCAAGTCCTTAAATTCATTAGGTTCAACTTTCTTAGTCAAGTCTATTTAAAATCTTTCGTGCCTACCAGCACATCGAGTACATAGCGTGGATGATTCAACTTAAGTACGTTACGCCGATTCAGGTTGCCCTTTATCACTTGTTAATTTCATTTCCCATCACAATACCTACCACCGAAGCTGTCAACACTAATTTTTTAATTTTCTGAACATAAATGACACTATTTTTGGATTTTTATTTTCTGATTTTTTGTTGTTTTTGGATTATTATATTTCTCCCCCTAAATTTGTGCATGGCTGAGAACACGAATAATAAAGAAATTAAAAAAATGTGCAAATTTAAACCATCCTAAAACAAGAAATCGAAATGAAAGAAATAGAAAATAAAATAAATTAAGAAAAAAAACTTAATCCTCAAAACGTATAATTTTCAGAAATCACACAAGCACATCGAAGCGAGCTTTGTTAAATGGCTTTGTGAACAAATCTGCCACATTATTGTCAGTGTGGATCTGTTCTAGCCGGATTAACGATCGTCATAACAGTCTCTGATAAAGTGAATTTTAATTTCGATGTGCTTGGTTTTAGAGTGTTGGACTGGGTTTTTAGCAATTTGAATTGCTGCTTCATTATCACAATAGATAGGGGTTTCAAAGTAATTAAAACCGTAGTCTAACAGATGATGTTGGATACAGATAACTTGAGAGCAGCACGCTGATGCAGCAACGTATTCCGCCTCTGCTGTGGAAGTCGAGACAGTGTGTTGCTTCTTGCATTGCCACGAGACTAGCCTGTCACCTAGATACTGACATCCTCATGAGGTAGATTTCCTGTCAAGCTCACAACCTCCATAATTACTGTCAGTAAAAGCATAAAGATCAAAATCAGAATTTATCGGATACCGAAGACCCAATTTAGGGCTTCCTTTGATATACGGGAAAATTCTTTTGACAACAATAAGATGAGAAAGTTTAGGATTAGCCTGATAGCATGCGCATTGACAAACTGCGAACATAATGTCAGGTCGCCTTGCAGTAAGGTACATCAGTGATCCGATCATTGATCGATAAAGAGTTTGATCTACGGACTCGCCTTCAGGATTTGGAGTCAGAAGAGGTCGTTCAGCATCGGTGCTGACGCAAGTTTAGCATCATGAAACGCAAACTTCTCAAGAATATCCTCCACATACTTGGCTTGATGTAGCAGGATTCCGGTTGAATTTTGTTTAACCTGAAGCCCCAAAAACATGGTCATTTCTCCCAAAGAACTCATTTCGAATCGTTTCTTCATTAGACCTTCGAACTCCTTGAAATGTTGTTGACTAGTTGATCCAAAGATGATGTCGTCAACGTATATCTGTACGAGAATTTGATCCTTGTCGACGTGCTTTATGAACAAGGTTTGATTGATAGTGCCACGAGAGTAACCATGTTCGAGCAAATGCTTTGTTAAGGTCGCATACCATGCTCTAGGAGCCTGATGCAGCCCATATAAAGCCTTGTCCAGCTTGTAGACATGATTAGGATATTTTGAGTCAACAAAACCTAGGGGTTGATCAACGTAGATTTCTTCCTTCACCTTGCCATACAAGAAGACAGTCTTGACATCCATTTGAAAGATAGTAATGTTCATATAAGAAGCATACACTAGGAAGATACGAATAGCCTCCAGGCGAGCCACTGGAGCATAAACTTCAGTGTAGTCAAGACCCTCGACTTGTTGAAACCCACGAACTACCAATTGAGCCACAATAACCCCTGAATCATCTTGCTTGTTGCGATAGACCCATCGTGTGTCAAGAGACATCTTGCCCTTCGGTAACTCAACTAACTTCCAAACACCGAGTTTATGAAATTGGTGCAATTCTTCATGCAATGCATCCACCTAACTAGGTTCGTTTAGAGCCATTTCTACATTCTTGGGCTCAATTTGAGAAATAAAACAACAGTACAGACATGTATTTACGTCTCCACTCTGACTTCTAGTTTTAACACCATCATGTAGCTGGCTAATAACATTTTCGATCGGATGATCGCGTTGAACCCTTGAAGGTATTTTTTGGCTGATGTCATTGAGAGAGACAGGAAGAGTGTGAATGTTGATACCTCCTTCATTTGCTGGTTGAGCAGCACCAGATGGTTCTGCGACATACTCATCTGCAATAAGATCAAGAAAGAGTAATTCCATAAAGGTTGAAGAGACAGCGAAAGCATCATTTGGAACGAACTCTTTCTCTATAGATATGTGAGGTGTCGTTTCAGCATCAGAAGAATCAGTATGGACTGATTGAGGACTATCATGTTCCAAAAATGGCCTCCCTTGAGGAGTAGCAGAGGACTCTCCCGAAGATGTTGCAGAAGACTCCCCCTCAGTTACAGCAGAAGGATCCCCCTCAGATGCAGTAGAAGGCTCCCTCTCAGATGCAGCAGCAGATCCTCCTTTTTTCGAGCCAGAGGACTCTCCCTCAAGTGAAGCTTTAGATTTCCCTTTCGATGAAGCAGAGGATTTAGATACAGGCTTGTACACAACTTCTTCGTCTTCATCTTCAGAGATACTCTTCCAGTGCGAATCAGTTCTAGACATATCGCTTGAATACACGTTTAAGGATTTGAAAAGTGATGTGTAATCAAACAACCAATCCGGACCCACTCTAGCATCTGTCTCATTTTCTTCCAACCAACGCACGTCATACGATTCCACAATCTGTTTGGTTTGCTTATTGTAGACTCTATATGCAGTGCGAGCAGCATACCCTACAAAGTAGCAGTCATCGGCCTTGGCATTAAACTTCGGGTTGGCATCTAAGTGAAGGAGGGTGCAAGGACAACCAAATACACGTAAATGACTGACTGATGACTTGTGTCCATAGTAGATTTCATACGGAGTTTTCATCTGAGCTTTGTTGATAAGCACTCGATTCTGAACATAACAAGCAGTGTTTATCGCCTCAGCCCAGAAGAAAACTGGCAGCTTCGAATCACACAACATTGTTCTTGCAGCGTCTTTTAGCAATCTGTTCCGCCTTTCAGCAACACCATTTTGCTGAGGTGTATGAGCCGAACTAAATTGATGCATGATGAGTTATTAAATAAACTTGAAGATCGATTAGATCTTTGTAACAGGTAGTGCGAAGAACATAAAACAATAAACAAGACAAGATTGAATCACAATGTGTCGAATGATTAATTCAAACAATCCTCAGCAGAGCTCGACTAAGAACTTCCGCTGTAGAGGATTTAGGGTTACAAGAACGATAATAAAACTTCTGAATAATGCTCTGATCAATCTGTTCTATCGTTACTATCGTTAACCTAAGATGCATGCAAGCACCTATATTTATAATAAACCCTACTATACTCACAGATGGACAGGCCCATACCGGAGATACAAAAACGGACAGACAAACGAGCCCAATAGATGCACCATACAAAACATGACCCAACAATCTCCCCCTTTGCGTCGAATTGGAGCGAGACTACTTCTTCTTCTTACTTGGGCCAGCAGCGGGAACTTTCTTTGTGGTATCAAACAGACGAGAGATTAGTGCAAGAATCGTCTGTCTGAACCGAATGTACCAATGTATCATGTCATCGAAGTACTTGACATCATCCGGTGAGTTTTGCTTACATCTGTGGATCATCCCCAAAACATGCTCTAAGCAAGCAGTAGTGTACAGATGTTTGTCAGCCAAGGCAAAAAGACATTTCTGTCCTTCGTTCCTGGTGAACATGACCGAAATCCTTCTCGAGTCAATTTTGCCCGTCTGCATTTTGTTCAGATCACTGGCAGACCCAACAGGATATATTGTTGGTTTCTTCTTGAATATGCTCGCTATCTCCTAATCCATCAGCGCAACTTCCATGATGTAGCACACGAGCATCCTTTTGAAATGGTCGATGATCAGACCGTATTCAGCTTCGTTAGTGAGTAGGATGTTGTGCAAGATTATCCAATCATGGGGATTGAGGTTCGGAAGATCTGCAAGAGAAATGGCATGTTCGGTTTTGGCAGATCCCCGAAGTATCTTGAACCGAATGTTGATGAAGTTCCCTTCACTGTACGGCTTCAAGACCCGAACGTTTACAATTTTCTGAGCGCTCCAAGTCTGAGATTGAGGTTGAGCGGCCTTCAGATAAAAATTGATCAAGTCCCGATCAACCTGTGGATGAGGATTAGGGAAGTCTGAAACGTTGGCGAAGGTGTGAAAGATGAACGCCTTTCGGGTCAGAGGCATGTCGAATTGAGAGTCGACAGTGTTGGAACAATCAAGTGAGATTACAGGTTCCAGCCACAAGATACTCGGAGTGCCGATGGCTTCTTTTATCATCCTCTCGAGATTCCAGGCAGGAAAAAGAGTTTTCCTACTCTCAAGAAGGTCGTGGGCTTCCTTCTGTTTTCTTTCTGCTTCTTCAGCTTCTCTAGCCACACGAGCATTGATATCAGCATCATCATTTCGACGTTTTCGCTTTAAAAGATCAGCGATAGTTTCTTCATCTTCATCTTCTTCCTTAGCAATGTTCTTGCCTTTATCTTTCACACCAGAACCAGAGGCTTGGCCTACTAGAGGAGGTTCGGTTGTGTGAGTTTCCTTTGAGGATGGAGGTGGTTAAGACATTGACTCCTTCTCTCCCCCTTGTTTCGAAATGGACACGAAATCAAGTAACCCTTCGAGTTTGCTTAGCAGGGCAAGAGCGGGTGCTAGTTTCTCTGCAAGGTCACGCCTCACAGTGTAGTTATGGATGGGATCATGTGCTTTGAGGATGTTGGAGATGGCAGAATGGACATCCAAAAGACACGACTTTATCACCTCCCTTTCAGACCGAAGAAAGTCAATCTCCTGCTGAGAGTGGGAGAGTTGAACACTCTTGACCTTTAGAGCAGTTGTCTTCTTGGCTAGAACATCCATGAGAGAGTTCTCAGCAGCTAAATCTTCTTGTAGCTTCGAGAGACGCTCGTCAATGGTTGCGCGAAATGCCGAGTTGTCGTCTGAAAGCGTTTGACGAAATGAAGCGAAGGACTTCAACTCAGTGGAGACAGACGTTGTCAACTGTTGAACAATTGGATCTAACATAATCTTAGCAACATTTGCACTCTCCTGTAAAGACTGTAACAGAACAGAGGAATCAGAAAATAGTTTATCGACTTTTTTGGTCGCATCCTGACAAGCTTTTGTTGAGACGTCGATGGCGGAGGTTGCAGAAGCAATGGAATCTTGCTGAGCCTTGGAGAAAGCATCAACAATCTTCTGAACTGCATCTTCAGAAAAGGATGACTGAGTAGTGGAAGAAGAGGCGATGAGCAAGTCAATCTTGTCATGAAGCTCCTTGAGATGTCTCTTGGTTACGGGAGCGTCATCGTCGTCATCACTCTGTACTTGAAACGGACTATAGTAGACCGAGTCAAACGTCATATCCTCTCCGCCAAGGAGTGGTTCTTCATGATCAGGAGAGGGTGGGGGTGGTGAAGCTGGTGGTGCAAAAGTATGGGTAGGTTCGGGTTGGGTTGTTTCGGGTGTTGGTGTAGGGGTAGGTTCGGGTGCTTTTGTGGTTTCGGGTGCTGGTGTGGGTTCGGGTGCATCAGTATGAACCCCCGTATCAGATATGTTGGCTCTAACATCTGCAGTGGATGTTGTGGTTGCGTCGGTGAATCTTGGTGTTGGTATTGGGATTGAAGTGGGTGGTATTGAAGTAGTGGAAGTTATGGGGGTAGGAGATCTGGGTGGAGTGTTTCCTCGTGGAGAGTCGTCAGAATCCGAACTCTCACCCTCTGACTCGCTTGAGGAGGAAGCAATAACCAGCTTTCGCCTCAGCTGAGTTTTTCTCCTCTTCTGTTGTGGAGATAGAGCAGCCCTTGTGGGTTTCCTCTTTCTGGGAGACGGGCCTTTTGCCCCCTTGGCCACCTGTTTTCCCTTATCCGCCTTGTTGCCTCTTGGAACAGGCTTGTCGGTGTCATGTATGGATTTAGCATCTCCGGAGGAAGATCCCTCGGACCAGAACGCTTGAACTCCTTGTACGTCCTAATGATCTGGCTATCAGCAGGAACATCCCCATACATGGTTTCCGGAATTGAACTGTTGAATGGAAACTTGGAAGTGTCTGAGACAATGATCTTCGTGGTATGGAATGTACCAATCGAAGACATTGGAGCACCAGTGACAATGGGGACGTGGTACTTGTCCATCACCCATTTCGTGATCAAAGTCCAGAACCTAGCGTAAGAAATCTCTGAATGCCTGGAAGTTGAGGAGAGACTCTGGATGAGTTGTTGCCATAGAACAGACCCATAATCTACATTGATGCCATTGTAGATACCATACATTATTGACAAAAATAACCAACTGGCACCATCAGATCCAACGCTTCTTTCAGATAACCCTTTGATTTGAACAGTGAACATCCCGTTCCACTGTGGAGGTAGGCACGACTTCTTGAACTTTGCGACTGCAGTAAGCACCTCCGTATAACCCATGTTATAAAACATGTTGAATAAGTGCCCTAATGGAATCATCTCAGGGTTAACCCTCGTAGAATCAGCTTCAAACCCTAACAGGGAGCAAACCTTTGCTTTGAAATTGATGCCTTGTGCTGAAAACATCAAAGAAAATTTTGTCAACAGCCTTGTCATAATGAGCAGTCGCAAAGATTTGCGATAAGAACTCCATTGGAACAGATTCATCTCTTGTAAGTGCAGGAGCGATCGGAGAAAACTTCAAGCACTCGATTATGGGGAACATGAAGGCATCGTAAGCTTGAGGAGTTAAATCAATGATGAGGCTTTGTTGTGGGCGAATGGGTAGTATGTGGGATGTTGCGTGAAAAGAAAATGAATCTGCCATTGTTTGAAGAGAGTGGAGAAGATGATGAACAGGGAAGGATTGAGGAATTTTTGCTCTTTGGGAATTTTAATTGCGGTAAAGAGGTAAATGTAGGATTATACTGCCTTTTATACTGGGGTTTTAGGAGAGAGAAAGATCTTCCCAAATCTTCGATTGAAAATCGAAGGGTTTTTCAGAGTTGACTGATGCATGATAGTTGGGGTTGCCGATGATCACGCATGAGAGAGAATGTCAGACCCCTAAGAACACGCCTCCCATCAAGCACCGTTTGGATATGAACCGTTTCAGATTCATACGCGCCCCTTCTGCGCCATTTGGAGATGAGACGGTTCCAATTCACATGCTTTCCCTTTTGCACCGTTTGAAATCAAATTGATTAGACTCCCGCCTGAGTCAGAAAGTCATCACCTTATCCCTTTAAATTGTAACGACATCTTTTGAAGAATACGCCCACGTGGATTAAAATCAACCACAACCTTTAATCAACCATTAATCCAATGAAAATGCCTGTAATTAATAGAACCTGAATTTTGGAAAATCAAAGATTTTCATGCTAAGGGTGTAAAAGAAAAGAAATAAGGCAATAATTTTTAGGAAAAAATGTGATGTCAATAAAGACACGAAACAAATGATCCCGGGCATGAATTTCTTTCTTTAAAGTCAAGAGAGACCTTAAAGTGTTTATGTGGTTTCCCGTTGAATAACGATCATACACTTATTAAGAAGTGTTGAAAGGCTTCTTTTAATTAGGCTTGTGAGGGTGGCTTTCGCTTCGATTCAACATTCCTAATCTTGATATAAGATAGAAAGTGAACAAAGTACTTGTGAGACCGGTGTAGTCTGTTGAACAAGTAGGTTGGGAATAATTTAAATAGGCTAGGAATATAAAATCTCAAAAAAAAAAATTAAAACTGGATCCCAAGGGAAGAAATGTTATTGGTTGTAACAATTTCATAGGAATCACACAAAAGAAAATTTTGAGATTTCATGAAGACACATCCGTCAATTCAATAGTGAAAACTAGAGCAAATTAATTGTTCACCGTCAATTTGTATTGGGTATTGAATTTTGGGTTCACTTAGCTCGTAGTGGCACGAAACTAAGATCATGAACACAGTTATTGTGTAACCATAAACCTCAGTGGTAATTTCTGAGAGTCTCAAGGGTTACGTTTGTGAAACGAGTGTGATGGAGAAATGAAATTTAGATGGTGTAAGAAATCAAAGTACCTCTGCTGTGAAAAATAGGACCAAGCAGAAAACTCTTATCTCATGTGAGAAGAGAGTTAGGTAGCTCATGATTAGAATAAATGTGATAGCCTAATTGGGAAGACAAAGTTTGTGTATACCAAGTCATTAAGGCTATTATTCAGAATCAGGTGAGGCTTTGGACGCTTACAGCAGCATGCTTCTAGGGACACTTAGCTAATTCAACAATTTCCCCATAAACGAACACACAAATAAAATTAAAGCCAAAAAGAAAATGAAGAATAAAATATTTTTGGAGTTTTTGAATATAAAAAAAAATTATTTTTGGAATTTTTGATAATAAAAAATAAAATAAAAAAAACAGAGAGAAAAAAAAAATTTGTAACCGAACCCGAACGTTCGGTTTATTTCGGTTGTGAAAAACTTTGGAACCGAACCCGAGCGCTCGGTCTATTTCGGGTGAGAAAATTTTTGAAACCGAACCCGAACGTTCGGTCTATTTCGGTTACCAAAGAAAATAGATTTTCAAAAAGAGAATAATGTTGACAATAAGAGAAATGCATTTGGAACAATTATACATAAGATTTACAACCAACAAAACTACCTTTGATTGAGGAGCGAAAAGTAGATGATTCAACCGAACCCGAGCGTTCGGTTCATTTCGGTACATTAGTACAAGACCTGAACCCGAACGTTCGGTCTATTTCGCTTTTTACTTTTGAGTATGAGAGGTAATTTTTGGTACTGACTCTGATTCCATCATACCTAGCCCTTGTAAAATTTTGTTGAACGACGCTTCAGGAAGAGCTTTGGTGAAGATGTCAGCCAGTTGATCAGTGGTTCGAACAAAATGAATTTCGACGTTCCCATCTTCCACATGATCTTTAATGAAGTGATACCTCAGTGCTATATGCTTGGTCTTGGAGTGTTGTACTGGGTTATGACAGATCCTAATTGCACTCTCAGAGTCACAATATAGTGGGATCTTTTTCATATTGAGTCCATAGTCCCGGAGTTGACTTTGGATCCAAATCACTTGAGAGGTACAGGAGGCAACTGCAATGTATTCTGCTTCAGCTGTAGAAAAAGACACACAAGTTTGTTTCTTTGAATGCCAGCTAACCAAATTCCCGTCAAGGAATTGGCAGCCCCCCGTGGTGCTTTTCCTGTCTAGTCCACAACCTCCAAGGACTGCATCTGAGTAGGCTTGAACGAAGAAGCCTGAGTTGGATGGATACCATAGACCTAAAGAGGTAGTTCGCTTGAGATAACGGAGTTTGTTCTTCACTGCAAGCATGTGAGGTTCACGTGGATTCGCCTGAAATCTAGCACAGTAGCATACAGAGAACATTATATCAGGCCTGCTAGCAGTAAGATACATCAGAGAACCGATTATCTGGCGATATAACATAATATCAATGGCTGGCTTATCCAAGGATGGAGTGAGCTTGGTGCCGAACGCCGTTGGAACTTTAACCTTCGAATCTCCCATCATGCCAAATTTTGCAAGTAGAGTCTTTGTGTAAGCTTCCTGATTAATAAAGATGCCTTCGGGTCCCTGTCTAATATTTAAACCAAGGAAAAAGTTAATTGGACCCATTGAGCTCATTTCAAATTTAGTCTCCATCAGCTTTCTGAATTCAACCGTTAAGTTAGGATTTGTTGAGCCAAAGATGATATCATCGACGTAAATTTGAACAATCATAAGGTGGTTACCTTCCTTCTTACGAAAGAAGGTTGGGTCAACCGAACCTTGTTTGAATTTGGGCATCTTTAAAAACTTGGTTAGCGTTTCATACCAGGCTCTTGGAGCTTGTTTCAGTCCATATACGGCTTTGTCCAAAATGTAACAATGATTGGGGTACCTTTCATTTACGAATCCAGGAGGTTGCTCCATGTACACGGTTTCTTCAAGTTCTCCATTTAGAAATGAACACTTGACATCCATTTGGTAGACTTCAAAGTTTTTGTGTGCAGCATAGGCAAGAAATATTCTAACGGATTCCAGCCTAGCTACAGGAGAAAAAGTTTCCTCATAGTCAATTCCTTCCTCCTGACAGTATCCTTTCACCACCAGACGTGCTTTGTTTCGTATCACGTTGCCTTCCTTGTCCATTTTATTTCTGAAGACCCATTTGAGACCAACAACTGAGGCATCTTGAGGAGTTGGAATGAGGCGCCAAACTTTATTTCTTTCGAATTCATTCAGTTCGTCTTGCATAGCCTGAACCCAATCGGAGTGATCAAGAGCAGTGTTAACTGTCTTTGGTTCAACTTTTGAGACGAAGGAGATAAACATACATAATTCTACTTTTGAAAATAAGGAAGTTTGTTTTGCCTTAAGTTGTGATCGGGTCAGAACCATTTCAGAGACATTACCGACAACCTGGGAGACAGGATGACCTCTGGTCCATTTGACAAGAGGAGGGTAATTTGAATCATAGGATGGATCCAATTCAGCGTTTACCATCTCTTCTAGCTCAGATTGACTTTCATCGTCATAAAGCATATCAGCATTCTCCCCCTCGACAGATAAGCTTTCAGGTGTGTCTTGAATTTCCGGAGCTACAGGGGTTTCGGGTGGTGTCGAGCTTTCGGGTGTTGAAGCACCTTCGGGTGTTGTAGCACTTTCGGGTGTTGTAGCACCTTCGGGTGTTGTAACACTTTCGGGTGTTGAAGAACTTTCGGGTGTTGTAGCACCTTCGGGTGTTGTAACACTTTCAGGTGTTGAAGCACTTTCGGGTGTTGAAGCACCTTCGGGTACTGTTGAGCGTTCGGGAGTAGCTTGAGAACTGTCCTCCCCCTCAACATGTGAACTCGTCTGTAATGGAGAAGATGGATCGTCCCCCTCGATTGAAGCATTGTGCTGTAGAGGTTCATTGGAACTAGATCCTCCTTCATTCATTTGCTTGGCAGCATCTTCGACGAGTTGCTTCAAATGATCTACATTATTGTCTGCTGCACTGACTTCCGAGAGAGTAGCCTTTTTTGGTTCATCAAATAACTCGACAAACTTCTCAAATAGATTTGCGATCGAGGCTGTGACTTGGCCTGTTTGAGAAAAGATTTCTCCAACTGTGTCTTCGTTGGCCCTTAGCTTTTTGACATAGCTATCATCAAAAGTCACATAATACGTCTCTTCTATTTTCCTTGACCGCTTGTTTAATACCCTGTACGCTTTAGAAGTGAGAGAATAGCCCAAAAATATCCCTTCATCGGCTTTGACATCGAACTTGTTACGGTGTTCTCTAGAATTAAAGATGAAACACTGTGAGCCGAACACATGGAAAAATTTGACATTTGGCTTCCTGTTGTTGATGATCTCATAAGGAGTGAGAGTGAATCGCTTATTGAGATATGACCTGTTCTGCGTAAAACAAGCTGCAGCAATAGCATCAGCCCAAAAATATAAAGGTAAAGAAGCAAAACTTAGCATGGTTCGGGCCGCCTCACACAAAGATCGGTTTAGTCTTTCGACAATTCCGTTTTGTTGAGGGGTGTAGGGAGCTGAGAAGTTATGACTGGTTCCTTTGTCGGCCAAGAATTCTTCGAATTCTTTATTTTTGAACTCCAGACCATTGTCGCTCCTGATGTTGCGAACGACTTTCTTCAGCTGTACTTCAACCTGCTTGATGAACACCTTTAGCTTGAGAGTCGCTTCAGATTTATGCTTCAAAAAGAACACCCATGTAAAACGCGAGAAGTCATTAACAATGACAAGAACGTACTTGCTACCGTCGATGCTTTCGATAGATGATGGACCACACAAATCAATATGAATTAACTCTAGTGGTTCAACAACTTTAGTGTTTATAATTGATGGGTGACTTTGACGGCTCTGTTTCCCCATTTCACATGCAGCACATAAATGTTCTCGATCATACTTGAGCAATGGAAGACCTCGAACATGACCTCCAGTGACAAGTTTGTTGATGTCCTTAAAGTTGAGATGAGAGAGCCTTTGGCGCCACAGCCAGCTTTCGTCAGATTGTGCTTTGGATAACAGGCAGATAGTTGGATTCCCTTTGATGGGTTTGAGGTTCAGGGGAAACATTTCACCTTTGCGCTCCGATTTGAGAATAACTCTTTTCGTTTTCTTCTCAATTATTTACGAACCCTCATCATCAAATGAAACCTTGAGATACACTGATGAGGTTGTGTTGTAGTCCTTCAACATATGCAACCTTCCTAATCGTAAAATCACCATTTGTTATCATTCCATAGCCTTTTATTGTGCCGAAGGAGTTGTTCCCGAACTTGACATTTCCACCATTTGAAAGAGACCGAAATTCCCTCAGCTCTTCCTTCCTACCTGTCATGTGACGTGAGCAGCCACTGTCAATATACCATTCTTCGTCAAACTGCTCGTCACTGATAACCTGCAAAAATTAAGCAGATTTAGGAACCCAAAGTTTCTTGGGTCCACGTGAGCCTTACACAGGAACAGGAATAGTAAGAGAGATGTCAACAAGATATGTTCTTTTTATTAATGTTGTTTCATCTTTCTTTTTAATGGTGAAAACCTTAATTTTATTGGGACTTGTTTCTTTCGGTTTGGATTCTGGTTTAGGTATTTGGACTCTGGGATTATTTTGATTTGTTTCAACTGATGAAACCTTTGATTTTCCTTTCAGATCTGTTGATGATTTAGGTTTTTGAGTGCGAACAGAATTGAATTTAGAAAGAGGTTGAGAGGAATTAGAAGAATTAGAAGAAGTAGAACGAGAGAATTTAGACTGAGATGATTTCTTGGCTTGAGATTCTAAGTGATCCTTTTGTTTTTGATCATTAGTGGGACCGAACCTAGAACTTTGGTCTCTTTTACTCTCGGAACCGAACCTCTGCTTACGATAGATAGAGTTCTCTGAACCGAACCTTTGCCTTCAGTTGTCATATTTTTCAGAACCGAACATATCCTTTCGGTTGTTATTACCTTCAGAACCGAACCTCTCCCTTCGGTTGTTATTACTCTCTTGTGATCTAACAGTACTTTTCTCTGACTTTAAGTTTCTATCATGATAAGAGAAATGTGCATTTTTAGATTGCCAAAACTGTTTTCTTTCAGAGAGATTCTTCTTGTATCTCTGATTCCTTTGCTGTTTTTGGTTTTTCACCAGCTTCGGCTGACGATGGATATTCGCTTTTTGTTTTTGTTTTCTGTCAGCTGGTTCACTTTGTACTGATGATGTATCGCTTGAAGGAGTGACATCTTTTGCAGGAACTCCTTTTTCTTCAGGAACATCTTTTGTACCACTAGTACTTGGCACGTCGAAGCTATCAGGCTTATTCAAAGGCTCTGGCACATATCTGCCTTTGGTTTTCCATGATGTCCTTTCTGACAGACCAACTATTTCGTCAGCATTGTTAATAGGAGCAGACCAGAAGAACTCATCGCAACCATCAGCATTATCTTCGTTTACAATAGCTGTGAGTTCGGCTGTCTGATGTTCTGTTACGCCTGTGACCTTATACACCTGATTTGGAGTTGTTCTCACCTTTTGGTATACAACAACCTTTTCTTCAAGGATCGGGGACTTTTTTTGGGACAGACGAGCAAACTCCACAGAATTTTCTGAAATAAGATTTTTGTGGTTTTTGGGTTCGCTCTTGACAAACTCTGAACAGTCAACTATGTCCTCTACAGAAATTTCACTCATATCATTGTCCTCATTAAGCTCAGATGCATTTTCAACATCAATTTTATTTTCTGAGCTTAAGTTGGCATTCAATGAGTCAAACTTTTGTATGGTTTCGGTTCTTAGTGTTAGTTTATCATTTTCATCCAAAAGATTTTTCAGCATGTCCTTGTGGTCCTTCGACTTTATGAAAGATTCGATTTTGTCTAGACCATACATATATGTCGGATTAACATCCTCAGACGAAACTACACTTTCACAATTATATGCTTCAGCGTCAATTTCATCCTCCTTAAACTCGAGGAAGGGCAAAATCATGCAATGAATTTTCTGCCCTATTTCACAGTTCAAATGAAGTTGAGTGATATTAGTGTAAAGACGCTTAGCAATTAAACAAAAGACATTTCTCTGTTTTAAAAGTTTTAAATTGTCTCTTTGTAAATAAATGTTCACGTCCTTGGATTTGATTAACTCTGACTCCTTCAGCTCGATCCACATTTTCCGTTCCTCACTCTTTGAAGACACCCTGCTTATTTGGTGAGTTAGGTTAGAATTGGTGACCCGTGTTTGAGTTAGACTACTGTCTAGATGAGAGATTCTTGAATTAACATTTTTTAGTTCTTTTTCATATGAACTTTGTGGGATTTTGAACGAAACAAAAATGGATTGTACCTTCTTGATTAATTCATCAAGTTCATTAAACTGCACGCTGAGAGGTTTTGCTGTGAAGCACAAGTCCTCTCGCTCCTTTGTATCTTCATTCCCACCATCTGTGTTGTATCCCCTCATCTGAGATACATCTGACACCATCAAACATTTTCCACCGCTCCCTTCACCTTTTGCAACATAGGCCTTTCCATGAGATGGTTTCCTGACTTCATCGTCCTCAGAATCGGTTGACCAGACCTCCACGCCACCAAACTCATCATCCGCTACCGAACCCTGCACAATTAAAGCATTCATAGAAGAGTTAGCAGTAGATTTCTTTCTTTTGATCTCTTCCAGCTTTTTCAACAACATAGTTTCTTCTTCTTTCTCCTCATCCTTTTCTGCCATTTTCTTGAGAACACAATCTTTGGCATAGTGGTTCTTTCCTCCACAATAATAGCAACTCACACCTAATCTCCTTCAGCTTTCGGTTCCTTCTTTGGTTCTTCTGCCTTCGGTTCTTCCCTAACCTTTTCAGAACTATAACTTCCCTGCCAATTTCGGTTCTTATTGGTAGGGAACCTTTTCTTGATGAACCTCTTTGGGTTTGACACCATCATTGCATAGTCTTCAGAGGTAAGTTTATAATCCTCTAGGTTAAGGTCTTCATCTCCCATCACAGCTTTGCTTTTGGACAGAAGGGACAATGATCCCAAGCTTGAAACCACATTTTTCTCCTGTAATACAATCTTTTCTTGGGATTTCAAAATCCTTACCAGTTTCGCCAACGAGTAAGATTTGAATTGCTCATGCGCTTTAACAGTGGACACAACTGCTCTCCACTCAGATCTAAGAACGTTTAAAAATGTAACCTTTTGTTCAATCAACTTCCTTTAAATATCATGTTTAATCATCTTACTAAGAAGATGATTGAAGCGATCGAACGTCTGAGTTACAGTTTCTTCAGGACTCTGCTTGAATTCACCAAACTCGGACAAAAGCAAGGTTTGAATGGAATGCTCGAGATCTTCGTCCGTAGAATATAACTCTCGCAGCCTATCCCATATTTCTTTGGCAGTGCTGCATGAACTCACCAGCCTGAAAGTGTCAGATTGAAGAGCGAATATGATAAGTCTCAATGCTTTAATATTGCACTGAAATTTATCTTTTTCGTCTTAAGCAATATCTTTAACGTCTTTCAATAGATCATTATACTCTTTCTGAGTTTTAATAATTCTTGAAGTTGCTGAATGAGCGAATGGTCCAGATACGATTGCTTCCCAGATGAGATATCCATTGTCCTCAGATCCGATGACTTAATATTCAAAGTGATGTGACCAGACTTCATAGTCCTGGGTGTAAAGGATGGGAATCTTTGTCGTTGATCCAATGCTGTTTGAGATGTTAATGGGATTTGATTATGACTCGTCCATGCTTGATCGAATAACCTGTTTAAAAGATCAGACTTGTAATATATTAAATTAGGGGAACACAAATTAATGTTGAGTTACGTCAATTATGGGATGACGGCTCAATAAATATTAGTTAATGCGGAATAACCCTAATCGCAACCTTTTTCACAGAAAAGATGTGTATGAATTACACAGCCTCTTGCTCTGATACCAATTGATGAGTTATTAAATAAACTTGAAGATCGATTAGATCTTTGTAACAGGTAGTGCGAAGAACATAAAACAATAAACAAGACAAGATTGAATCACAATGTGTCGAATGATTAATTCAAACAATCCTCAGCAGAGCTCGACTAAGAACTTCCGCTGTAGAGGATTTAGGGTTACAAGAACGATAATAAAACTTCTGAATAATGCTCTGATCAATCTTTTCTATCGTTACTATCGTTAACCTAAGATGCATGCAAGCACCTATATTTATAATAAACCCTACTATACTCACGGATGGACAGGCCCATACCGGAGATACAAAAACGGACTGACAAACGAGCCCAATAGACGCAACATACAAAACATGACCCAACAATGCAAAATACACTTTTCCGCGCAGAAATAATCGAGGACAAAATTCTTAAACTCTATTCCGTTATCGGTACGAAGCGCCTTCACCCGGTTGTTGGTCTGGTTCTCAACTAATACTATGAACTTCCTGATCAATTCAGAAACGCCAGCTTTGTTGGATAGAAAGAAGACCCACGTAAATCGAGAGAAGTCATCAATGACAACCAGACAATAAGAACTTCTGTTTATGCTTAGAACATTTACTGGACCAAACAAATCCATATGAAGTAATTGAAGAACCTGGCTAATTGAATTGACCTGTTTTGGCAAGTGCGGCATTCTATGATGCTTTCTTTGAGCACACGACACACATTTATCAAACGTAATGAAGTCCTTGACGGTCAGCCCACGGACCATCTCATTCTTTGCAAGACGGTTTAGGTTCATGGCGTTAGCATGACCTAATCTTCGGTGCCACAACATGGCAGTTTGCTTGGAGATCTTGGAGAAAAGACACGTAACTTGTTCTGGAAGATTGCTATTCATGTCAATGATATAGGCGTTCCCATCCCTTTTTGATTTTACGAGAATCCATTCTTCTGGGATGACAATGCCTGGCTTTAGAATCAAGCATTCCTTGTCAGTGAAATGCGTAGAATAGCCCTTGTCACAAATTTGAGATACGCTTAACAGACTATGTTTCAACTCGGGAGCAAAATTGACGTTTTCGAAACTTAAAACTCTATTTGAGATGGTTCCTCTTTGAGTGACTTTACCACCATATCCACCCGCAAAGGAGATATATCCCCCATTAAATGATTGAATGTTGTGCAATTGGGCGATATCTCCCATCATATGCCAGGAACAGCCGCTGTCGACGAACCAGGGTCTGACGGCATTTCCCCACAACTGTCCCTGGTAAATTTGCGGGTTTAATTAGATTTGGGCACCCAGGTCATTATCTTCCTGGGTGATCCCGATGCCTTTTCAGATTTATCACATTTAAAATTTTCTAAGGACACAAATAATGTATTAGGAGTAGGTTTGGGCAACCATTTATAATTAGGTTTTCCAAATGTCCCAGTTGATTTAGTCATTGAGTGTTTGACAGTCTGCTCAAACATGTGTAACTTCTACCAGAGTTGGTTGAAGACCCACTACTGCTTCGTGATGAGCTTGACCTTGGCTTAGCTGTGCTCGTTTTCGGCAGACTGCCTGGGACAGGGTGATTAGAAACCTTTTTATGTCTTTGAAAAACAGCCTGTTTTCTATTTCGTTTATCTGCCTAATCATCATTTCGAGAACGACTTCTAGAGGAGTTTCTATTTAAATACCTTCCTCTGAACTCGTTCTCCCCTCTTGGAAGAATATAACTCACAAACATGCGATTTAGACAATTTCTAGCAATATGACCACTAGTGCCACAATTAAAACAAATATGTTTGTTAATTTTAGAACTTGTACTGCATTGATCAGATTTGTTTTCCCTATCCGCACCCTTTCTTTTCTCACAAGAACAAGCAACATTATTAGGTTGTGAGGCAAGTAAGGATGCGTTAGATGGGGAGGGTTGTGAACTAGTGGTGTTTCAACATCTTTATCACAAACATTAAAATTGTCGACCACAAAGTTCAAACCAGATTTTTTCAAAACATTCAAACTAGTGTCAGAAATCATAAAAACACCATAAAAAACATTGTCTTTAGAAATATCAGAAAACATTTTGTCTTTATTAAAAACTAAAGCTTCAGGTTTAGACTCGATTTTATTATTAGAAGCACATCCTTTAACTTCGTGCTTTGACTGATTCAAGGATTGATCTATAGGAGAAATAGAAATGTTAGTACTTTCAACATTAATAAATCCTCCCGAAATAAAACCGGAGGGCTTGCCATAAACCAAAAATGATTCATTGGCAATCTCTTCTTTGGACAAAGGCTTGGACATATATGAATGATTGAAAGGAGGGGGTACATGGTTATACCCTAGACCTTCCGATTGATTCCTTTTAAACTGCATACTTTGGTCTATCATGTTTGCAACCACCTCACTTGAGAAATCATATTTTCTAACATCAAGTTTGGCGGTTTCAAATTTTCCTTTCAAAGATTCAAATTCAGCCACTAGCTCAACATTTTATTTGACTACATAATCATAGTTTTTACATTTGTTACTGTAGTCTTCCTGGAGTCTCCTATAGTCCTTAATTTTCGATTCCAATTGAGCTTTGAGTGGTTTTTGTCCTTTTCGAAGTTGGTACCCTTCATATCTAAGGTCTTCTACGTCTCTTATTAATTTTTCATTAAGTTCACGAAGAATCCTAAGATTTTCTACTTCATTGCCTAATGTCTCAATTTTGTCATGAAGAGTTTTTACATAATCTATACAAGCCTTAGAGCATGATGGGAGACTTACCTTGGACAAATTAGGTTCATGAGAAGAGGATACCATCAAAGCAAACTGTAGCTCCATCACACTGTCTTCAGCTGCTACAATCCCTGCTGGAGCATCATCCCTTACCTGTGCCAGATGAGCATTTTCTGGTCCAGATAAGTTGAGAGCTTGTATTTGATCATCCCAGTCGAAAGATTGTGCAACCATAGCCTTTTCATTGTTTTCTTGACCACTGCTTCGGCTGTTCCCAACTGCAACCATTGTTCTGTCATTATTAACTCTTCTATCGAGATGTGGGCAATCATGAGCAAAATGCCCTGGCTCGTGGCAATTGAAGCACCGAAGCTTTCCCTTATTGAATCCAACCTTCTTATCAACGCTCATTCCCCAATTATTCTTCCCTGTCTTTTTGGCAAACTGTTTTGCCCTAAATACTGCCATGGCAATTTGCCATGTGATGTCTATTTCCTCAACGTCCTCCGGATGGATTTGATCAAGATCTACAAATGACAATTGAGGTGGAAGCTCCCCAGCTACAAGTGCATTGTAGCAATTAACTAGCTCTGCTGCAAAGACAAGGTTTTCATCACCCTCCTTTCCTTTCGAAGAAGAGGCCACATTTGAAGAAGGAGCTGTTTGAGTAGACAGAAATGATTGACTTTGTGGGTAGAGCGTGACTGGTGCAGAGGAAGATAAACCTGCAGAGGAATAGGAGAGAGAAGAAAGAGCATTGTTAGTTGAAATGCCAAGGATGGCAGCTGAGTAGGAGTTCACATGATTTATCTCTCGTTGCTTGTCATCAATATCATCTGCTTTGATGACAGCCATCACTTTAGCTACAGAAAGACAATTGAGATCCTTAGTCTTCTTAATCACAGCTACATTCATGTCCCAAGACTTTGGGAGAGCATTTAGTAGCTTCTTATTAATTTCTGACTTTGTATAGAAGATCCCTGCCACAGTCATCTTTGTGTTAAGAGTTGTGAATCGCTGCAGCTGAGCCTCAAGAGTCTCTCCAGGCACATAGTTGAACATGTTAAACCGTTGCCTCAGCATATCTTGGCGACTCTCTCGCATGTCTTCATTTCCCTCATACACCTCAATAAGGGCTTCCCATAGAGCCTTAGCAGAAGTATACTCTCTGAACCCTTGAGCAATGTCTGGAGATAGGGCCATAGTCAAAATGGCCAATGCCTTTTCTTGTTCTTCTACACTCTCAAAATCTTCATCAGTGTAGTTTTCGATTTTCTTGTCAACCACCTGCCCCCCCAACTGTAGTGGTGATTCTGACTGGATCCTTTATGCCACATTTCCAAATCTTGAAGTCCTTCATCTTTATGTATTTCTCAATTCTATATTTCCACTCAGGGAAACCATCGGCGGACATAAGCCTTGGAATGCGCGTGGTTGTACCCATCACAGCATCGAGTTCTTGATATTGATTGTGATTTTGTGATTCCATTTTTGTTTTATTTAATAATTAATTAATTTTAATTTAAATAAAATTTAATTTGCTAAAAAAACAAAAAAATTATTTAAAAAAAAAAAAAAAAACGTTTGCTGCCAATAGTTAACTTCCGGAAATTAATAATTAACTTCCAAAAATTTGTTTACTGTCGAGCAAAACTCAGTTTACTATCGAAAAAAAATTGCGACCGTAAACTCCTTGTTTATGGTCGTGAACTCGACAAAATTTCTGAACAAAATTTTCAACGGTAATTAATCAGAAACCGATTTACGGCCAATCGTTTATTGTCAAAAATTATTTTATTTTTAATGATTTAATTGATTAATTATGATCTTTAATATTAGCAGTCTTAAATCAAAACTCGATTCACTAGTAAAGAACTCTATTTGCGGTGAAGGAGCTTGAAGAGCTTGCGGCCGTGAACTCGATGTTTACGGCCGTAAGCTTGGACCGAAAGCTTCTTTAATCTCGGATTTCGACTGGAACAAAAACCCTTTTTCGCTGTGAAGAACGATAAGAACAAATATGCAACTGTAAGATGCCTTTGACGCTGGTCCCGCTCTGATACCAATTGTAAAGTCCAAAAATCGAATCTACCAATGATCAAAGACAAATAGAAACCACACAAATACGAAATAATAAGCAATGAAAGAACAAACCAAGCTTGCATACGCTTTATAGCCTTAAAACGTCGGATACAACTTGGTGGAACTGGAAAATACGAAAGGCATCAACAACCTTAAACATCTGACACAACACCCTATTTATAGTCCTTATGACCATGAGCAGTTTACGGCCATAAGGAGTTTACGGCCCTAAATTCAAGTACAACCACAAACTATTACAAAATTGTTTTTCATACACAACCCCTATCACTAGCTACTATACCTAGACCAAACCATTTTACAGGGCCTTTCAAGTACACTCCATCATCACACTCTCTTGCCGTCTAGTTAGTACTATGGCTCCTCGCAACATCATGACAGCCTTTGACTAGTGAGTAATACGGCTCCCTGTAGCACCACAACTCCAACTGACTTGGGAGTACTACGGCTCCCCGTAGTACCACGACTCCCTCTCTCTGACTTGTGAGTACCACGGCTCCCTGTAGCATCACATCATCCTCTGACTTGTGAATACTATGGCTCCCCGTAGTATCACGACTCCCTCTTTTTGAGTTGTGAGTACTACGGTTCCCCGTAGCATCACAACAACCTCTGACTAGTGAATACTATGGCTCCTCATAGTATCACGACTCCCTCTCTCTGACTTGTGAGTACTACGGTTCCCCGTAGCATCACAACACCCACTGACTAGTGAATACTACGGCTCCCCGTAGCTTCACCCCATACTCTCATTCTCATTACAATGCTACACTACATCCGCTAACTCATGCTCCATAGACTATTATAGATAGCTACACAAACTTGTCCCAAATATGCATCACAGACTCTAGCGGCAACCGCTATAACAAAATACCTACCTCTGCGGAGATCCACTTTCTTAAGTAATCCCTCTTGATGTCAATACCCGAAGGGCTCTCACTGGAACCGTAGATACATGATACACCACTAGTCATCTCAAACTCAAGATTCTAAATAACTCCAAAATCGGGACATTATTCCCGGGTACCACGGAACACCATTACAGAACATCACGATGTCCTGCCTCAACCACTGATCTCCTACTCCCAGCACCATATAGATACAATGATACATTTCCTTAGAACCCATAAAAAAATTTCTTCATTTTACCCAATGTGCAACTTCAGTGTATCCAAACACTCAATTAGAATACAAAGAAAGCGCTAATGCTTCAGAACACACTAATGATCCTCCAAAACCCTTTCCCTTACTGCTCAAAATCCAAGCAAGAATACACATACCGACTCGGGAGTTGGCTGCTCGATAATCTTCTATCCACCCCAAAAAGGGGCATATATAATCCATACTTCGACCCAAAAGTTCTCAACTGCCCATACCATCATTACGAGTCTTCCAATTGAAACGAACCTGAACACCACCAGATTCCTGACCATTGGCCACCTGCCATGGTGACACCCATCCTTTCTCAGACACATACCACATGAATTATCTCGCTCTGCATCTTTCCTTGATCACCAATGACCCTGGTCTCCTGAATTCGAGCCGCAGGTTTCTGTATCCAACCCCTAACCGATCTTGCACAAATCTCTCGTTCCCTCAATAAAATACCCGGTTCTCCCCCACTTAGGGTTCGAACCATCACCAATTGACGCATCAATACTCTACCCCACAGACGGTTTCCTCCAGAAGCATTGCACCTATGCTTGGAAGGTGCCACACAACTCCCAATGATCTCCCCACGTAGAGATCGAGTAACCTCAAATACCCTAAATCTCCGAGGAAATCCTCAGGAACTTCTCATCACGACTGCCTCTAGCCATTCGGAGTCTCATACCATCCCAATACTAAACATCCCAACTGTCCAGTACTATCACTAACTCTTAGACTGAAACAATAAATCATCATACTCCTCATCCTCGACTTCTCACCCCTTGTTCCAACACGTGAATCATCACGAGAATAGGGACTCCACTACCATACTCAATACCCATCATAGACAGAAGAGCCATCGCTCTGATATGATCGACTGGATTACCCGCTAATACCGCTACCCCACACCCTACTATACTCAATTAGGGTGTAATGTGGTCCTTCACCATCTCAGTCCCTACTGACTACCTGCTCATGGTAGATCATTTCCTCGTGGCAGACATGCTGCTTGATACTGTGGAGGAAAAACAGTCATCAATGTCAACCCGTAGGGCTTACTCCTAAACCCAAAACTAAAATCCCTTTCCTCTCCTACTTCCCACAGGAAACATAAAGAGCACCCATCAGGTCACAGAAGGTGACATCTACTCCATCGGCTGATTGCTCACTTAGATCGCAATCCCCCATAAATGCCTTCACTACTAATCCCTGAGTTTTCCGACTACATCTGATATCTTACCAAAATACTTTGAAATGCTCTTGACCTCCCTCTCAAGGGATGCCTCTTCGGACTCAATCATGGCCCTCAGACCTAAAACCCCATCGCGTCCGAATTCCGCCAATCAATCCTGACCAGACAACTGGAGAATCACAAGCATCATTTTCTAAGAACTATGGTACTCAGTCAATGGCATCTCTTCTCAATCTGCTACAATATATGGTACTCGAAATATAAGATTACTCCCAAATCTGCTCCGATGCATGGTACTCGAACGATAACATCACTCCTCAACCTGCTCCGATGTATGGTACTCGAACGATAACATCACTCCTCAATCTGCTCCAATGCATGGTACACGAATCATAACATCACTACTCAATCTGCTCCGATGTATGGTACATGAACCATAACATCACTCCTCAATTTGCTCTGATGTATGGTACTCGAACCATAACATCACTCCTCAATCTGCTCCTTAGAACCTTCAGAATACTCCCTGTATCGAGTATGGGTCCTCTGCTTTCGGTAGTATGGGCCCATACTACCTGCTATATCTACCCATACTTTCCATACGGACCATCCCAGAGCTCCTAAGTGGCTGCTCAACCTTCTCATTCCCCAATTCCGTCACGCGTGCTCGCTCCTCAGCGAAATGCTCTACTCTGCCAGCATACTTATCTGGTTAAGGTTACCCCCTAGGCCCTACCTTGGTCTCCCCACTTCTCCGCCATCAGCTGCCGAAGAGCTCCTAACGATGCTAACCATCTACCTCCTGAATATCGTAATATTCACTTAGTAGCTGACTCCCATCATCGAGAGTTCCACAAAGCACGAAGCAAGCAACATTCGGGCATCGAAGAATACATAGAACTCACTCTGGGTGGTGACTCCGCTTGCTCTGCTCATTCTCGAAAGTACCACCAAACTCTGCAACTCTACCCCTCGTGGGTTCTAACTATTTTTTCGATAAGCACCACAATACTCATCTAGGCATCTCTCCTAGATTACCCCTCTACTCAAATCCCCTAAAAGGATTCCAACTGAATACTCTCACTCATCACATTCTCAAAAGCACATCATATATAACAGCAACTCCTAGGCTGTGGCATCACAAATCAGGCCACTCTAGTCCTAAGATATGAAATATCTAGCCTGTCTCTAGCATGCATAATATCTCATAAAATGTATCATAAATACCTCATAATACAAAAGTAAGGGTATTTTGGGAAATCACTGTTCGGGCTCTAGCTGATTGTACATACTGCTCTTTCTTGCTTTCTATTTGAACTCTTATTCACTTTTAGAAAATCATTTCCATGAAAACTCTTCTTACTTCCTCAGTTTGAGTCCAGATTTACCCGAAGGTGCATCCGAATCCCTCAAACTAAGGCTCTGATACCAACTTGTAACACCAAAAATTTTAAAACAAATATTTCGTTTAAAATCGTTTATCTCTTTAACATTTTTCATAAAAATCTCCCTTTTTGTTTAAATTACAATACATGACTCTTTTGTTCAATCAATTAATAGACTAGGATCCTCAAAACCAATGCTTCTTCTGGTATGTACAATCGAGCCGGTGCCGTCCTGTGATCCTGAGAAAACCTGAAACATATAACACTAAACACTATAAGCACGAAGCTTAATGAGTTCCCCAATATACCACTCTAACACATATTAGCCACTCAAGGCTATAACTCTGTTGATCCTCTGGTCAGTGTGTCTCAGTGGGACCCTTCAGTCCTAACTCTTTGTGGACCCTCTGACCCTAACTCAATGGACCCGAAGGTCCTAACTCTGATAATTCTGAATCATGCATATCACATATCACAATAAATCTCAAAAAATAAATAGCATACAAATACACTGGCACATAACTCTAAACCTAACTCTGTGGACCCTCTGGTCCTAGCTCTGTGGACCTTCCAAACTCTGATATACACACAACATAAATCACATAGAAATAATGCAGTGCTACACATCGCATAGATAGCATACAATAACTCTGTCACACAACTTTGTTACCACTCTAGGTAAAGTATAGTGAGAAGACTCACCTCAAACGAAGTCGGATGAACTCTCGTGCTCAATGTCCCGACCTGACCTATTATTATTCAAATAACATCCCCGATCAACACTCTCTCATTGTCTCATCTCTAAAGATTGAGTAGAAGACCATTCTACCCTTCCCTGAACTCTCTTAAGTCAGTTTTGACAAAATCCCTAAGGTCAACGAAAGTCAATGGTCAAACTTTGACCCGACTCATCGAGTGCACATGGGCGAACCGGCGAGTCCACACGTATCCATGGAATCCTCCTTCTAGCCTCGCTTGACACATCGATCCAATCCCTTGCTCGATGAGTTACACCTGGTATGAATCGCGGGGCAACCCCGACTCGACTCGTCGAGTCCTCTCATGAACTCGGCGAGTTGCTCCCATGACAACTCTCATCTGGGCTTCTGAGGTCAGATCCGTTCCTCTAATCCATAGATTTGACTTCCCTATGACCAATGACCATGAAAAGGTCGAATCTTGGTACACATGCAAGGCTCTCTATGCTTATTTTGGTGAAATCCTTCATATCATGACAACCCTAACTCGTAACTCCAAGGAAAAGGCATAAAGCAGAATGGAAGGGACTCTTTGGACCTCTTAAGTTCCAGATCTAGGAATCATTTCACCATGGGACCTCTTATTCAAGCTAAATAAAGCATGAAGAAACCCTAGATTCATGAAATCAAACGAAGATGGACATGAATCCTTACCTCTCACAGCAACTCTAAACGAAATGATGGAAGATTTGAGTCCCACAGGATAGCCCAACTCGAAATCCTTCCTTTCTTTTGCTAAGACACTCCAAAGGATGATGAATTAGCCATCCTCTTGAACCACAAGCTTCCTCTCTGCTCTTTATGTTTTCTCAGGGTGTAGTGGCCACAAATGAAGGCCATAAGGAACTTTAAATAGGTCCCAAACTCGAGAATATAGGGTTTATCTACCCAGCACCTACTCGGCGAGTCCCTCCTCTAACTCGTCGAGTCCACTCATTAAATCCGCGTGAGAAACCCGACTCGACTCGGCGAGTTGGATCCTCAACTCGTCGAGTCTCTCCTTTAATCAAAAGATTTAACTACACAATAATAACCCTGAAAATCCAGATGTTATAGACGACTTCTCACATATTCGGTCCTTTCCAGTAGGATTTAAGGTTTCAAACTTTAGATCTACAATGTCCTAGTGAAGATGTCACGTAAAGTTGCAAACTTTACCAGCATGCATGGCGTCACATGGCCATAACACTAAAAGTATCCTTCAAACAAGGTTTTCGTTCATGGAGAGGGGATAAGCTTATAAAAGGATGTGACTTTATGAAATTTGGGACCTAATAAGGTCCATATATGGAACCATATCCTTGTGATAGGTCCAGATCCAAGCCTGATTCCATTTCTTCGAGGTTGGCCATAACTTCCAAAAATAAATCAAGGCTTAAGGTAGCAAATTAATACTTCAGACAGATGTTGAACATGAAATAGATGCTTGATCTAATACTTCTCCCTTGATACTTCCTCTTCAAACCTGGAATCCTCCCCAAAATCTCAAAGATAAGCTCGCAATTGTTCTTACTTCCCACACTAGAGGGTTTGAAGCCATCAACGTTATTCTATGGTGTTAAAGGAGGCTACTAGGGCGGATAATGACGTTTATATAGGGGTCAAACCCCGAAATTAGGGTTTTCTCTAAACAACTCTGACTTGCCGCGTCGGGCCTTCCGACTCGCCGAGTAAGTTCCGACCGACGTCCAAGATGTCACGACCCTACTCGACGAGTTGGACTCCCAACTCACCGAGTCCATGCATAAAATTTCCCCCCTAAAGGGTAAACTCCAGGCAATCCTTGAAATAGATGTTACAAGTCTCCCCTACTTGAACTAGACTTTGTCCTTGAAGTCTGCTGAAACAAACAATTCCGAATATTGCTGTCGCATTTCCTCCTCCGGCTCCCAAGGCCATTCGGAACCCTTTCGATGCTGCCATTGCACCTTTACCAACATTACTTCTTTATTCCGAAGAACCTAATCTTCCTATCCAGAATCACAACAGGCTATTCAATGTAATTCAAACTCTCATCCACCTGAATGTCATCCAACAAGACAACCGCAACCTCCTCAGTGACACACTTCCAAAGCTGCGACACATGGAATGTGTTGTGAATCTGACTAAGCTCTGTTGGAAAATCCAAACGGTACGGTACCTTACCTACCCGGTCCACAATCCGGAACGACCCTATAGATCGGGGCCCTAGCTTGCCCCTCTTCCGAAACCTGATGATCCCCTTCCATGGTGACACCTTCAATAGTACAAAATCCCCTACCTGAAATTCCAGGTCTGAACGCCGTCGGTCGGCGTAACTTTTCTGATGGCTCTGCACAATTCGCAGTCGGTCACGCACTTGCTGAATTAGTCTGATAGTCTTGAGCACTACCTCAGTGCTTCCCAAGACCCAGTGTCCCATCTCATCCCAACAAACTGGGGTCCTGCACCTTCGACCATATAACATTTCGAACGGGGTACGCTCGATACTGGCATGATAACTGTTATTATACGAAAACTCTGCTAGTGGAAGATACGTATCCCAACTCCCTCCAAAATCCAACACGCATGCTCGTAGCATATCCTCTAGTGTCTAAATCGTCCTCTCGCTCTGACCGTCGGTCTGGGGGTGATACGTCATGCTAAAGTGTAGCTGATTGCCTAGATCCTCGCCGAATTTCTTCCAGATCCTAGATGTAAACCGAACATCACGGTCAAAAACTACCGACACTGGAACCCCGCGACTAGCCACCACCTCATGCACGTAAATATCTGCCAACTTCTCTATCGATGTACTTTCAAATATCGAAATGAAATGGGCACTCTTCGTCAGTCTATCAACAATCACCCATATGGCATCCATGCCCTTCGTTGTCCTTGGCAGCTTCGTTGTGAAGTCCATCATGATCTCATCCCACTTCCACATAGGAATGGGTAGCGGCTGGACCTTACCATGAGGCTGCTGATGCTCGGCCTTGACCTTCCTATAGGTCAAGCACCGCTCTACAAACCAAGCAATTTTCTGCTTCATGAAGGGCCACCGATAAATCAACCTCAAGTCCCTATACATTTTCGTAGCTCCTGGATGTATAGAGAACCTAGACTTATGCGCTTCCTCCAATATCTTCTGTCTCACTCCCCCAGTCGACGGTACCCACACCTGACCACACTGCGTCAGGAGACCTCGACTATCCTTAACAAACAAAGGATATTGTTCGCGAATCCTCTCTACCTTCCAATTCTCTTTCTTCACTCCCTCAACCTGAGCCTCCTTGATCATCTCGAACAATAGACAGATCACCGTCATCCTCAAACACATATTCCCAGTTGAGGAACCTAACATCTTACAGCTCAAAGCATCGGCCACTACGTTTTCCTTCCCTGGGTGGTATAGAATCTTGCAATCATAGTCTTTTAGCATGTCCAACCACCTTATCTGTCGCATGTTAAGGTTCTGTTGATCTATCAAATGCTTCGGACTCTTGTGGTCAATGTAAATGGTACACATCACTTCGTACATGTAATGCCTCTAAATCTTGAGTGCAAACACCACTGCCCCTGTTTCAGATCATGAGTGGGGTAATTCGCCTCATGCGGCTTCAACTGTCGCGAGGCGTATGCTATCACGTGTCCCCTCTGCATCAGTACCACACCTAACCCTGAAATTGATGCGTCACAATAAACCATCAAATCATCTGATCCCTCCGGTAGTACAAGGATCGGAGCCTCGCACAATCTCCGCCTCAAGGTCTTGAAGGCCGACTGCTGATCCGTACCCCACCGGAACGTTACATTCTTCTTGGTCAGACGGGTCAACGGCACCGCCATCTTGGATAAATCCTGGATAAATCTTCGGTAATAACCCGCTAAACCCAAGAAGCTACAAATATCTGATGCATTCTTCGACACTTCCCACCGCATCACAGCATCAACCTTGGCTAGATCAATAGAAATACCCTCTTGATTGATGATGTTCCCCAAAAATTGTACCTCTCGCAGCCAAAAATCAGACTTTGAGAACTTGGCGTACAGTTTTTCCGCCCTTAGGTCTCCAACACCTCCCTTAAGTGCTACTCGTGCTATTCCCTGGTCTTAGAATAGACCAGGATATCATTAATAAAAATGATCACTAACTGATCCAACATCGGTCTGCACACCCTGTTCATGAGATCCATGAATGCTGCTGGGGCATTGGTGAGCCCAAAAGACATCACTACAAACTCATAGTGCCCATACCGAGTCCTAAAATCCGTCTTCGGTGTGTCCTCGTCTCTAATCCTCATCTGATGATAGCCTGACCGAAGATCAATCTTGGAACACCATGACGCACCCTGCAGCTGATCGAACAAATCATCGATCCTCGACAACGGATAATGGTTCTTCACCGTTAGCTTTTTTAGTTCCCTATAATCGATACACATCCAGTGGGATCCATTCTTCTTTTTTACGAAAAGGACCGGTGCTCCCCATGGGGAACTGCTCGGACGAATGAATCTTCGGTCTAACAGCTCCTGAAGCTGTGTAGATAACTCTTGCATCTCAGGTGGTGCCAACCGATATGGTGCCTTTGCTATTGTAGCGACACCCGACACCAAATCGATGCGAAAATGCACCTGCCTCTCTAGAGGCACTCCTGGTAACTCTTCTGGGAATACATCCCAAAATTCCTGAACAACCGACACACTGCCTACATCAGTTGGGGTCTCAACCCTCATATCTGAGATATAAGCCAAAAATCCCATAGATCCTTGCTACAGAAACCTCCCTGCCCTCGCAGCCGAACAGAGGGTCGGCCCCTACGATACCCTATCTCCATGTATTGTCAGTTCTCCCGCACTTGGGGTTCGAACCTGTTGGATAAGGTGTCTAAGTCCATAACTATTTCGGGCTTGTACTTGACCCGACCCGGCATGGTCCATTTGGGTTCTATGGCACCATGCAATTGGATAGACTAAATGAGAGAAATAACACTTGGAGATTATTAATATATTATAAGTTCTAATATATTAATAATATTATTTGATTAGTTGATCAAAGAATTAATTTGGAATTAATTAAGTGATCAAAGGATAACTAATTAAATATATGGGTTGATTATGTAAATCATCCATATCTTGTATAGTGGGCTAAGAGGCTCCATGGATTATCAAGTTGGGTTCTACCCATAGGATGCTCCATGGATGCTCCATGGGAGTTACAAACCCATGGGTCATGGAAATGAAGAGTCATGACACATTAGGGTTTACATGGTGTAACCATAGATGTGTCAACACTATATAAGAAGCATATTCTCCACCAAAATCGGCTACACACTAAGAAACTAGAGGGCTTGGCTGATTTTAAGAAGTGTGTATTATCTCAAGAGTCTTTCCAAGAGCATTTGGTGTTGTGTGAAGCATTTGAGGCATCACACTTGGGGTGCTAGGCTCACAAGGTTTCTAGGAACACAAGCAACAACAAGGTAAGTTATTCTATCTATTATTCATGTTAAAATTGTTCCCCATGTATGCTAGATAGGAATATAACCTTGGAATTCAACTTAGCATGATAATTAGACAAACATAGATCCAAGGTTATTAGGGTTGCATGTACACTTAGGAAGTGTTAGAATGCTCAAATCCCTTCAGTGGTATTAGAGCCTAGGCTTGTTTGTTTGTTATTTGTGCTTAAAAGTTGAAGAAAGTCGAAAATTCTGCTGTCTGACTGATGGACTCGGCGAGTCCATGGGGAGGACTTGTCGAGTTCATGTGTATCTTCAACCTACTCGGCGAGTAGGTTTATGCACTCGGCGAGTAGGGTCGACAGAGTGCAGAATTTCGACTTGAGTTGCTGGAAATGGATTAGAATCATTACCCTAAAATGTTTTGGTACTTGAAAACTTGTTTTAAAAGGTGTAATGTCTTTTCTAACTCATTTACAACAACTAGTTATCAAAATTACAAAGATTAAATGTGATTTTGATTCTTGAAAGTGTTCATATTCATATTCTTGTTCTTATGATGTTTAGATGATCATAGGAATTATTTGTAACCTATGTGGTAGATTAACTCAAGATCATAATGTGTTTTAATGGAGTCCATAACTTGTCCTCAAGTTATGGAAAACCAAAAGTCTCTTGGATTAAAAAACCATTAAAAGAACACAAGAGTTAGAAAAATGAAAAGTCCTCATTTTATTACTCTATTAAACTCATAAGTTACAAGAAATGAAAAGTTTTGAAAGTTTACAAAACTTGCCCTCAAGTTTTGGAACAAGTAAAGTTAAGTTAAAACTTTAGTTCCAACCCCTAGAATTTTAAAAGTTAAAATTCAACCCTTATACCTATATTATTATGATTTAATAATTATATATATATATATATATATATATATATATATATATATATATATATATATATGTATAAGAACAAAGTCGTCTTACCGCTAGTACGCCTCATTCACGAAGCCGGTCTATAAGGTGGGTATAAGGTTGTTGCCTATAAAATGGTGACTTAATGGGTGTCCACTCTCACCCACCGCTTGCTTGATCGGTGGAGGGTCGTTAGCCGAACGGGTAAGACAAGGACTTATTAATTCTCATTCAAAGTATGATGAATATTATAAAGTAACTAAATGTTTTATTAAATTCCCAATCTTAGTTACTTTAGGAAAAATGTGAATAAGGTGCTATTCCATGAAATTACACTTTACACTTTGATTAAGTCGTTGGTGGAGCGTGTGTGGTTAACCGGCACACTAACTTGGACTTAACAAGGTAGGTAAAGGGTGACTTAGGGTTTATTATAGTATCGATGGAGCGTGTGTGGTTAACCGGCACATCGATTGAGTGATAAACTTTAAGGGTACCAAGTGATTTGCATGGTTACTTCACACCTCGTTTTGTGATCCTCGGTATCCCAGTCACAAAACTTGGAGGGCACACTCGAGATTGAAACATGCCTTTGAAAAGTTCATTGAATCTCAAAGAATCTAGGAATTTCTAAGAACCATTCAAAAACCTAATACTAAAATATTGCGGTTTTCGTGGTGGAAATTGGTGAATCGTCATTCACCTACCTTTCAAATATGATATAGCTTAGATTACGGCATACCTCTTCTAAGTTACATTATATTGTGATTGGATCCTAGCCTTAATATTACATTTGGGTGTTTTATTAAGGACTCTCTTATATCTAAACTAATCTTGTTCTCTTTTCTTCAGATGTCTTTCAACAATGCTTCTGGCTCTAATCCTAATGGCTCCTTTACCCTTATGAACTTGTGTGGGAAAGTCACCTTTGATGGATCCAACTTCAATGAGTGGATCAGAAACATTAGGATGATTACCCGCTACGAGGACAAAGAATATGTCCTTGACAAGGAGCTTAAGGAGATTGATGAGTCCACTGCAACTCCTCAGGAGATCGCTAAATTTCGGGCACATGAAAGGGATGCTACGAAAGTGGCTTGCATCATGATGGCCACGATGACAGCGGAACTCCAAAAGTCTTGTGAGGATTTCTACCCTTATGAAATGCACCAAGATTTGATGGAAAGATACCATCAAAGTGCACGACAAGAGAGGTATGAAATCATCTGCTCCATGATAACAACCATGATGAAGGACGGGGAATCCGTCATGAGCCACATGCAGAAAATGCAAAGGTATGTGGATCGTTTGCTGAAGCTTAATGTGAACTTCCCGGAGGATCTTGCAATAGATATTATTTTGCATTCCTTACCATCGTGCTATGATCAATTCCGCATGACATATCACATGAACAAGGAAGAAGTCACCCTCAGCAAACTTCAGGGACTTCTCAAGACCGCAGAATTAGGTCTTAAGGGGAAGTCGGTTGCTATCACTCCTACTCAAAACTCTACTCCGGTTTTGGCAATCGGGAAAAGTCGAGGGAGGAAGAGAAAGAGCTCTTCTAAGGGTACCAAGGCTCGGACCCTTGATGGCTCTTCTTCAAGTGGAACCAAGAAAGGTTTCATTACTCCTTCTTCTGACCCAAAAGAGGCTGAATGCTTCTATTGCCATGAAAAATCTCATTGGAAGCGGAACTGCCCAAAATACCAGCAAGATGTGAAGGATGGGAAAGTTAAACCCAACCATGTAGGTATTTACACTATCATTTCTAATAACTCACCCCATTCTAATTCTTGGGTCCTTGATACCGGGTGTGGTATTCATATTTGTTGTGACTTTCAGGGACTAAGAAGAAGTGAGGATGTGGAGCAAGGAAGGATAAACTTGATCATGGGGAATAGGAAAGCTATACCTGTTACCAAGATTGGAGTTTATACTTTATCGCTAAGTAGTGGGTTTAGTTTAGATTTGAATAAATGTTGTTACTCGCCAGGAATGGCAAGAAATATTATTTCCTTTCATGCTTTGTACAAACAAGGGTTTACCTTTTCATTTAATAATGAAGTTGGTTCTATTGATGCTTTCTTTAATAATGTTCTTTATTTTAAAGCATTACCTTGTGATGGTGTGTATGAAGCTGTATCTGTTGTAGATAACTTAGGAAATAATGTTTTGTGTATTGATTCTACTAATAATAACTTGGATAAAGCATCTTTATGGCATTGTCGTCTTGGACATATAAGCAAGAAACGCATAGGCCAACTCCAAAAGGATGGAGTCTTGGAGTCATTTGACCTAAAGTCAGATGATAGTTGCGAATCATGCTTACTTGGAAAAATGACAAAGTCACCCTTCACAGGTTCGTGTGAGAGGGGTGAAGGTTTGTTGGACCTTATACACACGGATGTGTGTGGACCATTCAAACATGCCACAAGGGATGCTAATCGTTATTATTTGACTTTTACTGATGATTATCGTAGATATGGATATGTCTACTTGATCAAGCATAAGTCAGAGACTTTCGAGAGGTTTAAGGAATTTAAACAGGAAGTCGAGAATCAATTGGGCAGGAACATTAAGATGCTTCGATCCGATCGTGGTGGTGAGTATCTTAGTTTAGAGTTCCTCGACTATCTAAGGGAATGTGGGATAGTCTCACAATTGACACCTCCCAGGACACCACAGTTGAATGGTGTGGCTGAGAGGCGTAATCGAACCTTGTTGGATATGGTTCGTTCCATGATGAGTCGAGCTACGCTACCAATCTCATTCTGGGGGTATGCCTTAGAGACTGCCGCCCATATTCTTAATCTAGTCCCTACAAAGAAAGTTGCCAAAACTCCTCACGAGATGTGGACTGGTAAAGTACCTAAACTAGACCACATCAAGATTTGGGGTTGCGAGGCTTTCGTGAGACGCGAGACTCATGATAAGCTCGAACCTCGAAGCGAGAGGTGTATTTTCATCGGTTACCCACAACGATCCTTTGGTTACCTCTTCTACAGACCTAGTGACAATGTGGTCTTTGTAGCAAGAAGAGGAGTCTTTCGAGAAAGAGAGTTTATAAGCCAAGGAGACAGTGGGAGGCAAATTGATCTTGAAGAAATTCAAGAATCAAGCGGTGAAGGAACTTCAAACTCTAGCCCTCAACTTGAGGAGGAAACTCCTGTTGAGCCAATTGACAAATCTGTACCTCTGAGACGTTCCACGAGAGTTAGGAGTGCACCTGAGCATTACTATGGATTCCATATTACTGCAGAAGGTGAGACACTTATTAGTGATGGGACACTAGTAAGTCAAGATGACCCTAACAACTACGAGGAAGCCATGGCAGGCCCCGAGTCTGCTAAATGGAAAGAGGCTATGGATAGCGAGATACAATCCATGTATGACAATCAAGTTTGGAACTTGGTTGAAAATGTACTAGGTCGTAAGACACTAGGGTGCAAATGGGTCTTCAAGAAGAAGACCGACATGGATGGTAAAGTACACACTTATAAGGCTAGACTGGTTGCAAAGGGCTTCTCTCAAATTCCTGGAGTGGATTATGATGAGACCTTTTCTCCAGTAGCCAAGATTAAGTCTATTCGGGTTCTGTTAGCCATAGTTGCATTTCATGATTATGAAATATGGAAGATGGATGTCAAAACCGCTTTCCTTAATGGGAAATTGGCTGAAGATGTTTACATGAGTCAGCCAGAGGGTTTTGTCAGCAACGAGTACCCTAATAGAGTGTGTAAGCTTGAGAAATCCATTTATGGATTGAAGCAGGCACCTCGCAGATGGAATCTTTGCTTTGATGAAAAGGTCAAGGAATTTGGCTTTTCTAGGAGTGAAGATGAATCTTGTGTGTATGTCAAGGCTAGTGGGAGTATAGTTAGCTTTTTGGTATTGTATGTGGATGACATACTACTCATAGGAAACGACATTCCAACCCTGCAGGAAGTAAAATCCTGGCTTGGGAAGTGTTTCGCTATGAAGGACCTTGGTGAAGCTGCCTATATTTTAGGGATAAGGATCCTGAGAGATCGGAGTAAAACACTAATTGGACTTAGTCAGAGTACATACTTGGATAAGGTGCTGAAGAGATTCAGCATGCAGGATTCCAAGAAAGGGGAGTTACCCATCTAGAGTAACACCAGATTGAGTAAGACACAAAGCCCTAGCACTGAGGCTGAGATAGCAGAAATGAGTCGAACACCTTATGCTTCGGCTGTAGGATCGATCATGTATGCTATGACGTGTACTCGACCCGATGTAGCTTTTGCCTTGATCATGGTTAGCAGGTATCAGGCGAACCCTGGCAAGGCACACTGGACTGCGGTAAAGAATATCCTCAAGTACCTACGGAGGACTAAGGACTGGGTTCTTACCCTCGGTGGGAGTGATGACTTGAGAGTTGTAGGGTATATTGATGCTAGCTTCCAGACTGATAGGGATAATTTCCGCTCTCAGTCAGGCTGGAGAACTTCTTGGAAGAGTTCCAAGCAAGAGACAGTGGCAGATTCTACTTGTGAATCAGAGTATATTGCAGCTAGCGAAGCAGCAAAGGAGGCGATATGGCTGAAGAACTTCATTGGAGACCTTGGAGTTGTACCAGCTATTAAAGAGCCAATGGAAATTTTCTGTGATAGTGAAAGTGCTGTTGCCTTAGCCAAGGAACCAAGGGATCATGGGAGATCCAGACACATCGACAGAAAATACCATTTCATTAGACATCGGATTGAAGAAGGACACCTCGTGGCAAAGAGGGTATCATCGGATGAGAACCCAGCAGATCCCCTCACGAAGGGACTGACTCGGGTTAAGCATCTCCAGCATGCTCGGAGCATAGGGCTGAAGGATGATATTAGATTTAGTAGTTAGATAACCCATAAATTTGTAAAGTGTAATTGACATTAGATGATGAATAAAAGGAGTTTTATTTATGAGTAAAGTGTTGCTATCTCTTGTCGATCGTTTACTATATTTCTTTTGCATGTTTTGACTTCCAGAATAATTTTGTTTGGTATAACATATTATTCAAACCTCCACAGTCGGTCATATGTTGGAAGTAGATATGAATCAAGACTGTCATGTTTGGTTGTAGAGGTCTTGGACAAGGCTACAACAATCATGAGTGCTCATAAGTTCTGAGTATTGGACTCAACCACGCTCACTGGAATCACTTCATGGAATTCTATCTCGAGTGATCGTGAGACGGTAATATCATATAAGTCTTCAAACCTAGAGATATGATTTGTTACTTACAAGTTGGTTATGCATTGACAGTACGAAATCGCATTGGTAACTCGATGTTATAAAACGTACTTTTGTGTGTAATTCAATGAGTGATAGAACAAACATATGAGTCGAAGTTTATCTGTTCCTTCTTGGATTAGAAGCTGATATCTGGGCCCCTCGATGATTTTGTTTTGACCCATGTACCGGGCCCGGTCAGAACTAAGTTGATGTGTTCAATTAAGTTCTATGTCAAACAAATCGGAAATTGGGAAACAAATGCTGGACAATAAGCAAGACAATGTTCCATGTATTTGTCCGGCTGATATCTAGAACAGAGGATTATATGATTACTTATCTTAAATGGCGTATCATCATCTTCTCAGTTCCGAGAGACCTTGAAAGAGCTACGATTGCCGGTCGGTTCCTGAAGTACTAGAGATATAGTTATTAGACTTATCCAAGTGGGAGACTGTTGGATAAGGTGTCTAAGTCCATAACTATTTCGGGCTTGTACTTGACCCGACCCGGCATGGTCCATTTGGGTTGCATGGCACCATGCAATTGGATAGACTAAATGAGAGAAATAACACTTGGAGATTATTAATATATTATAAGTTCTAATATATTAATAATATTATTTGATTAGTTGATCAAAGAATTAATTTGGAATTAATTAAGTGATCAAAGGATAACTAATTAAATATATGGGTTGATTATGTAAATCATCCATATCTTGTATAGTGGGCTAAGAGGCTCCATGGATTATCAAGTTGGGTTCTACCCATAGGATGTTCCATGGATGCTCCATGGGAGTTACAAACCCATGGGTCATGGAAATGAAGAGTCATGACACATTAGGGTTTACATGGTGTAACCCTAGATGTGTCAACACTATATAAGAAGCATATTCTCCACCAAAATCGGCTACACACTAAGAAACTAGAGGGCTTGGCTGATTTTAAGAAGTGTGTATTATCTTAAGAGTCTTTCCAAGAGCATTTGGTGTTGTGTGAAGCATTTGAGGCATCACACTTGGGGTGCTAGGCTCACAAGGTTTCTAGGAACACAAGCAACAACAAGGTAAGTTATTCTATCTATTATTGATGTTAAAATTGTTCCCCATGTATGCTAGATAGCAATATAACCTTGGAATTCAACTTAGCATGATAATTAGACAAACATAGATCCAAGGTTATTAGGGTTGCATGTACACTTAGGAAGTGTTAGAATGCTCAAATCCCTTCAGAACCCTCAGCAACTAATACTCACAGTCGATCATGGCCCCGTTGGCCCCCAACCAATCCATTCCGATAATCACTTTCATCCCTCGCAACGGTATCAGGACTAGGTCGACACGAAATCTCTCACCAAGCACACTCAGGACACAATCCTGATACACCTATGCAGCACTAACGGTGCATTCATCTATAATCTCCACCTCTAGCGGGGAATCCAATGTTCCCGACGCATCCCATAACTTCTTGCTAAGCACAAGAGATACGAATGATCGGGTAACACCCGAATCAAACAAGACATAAGCAGACATACCATTGACCAAAAAGTTCCCTATAAAATCATATAGTACACATAAGCGAAATAGATACATAGAGTAGAGAAGAATAAATACGTACCAGCCACCACGTCTGGCGCTGCCCGTGCCTCCTCGGTAGTTAGCTGAAATGCACGACTCTTATGGACGGTCTAGTTACAGTGAAAACAAATCATGTTCTTCACAAGGCAATCCCTTATCAAGTGGCCTTGCTAACAGCATGCATAACATCCCGTACCCGAGATACGACATGCTCGATTGTGCACCCTACTACACTTGGCACACCTGCCCCGACCCTGCTTTCCCTTGCTGGAAGTGTCTGAGGTCTTAGGCTTCTTAGACTAACCTACTGCTGTATGTGCCTGCTCCGGCTTACGCTTGGTGTGGAAGTCCAACTCCATTTTCGTTCTCGGGCCTTCTCTACCATCTCATTCAGGGTTTTGCACCCTATAAAGCTCACAAAATCCCGAATATCATCCCTCAGCATGGAATGATATCTCATCCTCTACATATCCTCATCGGTAGCGTACTGCAGAATCAACAAAGCTCATTCCCAAAACTTGGCGGTGATCTCCGCCATAATTTTGGTAGTCTAATGAAGGTCAAGAAACTCCCTCACAAGTCGTTGCACCTCAATAACTGGTGCAAACTCCAAGTCGAACCGCCGAACAAACTCGACCCATGTCATATCAGCCACATCGGCTGCTCCCACCTGACTCGTAAGCTTGCCCCATGTCACACCCCAAAACCAGGAATGGCATAAACCTTCTGGGGCGGAGGACGTCATGTCAAGTATCACAACAACGCAAGGTAGTAAACAAGCAACAACATCATCCATTGCATTAATAGTGTAATTCGGATTACAAGTTTGTTCTTTCATATCATAAACAACCTAATGAATGTTCAAAATAAAAGACGAGTCTCGACTGCTTCGTCTTCACAAAAACTGGTCGTCGTGCCTGTCTATTTGTGATATGAGAATACAAGTTATTTTGAAAGTGAGTATCAACCAAAAAGCTGGTGAATTCATAAGTATTTATGTGTCTTTGTCTTGTAAAAATTGTAAAGGAAAGACTTGTAAATGTTTGAAGAAAAGTTTTTATAAGTATGAAATGTTTGTAAGTAATTGTAAACATTTGAAAAACCCTAGAAAATCTCATATTTCCTACTAGTATAAAAAGTAATCTTCTAACAAGACCTAACTGTTTTGAAAGTAGTCTTCTACCAAGACCTAACTGTTTTGAAAGTAGTCTTCTGCCAAGACTCGATTGTTTTGAAAGTAGCCTTCTACCAAGACCCGACTGTACGACTATTATTATTATTCTTATCTACCTCATCGATCATGTGAATATGCCACATAGTAAAGGTACTAATAATATATTAACTGGAGTTTTATATCCTTTTGTAATTGTCGTAAGTACTATAGTATTTTTAATAAGTGACTACTTTTGTACTATTTTGCCTTAATTGAGGGTTAAGGCATAATGTGATGGCTAGATCCTATGCTAAACGCTCCCTGTCAAAAGATTATGGGAACCAAACGCGACCCCTTCAATGACTGCAAGCCGCGAACATCCACATTACTATGATCACGTATACCCAATATAACTATCACAATGCATTGTGATTCATTTGTATATTTAGATCCTTGAATTATTCCATGCAATAGCACCTTGTTATGTCTATTCTATTATCATGTATTGTAATCCTATTTATGTAAGTGTATCTATGTAAGCGTATCTATATAAAGGTATTCATGTAACATATAATGTACTAGTATAGACTCATGAATGAACTGACTCTTGTGTGATTCCTTGTACTTGGAATGGTAAGTAGTATCTCCTAACTATACCTATATTAGTTACTAATAATGTACATGTATAACCGAAAGTATGCCTTTGCTACCCAAAGCTACTGAACTGACTGAGGAAAATTTTATGTCTATATATGTATACCCTAAAGCCACACCCAAACGAGGAAAAGGAAATAAAGTGAACTAGCCTTCCTAGGTTCTTTAAACATTACTTATATAGCTATACATATATGGGCATGCATTTGATAATATATAAGCATAAAAGAAGTTTTGTAAAACCTTTGAAAAGTTTAATACTAAGAAACGATGACTTGATGTCAGTTTATAAAACGATTTGAAAGTATTTTGTTTGATAAGACAATTTAAGTATAAGGAAGACCTTTGTTTGAAACTCAGTTGTAAAAGAGTTTAAAAGGAAACATACAATATGTAAGACAGTTTAATAAAGAGTTTTAAACATATAAAAACATTTAAAAAAGTCATTTGAAGAAATCTGTCTGGTAAAATAGTTAACGTATAGTAAATCCATATGCATGCTAGTTATTAATCACATGTGATTGATATAATAACTAACCATGATTCAACTTGTATTCCCCCCATAAAGCATTTATAAACATTTACAAAACATTTAAAAGCTTATATAAGGGGTATGAACTCACCTGTAGTGAGTGGTTTGGACGAACGGATTGAATAGGATGCTAAGTGTCAAGTGAAGACTTGAGCACACACAAGGATCCTAATTAACATATAATAAGACATATATGTATTCAATTAGTCATTAAACAACTAATTAACCAAGGTAAGACATCCTAAGGCATGTAAAACACTCGATTTAAGTAATATAAGTCCTAAGGATTGCATCTAAGGTTTGTAGGACTTGGCTATTGAGTTTAGGGTTCAAGAGGACCCTATATGGGAGTTTACGGTTTTGTGACCATAAATCATTGAGTTTACAGTTGTAAACCCATGAGTTTATGGCCATAAACTCATGCTCCTTTTACCACTTTGTGATTTGAAGCCTCATAAGTTCTTAGAAGCATTTCTACTTGAAGTATAAGCCTATGGAAGGTATTAGGGCACCATTTCACTCCTAAATGGAGTTTACTGTCCTTAGACCATTTTCCTTTGGGTTTACGACCGTAAACCCATATGGTTTATGGTCTTTCGATGTTTTCAATCCCTTAACTCATCAAGGAAGGGATCTAACCAAGTTTCCAAGGCTTAGGAGGGACTAGGGCACACTTTGGCACCCTTTTTAGGGTTTACGGTCCAAGAACATCTTGGACCGTAAACACCTTTGATCTAGTGTTTCCTTGGTGTCATGTTGATGATTAGAAGTGTAACAAGTCTTATAACAAGCCTAGGTAAGGGTAATTACTATGTAAAAGCTTGAAAAGGTGCTTAAAGTCCAAGAACACTAGTGTGTGTTCTTGGTGTTCTGGGTGAAACTTGAAGATCTACACATTTGGAATGATTTCATGGATGAAATCATGTAAGATCACGAGATTAAGATAGATATAAACTAAACAAGGAAGAAAACACTTACGTTCTTGAAGATTTTGGAAGAACTTTGGATGATAATTGAGAGAGAATTGGTTCTAGACTTCGAATTGTGAAAAAAGCTAACAATAACTAAGTGTCACTTATATAGTCATTATGGTTTATGGCCCTAATACCATTTGGGCTGTAAACTCCAAACTCTTGGAGTTTTTGGAACTTTATTGATGCACAATAAACCCTAGGGCATCCTCTCTCCTGATTTCTCTCAAAGTGCTAATCCTAAAATACTCAAACTTATTCCAAAAAGCTTGGAAATTAGCAGAAACTGTACATAATAGAAATTCCGGGTTGTCACATCATCCCCCCGTTAGAAGGAATTTCTTCCCGAAATTAGGATTTAGGTAAAGGAGTAAGCATGAATAATCGAGACATGAATTAGGGATACTCCCTAAACGATTGATTCTCTTGCTCCCAAGTGAATTCAGGTCCTCGGTTGGGATTCCAACGAACCTTCACTAATGGTAAACGGCTATGATTCATTCACATGCCCTCTCGGTCCATGGTCATTACGGTTCTTTTACGAAGGTGAGGCTCTCGTTGGACCTGATCTCGTCGAGTGGGATTAGAAGAGTCTCGTCAGACGGATACTTTTTCAAGTTCGAGACGTGGAGGGTAAAACGTACGTTACTGAGTTTGCGGGGTAGGTTAAGTTGTTCGGATGGTTCTTGTATCTCCATAGGTGTTAGGCTGTAGGGCGATCTGGTTACAGGAGTTGTATTGGGTTCTATGTTTTTTTCGCATGACTATGCGATTACTCGTAGTCTTAGGCAATCTTTGTCCTGAAGTTCATATTAGACGTCATACATGGTTCATCAATCACAGTCTCGCGTATACGAGTCGTATATAATTAAGATTGAAAAGGTAGTCGAAGAAATGATTCTTCTTTAAGCTCACATCCCAACGAGGAAAACAAGTTAAAGTGGAATCATCAATTCTAAACATGTAGAACCTTGCTTATATAGCACCCCTGTGTATACAATCTTCAGCGATAGATCAACCGTAAGGGTCCTTGGTTTGAACTTGACGTACTCTATGAGTGGTACTCCGGGGAGGTTTGCTGAGGTTTCTTCAGAACAGATAAGAAACATGAGGTACTCTACACATGAGTACTTCAGAGTTCTGGAATGACGGCTTCGCTAGAAAGGCGATTTTGGAGAAAGAGATGTGCACACGACCCTGGTATTGCACGGATCGAATTGACTCAAGTTATACGATAATGTCGGACTTACTTGGAATTTAAGACATTAGACTTGATCATAAAGGCGTTACAGACAAAACCCAACAGTGTAACTTTTAACAGAGATATAGTACTATGGATTTACTACAAAACTATTGCTGCAAACTAGGTATACTACAAAAGACAAGTATACATAGCACGAGGCTCCCTTAACTGACAGGATCTCGCAAAAGATAAGACTCAAGTTGCACTAGTTTTAAACAATTTATAAGTCTGTTACAACGATCGCCTTGGATACTTTAACGAGGGTTCAGAGTAGTCTCTCCTGCGACAGTGATACTTAGTATCCTCCCGTCTGAGTCAGAGTTCTTTGTTATTGGACAATCCGTTTTGGGGTGTCCAATCTCGCCACATTGGTGACATATATGCCTTGTACTAGGATTGGTGGTGGAAGTGATGTGTTGGGTTGGAGTTACGTGGACGCGGGTGCTTTTGTTTTTCTTCCTTTTTGGACAATTCCTTTTATAGTGTCCAGTCTCACCACAATTATAGCAACCCTGGCTCGCTCTGGTGGTGGGGTGGTTCCACAGAAATGGGCAATGTGTCCCAGTCTGTTGCAATTGATACATTGCGATACCTGGTAGGCTCCATTATCATGATAGCTACACTTGTTATACTTCGGGAGTGTTCCCTTATATCGCTTGCGTTCCTTTTGGTCTTGACGCTTCCGTTTCTTGAACTCTGAGTTGTGGCTTTGGGTGTTTGTGACTGTTACTATTTGTTGATTTCTCAGATCGTTACAACGATCGGTATTGTCAGCTCCTTTGCCAATCTTGTTTGCATTGTCAAAGATGAAGTGTGCAAGGACAGTTGTCACGGGCGCTGAGACTGCAGCTTGAAACGTAGCATCGTCGATATGAATGATGGGGGTTTCATTGTTTGGCTGACTACTTCCGGATGATGACATGATTCTGTAACATGAAAAAATAAGGAGTTCGTGAGCGATTATGGTTGAACCTAGATGTAGTCCGATCGTTCATGTAAAGAGTAGAAGTACGTTCTCGGGGGTTTTGACCTACATCCCTATGATGTAGTCCTAGTACAGAGTAAAAGTAAGTTCGTAGAATGGTCACAAAATGCTTAACGTCTAAAATAGGGCACCATCGGTTTGGTAAATAACATGATTCAACCCTAGAAAAAGAATTGGGAATGATCCATGAGCTAATTTACCCTAGTCCAACAACTTGACTAGAGTGTTCAGGTAGACTCCTAGGATAGCATGACGAAAGTACTTGAACAAGGAGTGACATAGAATTTAGCCAACTGTCAATTGTTGGGTTTTGAGCATTCTAACACTCCTAAGTGTACATGCAACCCTAAATACCTTGGATCTATGTTTTCTCTATTATACATGCAAATAAGAACTTCCAAGGTATTATCCTAATCTAGCATATAAAACAAAGAATATAACAAGATAGAATACATACCTCTTTGGTGTAGAAAGTCTTCATGAAGCTTGAGTGCCTAGTGCCCCAAGTGTGACACCTCAAATGGAATCACAATCATCAAAACACTTAGAATAGCTTGAGAGAATTCTACACTTCATGAAATCGGCTAGCCCTCTCTAGAATAATACTAGTGTCCGATTTTGCCAAGAATAATATCTTTATATAGTGTTACAATTAGGGTAAACTCCTAATTGTCATGGCTTTCCATTTCCTTGGATCAATGGGTTCAAATACACCATGGAGCATCCATGGACCATCCTATGGGGTTTAGCCCAACTTGATTATCCATGGAGCATTAGCCCACTATACAAGTATGGATGATTTACACAATCAACCCATATATTTAATTAGTCTTCTTTTGATTACTTAATTAATCCTAGATTAATTCTTGATCAATACTAATTAAATAATCTCATTATTCTTATTATTAATATACTAGAACTTATAATATATTAATAACCATAAGTGTATTATTTCTCTCATTTAGTCTATCCAAGTGCATGATGGTATGCAACCCAAATGGACCATGCCGGGTCGGGTCAAGTCTTACCAATTATAGTTATGGACTTAGACATTAATCCAACATCAATATCATTGATGTTTAAGATGTAATAAGTTCGAAAAAAAATTGAGCTTGTCTTTGGTCTTACATCACATCTGGGGTAGAAACGTTTTGGCCGCATAAAGGCCTAACTAAAAGTACTTACAACACAAGATAGTTACATAGCAAATGCCACATAGGACAGAGACAGGAAAACGATTCCTTTAACGAGGAAGGAAAATAAATCATTTCCTAATGGTGACTGTCATCCCTCTGGTGAACTCTTAGTTCAGCCAGTTGACGTTCCATGTCAAGCACGTCTCTTTCGTACACCCTCTAGCGTACTTGGAGCTCTATGACTTTGGCTCGTGTTTCAGCTAGTACTTGTAGCAATGTCTCATGGTCTCTCTCAGATCTCTCCTGAGTGTGTTCAAGGCGATTGGTGCGGATGGTATGCATTATTGCATTGGCATCAACCTCTGTGATACGATGGAGAGTTGTCCTGCCCTAAATCTCATTTTGGGCAACTCTACGGACCAGAATTGGAAGAATTCTGTCTGCTAAGCTTCCTTCGCCTATGTTGTAGAAGCTTCGGTCTCCATTAAATGGTATAGGTTGATCATGCTCTTCGCTCCATGTTTCCAAGCATTCTACCCAAGGAGGCGTCGGGCCATGAAAAGTCGGATGAGGGTTAGGATTTGGAATGGGAGCTACTAGGCACAGGTTCTTCACTTTAGGCTCGGAGTTATCCTCATCCAAAAGGTCTTCAGCATGGTGATCATTTAAAGGGATTGGATGATCATTCTCGGGTTCTTCTCCAAACCATCCAACATTGCCTTCGTTTGGAAGGTATGGGTTGCCGTGGGGATGGAGTCCAGCCATGTTATCTACGCGAGAATTGGGGTAAGAAAATAATTATTAGACGAACAATCTAGATAATTATTAGATAATCTTCATTAGTTACATCACTATTTGTAAAGTGCATACCAGTTATATGTAATCAAAATAGGATATGCCTTAGAATAAGTGACGTTAACTCCAAATTCTCAAGAAACTAGGGTAAAGCAAAAATTTCACAGATTCTAAGTCTATGACATCCTAGTTACATATAACCTTAGTGTATCCACTTAGCAACTATCAACTTTGTAATGAAGATTACTTTTAGTTCTCAAGTAACTAATTATAGTAACACAAAATACTCCCATAGTATTTTAGACTTAGGTTCTGTTATAATGTTCTCATTGTGGTAATGTTGGTAAGTTTTAGACTTGTTGACACATCACAACCATTCTTGGGCATGTGCTAATCACTCCTCGGACCAACATAGTTGATCAGGCTATGCCACTCCCCGTACTGAACATACATCCCCAAGCTTACCTGTGATTTTCAACAATCGTAATACTTTTGGTCTTTTCATTGTGACACACATTTTAGTATGAATGCAGGCATGTATACTTAGTTAAATGTTTTATTATTTAAAAGTATAAACTCTTGGTCTGAGTATTTTTAATCCCTTTGTTTTTATAGTTAGTATATCTTTTATGGGTTGATATACTCAATTCACTATAAACAATGCTATGATACCAATCTGTCACACAAAACCAGGAATGGCGGAAACATTCTAGGGCGGAGGACGTCATGTCAAGTATCACAACAATGCAAAGTAGTAAACAAGCAACAACATCATCAATTGCATTAATAGTATAATTTGGATTACAAGTGTGTTCTTTCATATCATAAACAACCTAATGAATGTTCAAAATAAAAGACGAGTCTCGAATGCTCCGCCTTCACAAAAACTGGTCGTCATACCTGTCTATTTGTGACATGAGAATACAATTTATTTTGAAAGTGAGTATCAGCCAAAAAGCTGGTGAATTCATCAGTATTTATGTGTCTTTGTCTTGTAAAAATCGTAAAGGAAAGACTTGTAAATGTTTGAAGAAAAGTTTGTATAAGTATGAAATGTTTGTAAGTAATTGTAAACGTTTGAAAAACCCTAGAAAATCTCATATTTCCTACTAGTATAAAAGGTAATCTTCTACCAAGACCTAACTGTTTTGAAAGTAGTCTTCTACCAAGACCTAACTATTTTGAAAGTAGTCTTCTACCAAGACCCGATTGTTTTGAAAGTAGCCTTCTACCAACACCCCACTGTTTTGAAAGTAGCCTTCTACCAAGACCCGATTGTTTTGAAAGTAGCCTTCTACCAAGACCCGACTAGATGACTATTATTGTTATTTTAATCTACCTCGTCGATCATGTGAATATGCCACATAGTAAAGGTATTAATAATATATTAACTGGAGTTTTATATCATTTTGTAATTGTCGTAAGTACTTTAGTATTTTTAATAAGTGACTACTTTTGTACTATTTTGCCTTAATTGAGGGTTAAGGCATAATGTGATGGCTAGATCCCATACTAACCCCTCCATGTCAAGAGATTAGGGGAACCAAATGCGACCCCTGCAATGATTGCAAGCCATAAACAGCAACATTACCATGATCACGTATACCCAATATAACTATCACAATGCATTGTGATTCATTTGTACAACTAGATCCTAAAATTGTTCCATGCTATAGCACCTTGTTATGTATGTTATGTTATTGTGTACTGTAATTGTATTTATGTAAGCATATCTATGTAAGCGTATCTATATAAACATATTCATGTAACATGTAATGTACTAGTATAGACTCATGAATGAAGTGACTCTTGTGTGATTCCTTGTATTTGGAATGGTAAGTAGTATCTCCTAACTATACCTATATTAGTTACTAATAATGTACGTGTATAACCGAAAGTATGCCTTTGCTACCCAAAGGTACTGAACTGACTGAGGAAAATTTTATGTCTATATATGTATACATGATATATAACTAATATTTAAATGACATTCGGATGACTAACTGATACCCTAAAGCCACACCCAAATGAGGAAAAGGAAATAAAGTGAAATAGGCTTCCTAAGTCCTTTACACATTACTTATATAACTATACATATATGGGCATGCATTTGATAATGTAAAAGCATAAAAGAAGTTTTGTAAAACCTTTGAAAAGTTTAATACTAAGAAACGATGACTTGATGTTAGTTTATAAAACCATTTGAAAGTATTTTGTTTGATAAGACAGTTTAAGTATAAGGAAGACCTTTGTTTGAAACTCAGTTATAAAAGAGTTTAAAAGGAAATATACAGTATGTAAGACAGTTTAATAAAGAGTTTCGAACATATAAAAACATTTAAGAAAGTAATTTGAAGAAATCTGTCTGGTAAAATAGTTAACGTATAGTAAATCCATATGCATGCTAGTATTTATCACATGTGATTGATATAATAACTAAACATGATTCAACTTGTATTCCCCCCTCCATAAAGCATTTATAAACATTTACAAAACATTTAAAAGGTTAACTAAGGGGTATGAACTCACCTGTAGTGAGTGGTTTTAATGAACATACTGAATAGGATGCTAAGTGTCAAGTGAAGACTTTAGCACACAAGGATCCTAATTAACATATAATAATACATACGTGTATTCAATTAGTCATTAAACAAATAATTAACCAAGGTAAGACATCCTAAGGCATGTAAAACACTCGATTTAAGTGCTATAAGTCCTAAGGATTGCATCTAAGGTTTGTAGGACTTGGCTATTGAGTTTAGGGTTCAAGAGGACCCAATATGGGAGTTTACGGTTTTGTGACGATAACTTATTGAGTTTAAGGTTGTAAACCCATGAGTTTACGGCTGTAAACTCATGCTCCTTTGACCATTTTGTGATTTGAAGCCTCATAAGTCCTTAGAAGCATTTATACTTGAAGTATAAGCCTATGGAAGGTATTAGGGCACCATTTCACTCCTAAATGGAGTTTATGGTCCTTAGACCATTTTCTTTTGGGTTTAAGACCGTAAACCCATATTTTTTATGGTGTTTTGATGATGTCAAGCCCTTAACTCATGAAGTAAGGGATCTAAGCAAGTGTCCAAGGCTTAGGAGGGACTAGGGCACACTTTGGCACCCTTTTTAGGGTTTACGGTCCATGAACATCTTGGAACATAAACACCTTTGATCTAGTGTTTCCTTGGTGTCATCTTGATGATTAGAAGTGTAACAAGTCTTATAAAAAGCCTAGGTAAGGGTACTTACTATGTAGAAGCTTGAAAATTTGCTTAAAGTCCAAGAACACTAGTGTGTGTTCTTGGTGTTCTTGGTGAAACTTGAAGACCTACACATTTGGAATAACTTCATGGATGAAATCATCTAAGGCTACTAGATTAAGATAGATATAAACTAAATAAGGAAGAAAACACTTACTTTCTTGAAGATTTTTGAAGAACTTTGGATGATACTTGAGAAAGAATTGGTTCTAGACTTGGAAGTGTGAAAAAAAAAACCTAAAAATAACTAAGTGTCACTTATATAGACATTAGGGTTTAGGGCCTTAATACCATTTGGGCTGTAAACTCCAAACTCTTGGTGTTTTTGGAACTTTATTGATGCACAATAAACCCTAGGGCATCCTCTCTCCTGATTTCTCTCAAAGTGCTAGTCCTAAAATACTCAAACTTATTCCAAAAATCTTGAAAATTAGCAGAAATTGTTCTGACTTCTATTGAAGTGAAGGGTTATACAGAATAGAGATTTCGGGTTGTCACACCCCACCAATCCCGAGCCCTGTATCTCAATATACAAGAAACAAATCCCACCTTTGCCGCATCCAGTATAGATTTGGTGCGCTGGGCATTCTCGATATTCGCCACCCAACGTTGGGCCCCAACATGACCCGTAACAATCTCAGCCGTCAATGCCCTGAATCTCTTCTCCATGATCTCCAGCATGCCCTCCTTGACCATCCCAAAAATGACTGGGGTAGCGTCAAGGATGCCCCTGGTAACCTCAGCTGCAATAAGCTCGTGCAGCCTCTCATCAATCACATCGGTAGTGTCGCCTGACCCTGCCCCGGATCTAGATCCCGATCCTGATCCCCCTGCTCCAAATCGTGTCATCACCATGCTGAACTATAGTGTAATAAATCATAACAGTCAGAATTTCCATACAAGGGATCTTCCCACCCCGGTCCTCCTTGAAGTTGTTGGATCTAACATTGGTTCGGGTACAGGTCATGTGCTCCCAGTAGTACACGCCCAATACTACCTTCCACACCTACCTGTACCCTTCCCCACTGCTCTACCTAATAATTCCAATTCATCCCACAACCAAACCAAATCCCACAACTACCGTGTACATCAATCTCAGGATGTCCTAAGGTTTACCCTACTCATATCAATCAATCAATCATAACAGGTTGCCTTCATGCATGCAAATTGTACACAGAAAAGGATCGAATAGTCCATAGGACCACAACCAAACAAGGAACATGAAATAAGGCCAAATCAATCATTCTGAGGCTATAAGCTCCTAACCGTATACAATTTTAAAAGCATACACATAGTAAGTTCCATACGATCATCAAAGCTCAAATATCAGTATAACATGACTAGCACATTGGGGAACTACTTACTTGGATCAGCTAATCACGCGCGCTACACTCTCATCTTTTTCTTTCTTTCAAAATCATTTTTATGTCAATTTTTTTGAAACACTTTTACCATTTCCTTAGTTTGAGTCATGACTCACCCGAGAATATGCCTGTATCCCTCAAACCAAGGCTCTGATACCAACTAGTAACGACCCACATTTTTCAAAGAAATTTTTCATTTTTAATTAGTCAATAACATGAAGATCTAAATAATTGTTTTCAAATACACCATCATTACACATTATTTTAAAAACATGAGAGTGTCCCCAAATCATATCGGAAAAGAGAGATAGAGTGCACGCCGCATCATCGCGCCTTACCTTTGCCCTTGGGCTCCGATGTACCTGAAAAAAATCCAGAACGTTAAGCTGAAAGCTTAGACAGAGCATACCCCACACAACATCCACATGCCATATTAGCTATAAAAGCTATCTCTACCACATAATACATATCGATTAGCTATAGTAACTACCTCTAACACATACCATACATTAGTTAGCTATGACAACTAGATCTACCGTTAGCTGTTACACCCCCAAAACTACTTGGCGAAATCATTTGGGGGTGGAGGACGTCATGTACAATATCATAACAATGCATAATAATAAAACAAGCAACAACATCCATTGCATTAATAGAATAGTTAAATACATGTGTTCTTTAGTAAAGTTTAAATGATACCAAAAATGTATAAACAAAATAATGTCGACTTTTGAATCCACCTCGTCTTTCAAAAGCTGCATGGGTGTACCTGTCTAGTGGTTCCCTAAGAATACAAGTTATTTGGAAAGAGAGTATCAACATAAAATGTTGGTTAGTTTATAAGTATTTAGTGTCATTTAGTAATTTAAATCCTTGAAATGTTTGTATTAAAAACCTTGAAAAGTTTGTAAAGTTTTCCCAGAAAATCCTACATTTTCTGCTTATAAAGAAAAGTGGCCTTCTACCTGAGGCCCGACTATTTACATGTTTGTTCTTGGATAAAAATGCAATGTTTGCATATATACTTAGAATAGTATAGAAAAATATAGAATTACTTTATATCTATGTAACAGTATGTTTATACCATTTATTACTATCATCTATTAGGAAAAATAGAATGTTTTAACCCAGCAGTACCACTGCTGAAATAAGAAATGATAAAAATGAAGACTCATAGTCATATTAAATGTACTATATGCTTTTCGGAATTCTTATTTTCCTTTAAAACTGATTTTGTTAATTAAAGATTTAAATGTGATGTAGTTTTAACCATGCTGATTGATGGCTGAATACTCGACGAACTTTTGGTGCCGAAAAATAATAAGGTGACATTTTTTTACCCCTTGGCCTTACCGGCTGAGACTGTAGCTAGTAGTTGGGTGTGGGAGTGTCTGTCCCATATAGATCTATACACATAATGCCCGCTCTACCTCCAGGAGACTCTGGTTAGAAGGTGATACAACCATGTATTGTTGTATCATGAAGTAGTATTTCACATTCTAGTTATCATGTTCTTTCTATACTTGTATATATAATTTATATGTATGTGTTCTTTCCTGTTCTTGTATATGTATATGTTCTCCCCCGTTCTTTGTATATGTAGATGTATATGTATATGTTCTCTTCCGTTCTTTGTATATGTTCTCTAAACTATACCTATTATAGTTTACTAGCAAGTTTAGTTTGTTCTCAACTTATAGAAGGAGTCAATTGTTCAGCATGAACAATTGAGTTAAGTATACTTTTTAAAGATAAAATTTTATTAGTCATATACGCATTTAACATGTATAACTATGAGTTAATTGACAGTCGGACTAGTGTATCCTACCCTAAGCCCACAACCAAACAAGAAACAGGAGTCAAGGTTATCAGTAATAGTCATAAGTCAATTAAAGCATACTTATACACTAATACATAAATGAATATTGTTTTGAAAGTAAAAAGAGTTTGAAGAAGAGGTTAAAGGTAGTTACAAAAGAGTTTTACTAAAAAGTTTAACAATGTTTTAAAGGGAGTTTGAAAAAGAGTTTTAAATGAGATAATTGACAACTGTATAAATGTTTATACTAACATAATTTAATTGTGCTCAACTTGTATTCCCCCCTAAAAAGCATTTGAAACAATTTAAAAAGGTTGATTGCATGGGTATGAACTCAACTGTAGCGAGTGATTTGAATGCAAGATCGGTTGTAGGGTGGTAAGTGTCAAGTGGAGTCACGAACAGAAACGGATCCTAATTAGCATATAATAACACACATATAGCTATCAAATTTATGTATATCACAACTATTTATGCTAGGAAACCACCTTAGGTACTAGGAAACACTTATATTGAAGTGTTACAATCACATAGGGTTACATCTAAGGGGTTTACGGCCACACAATGGTTTGTACAGCCAAGGTGTGTATGAGTAATGTGTATACGACCACATGGGTGTACAGTCATGGTGTGTATGGCCGTAAACTCATGGAAGAAGTATGCAAAAAAGGAGTTTTAAGGTCCTATCTAGCATCAAGGAAGTGTTCTTGGTCCCATGATTAGCTTTAAGGGAAGTTAAAGGCCAACTATGAACATTAACAAGGGTTTACGACCCTATGAGGTGTGTACGGCCGTCAACCCCTCATGTTCATGCTAAGATGGTCTGTTTTAAGATGAAAATCAAGTGTTTCTAGTAGATAACAAGCATAGGAAGGAGTTACTTATGATTTAGAAGCTTGATGAGGGTTCACAGCCACCAAGAACTAGTGTGTGTTCTTGGTATTCTTAGTGAAAGATGAAGATCTAGCCAAATATGAAATTTCTGGAATGAAACATGGAGTTGTCACTAGATAAAGAAATGTCGCAACAAAAGATTAGAACACTAAATCAGACCCTAAACAATGTTAAAAGATAGCAGAAACAAGTCTGACTTTGATTGGGTTGAATGGCTTATACAAAAGAGAAATTTCGGGTTGTCACATCATCCTCCCGTTAGAGGGAATTTCATGTCGAAATTAGAGTTTAAGCAATTACAAGTAACTTAAGAAAAAATATGAGGATATTTTAGTTTCATTTGATCCTCGTACTCCCAAGTGAATTCAGGTCCCCGCTTGGCATTCCAACGAACCTTCGCTAGCGGGATGCGACTTTGCTTCGTTCGCTTGACCCCTCGGTCCATGATCTGTATTGTTTTTTCCACGAAGTTAAAGCTCTCGTCAATATCGATCTCGTCGAGTGGGATTACAAGAGTCTCATTGGATAGGCACTTTTTCAAGTTCGAGACGTAAAAAGTAGGATGTATATTACTAAGTTTGCGAGGTAGTTTGAGTTTGTAAGATACAGGTCCCATTCTAGAGATAGTCTCGAAAGGCCCTATGTATGTTGGATTTAGCTTTCCACGCTTTCTGAAGCGTATCAAGCCCTTCCAAGGTGAGAACTTCAATAGGACGCGGTCACCAACCTGGAATTCCAATGGTTTCCTTGTATTGTCTGCATAGCTTTTCTGTCGGTCTCTAGAGGCTTTCAATCGGTCGCGAATTTGAACGATCTTCTTTGTTGTTTTCTGTGTGATTTCCAGACCTATGAGAGTGATGTCAAGAACTCGTCCATTAGCTAACTGGGTGTCACCCACTTCAGCCCAGCACAGAGGGGATCTGCACTTCCAGTCATAGAGGGCTTCAAATAGGGTAGCCTTTATGATTGTATGGTAACTGTTATTGTAGGAGAACTCGGCATGGGGTAAATGGGTATCCCATGCCTTTCCAAAGTCTATAACACAGGCTCGCAACATATCTTCCAATGTTCGAGTTGTCCTCTCACTTTGTCTGTCGGTCTGCAGATGGTAGGCTATACTCATGTCCAACCTAGTTCCTAGGGAACTTTGTAGAGACTGCCAGAACCTCGAGGTGAGTTTAATATCTCTATCAGAGATACCGGATATGGGAACACCATGCAGTTGTATGATTTATCTAATGTAGGTTCTTGTTAGTTTCTCCATCTTGTCAGTCTCTTTGATAGGCAGGAAGTGTGCGGATTTTGTTAACCTATCTACGATCGCCCAAATGTTGTCGAGACCACCCGTTGTCTTGGGTAACTTGGTTATGAAGTCCATCGTTATTTGCTCCCTCTTCCATTTTGGTATCTCCGGCTGTTGTAGTGAACCTGAGGACTTCTGGTATTCGACCTTAACCTTGGTGCAAGTAAGGCATTTACTCACGAAGGTAGTAATCTCTGCTTTCATGTTAGGCCACCAGTATAACTTTTTGAGATCCAGATACATTTTATCTGATACCGAGTGTTGTGCGTTTCAGATATGACCACGTCTCTGAAACCACCGTGCTTCGGTGTCTAGATCCAGTTCATGAGATATAAGGCTCTGTCACACTTAGCTTCCAAGTTTTTATCCATCCCTCTCAGGGATTCACTTGCCACATTCTCCGGTTTCAAGGCTTCTAGCTGAGCCTCCCTGATTTGTGTGGACATATGTGAATGGATAGTCATAGTCCATGATTTGACTTTATGACCAGAATATTCTTTCCGACTTAGCGCCTCTGCTACTACATTGGCCTTTCCCGAATGATAACGAATTTCGCATTCGTAGTAATTGAGTAGCTCGACCCACCGTCGTTGTCTCATATTATGCTCCTTTTGGTTGAATATATGTTGTCGGCTTTTGTGGTCTGTAAAGATAGTGCTTTTTGTACCATACATGTAATGTCTCCAGATCTTCAGGGCAAATACGACTGCTCCTAACTCAAGATCATGCGTGGTGTAGTTGAGCTCGTGTGTCTTTAGCTATCTTGAGGCATAGGCAATCACCTTACCTCGTTGCATAAGAACACAACCAAGCCCGTGGTTGGATGCATCGCAATAAACCACAAAGTCTTCTATCCCTTCTGGGAGGGATAGTATTGGTGCGCTGCAAAAGGCTTGTTTCAGCGTTTGGAACGTTTTTTCTTGTTTTTCTTCGCAGTTAAAAGCCACGCCTTTCTGGGTCAATGTAGTGAGTGGTTTTGCGATCCTAGAGAAATTCTGAATAAATCTACGATAGTAGCCAATGAGGCCTAGAAATTGACGAATTTCCATAGGCGTCTTCGGTGTTGACCAGTTCTTAATCGATTTAATTTTGGAAGGGTACACATGAACTCCTTCTTGACTAACAACGTGGCCCAAGAATTCGAATCTTCGAATCCAAAACTCGTACATTGAGAACTTCACGTAGAGTTTCTCTGATCGTAATGTTTCCAAGATCTGACGTAGATGCTTGCTATGCTCTTCCTTACTACGAGAGTAGATAAGTATGTCATCAATGAGCACAATGACGAACTGATCTAGCTAAGGAGGACATACCCTATTCATTAAGTCCATGAATACTACGGGCGCAATAGTCAATCCGAATGGCATAACTATAAACTTTTAGTGTCCATAATGAGTTCGAAAGGCTGTCTTTGGGACATCCTCCTCAAGCACTTGTAACTGGTGATACCCGAATCTCAGATCTGTCTTTGAAAAGTAGCTCGCTCCTTGGAGTTGATCGAAAAAGTCATCTATGCGAGATAGAGGGTAGTGGTTCTTTACAGTACGTTTGTTCAGTTCTCTGTAATCAATGCACATTCAGAACGATCCGTCTTTATTCTTTACGAACAAGATCGGTGCTCCCCAAGGTGAGAAGCTTGGTTTAATAAATCCCTTGCTGAGCAGTTTGTTAAGTTGACCGGATAGTTCCTGCATCTCAGCTGGTGCTAAACGATATGGCGATTTGGCTACTGGGGTAGCCCCTGGAACTATGTCGATTCTGAACTCGACTTGGCGTTGACGTGGTAATCTTGGTAGTGCTTCTGGAAAGATGTTGGGAAAGTCGCGTACTACTGGAATGTCCTTTAGGTCTTTCGTTTCTTGGCTCAAATCGACTATATGAGCATGAAATGCACGTATTCCTCTCGTAGGTAATTTTGGGCTTGCATGCTCGATATGATACGAAGGTTCGCATTTGGTTTGTCATCGTAGATCAATAAGGTTTCGTTATTCAGGAGATTTAGACGAACTGCCTTTTCAAAACACAGGATATCGGCACGATGGAGACTCAACCAGTCCATGCCCACAATGACGTTGAAACTCGTTATTGAGATAGGCACGAGGTCAATCGAAAACAAATAGTTATCTGGCATGAGGGTACAACCTAGTTAAATCTCGTTAGAAATCACGGTCTTTCCGTTATCCATTTCTACGGGAAAGGTTTCTTTTAGTGCTTGCGGTGCTTGATTAAGTAAGTGTTTAAATTTTTTGTTCACGAAGCTCCTTTACACCCCACTATCAAATAGAATACATGCACATGAGTTATCAAGGAGAAACATACATGTGACCACCGTAGGGTTTGTTACAAGTTCATTGTGACCAATAGCAAGTAGTCTTGCTGCTCCACCTGCATTTCCAGCCTTAGGGCAGTTTCTTTTGAAATTCCCCGTCTCGCCGCACCCATAGCAGGCCTGGCTTACTCTTGTACCAGGGACCTGGGTGATTGGTCTTGGCGATGCTTTGCAAAACTGGATAGTATGGACCTTCCTGTTGCAGTTGGTGCAATGCATTTCCTGGCAGGGGCCGTTGTGATGGAAATTGCACTTGGTGCACTTGGGTAGACTCCCCGCATATTTCTTTACTAGTACAGGGGCAACAGGGGTTGTGGCGGCACAAACAACCACAACCTATTGGTTCTTGGAAGAAGGTTGAGCTGATTTGCCTTTCTTTTGGTCCCAACGCTTCCTCTTGTTGTCGTCCACTTTGGCTGGTGCTGAGGCAACAGTTGTAGTTGTTGTTGGAGGAGGGACCCCGTGATCGATAATCCTTTGGGCCAATTTCTTGGCACTATCAAAGGTTTCAGGGTTCGATGCCAGGATGTTTCCCTGATATGGGGGATACCAAACCCCAGATGTATCTCTCGATCTTTCTGCTTTCGGTGGGGGACCATATTTGGACATAGAGTCACCAAATCGCTGAATCTGGTTATATAGGCCACTATATCGGAACCTTTCATCTTAAGGCTCCAAAGTTCCTCCTCGAGTTTTTGAACTTCACCCCTCGGGCAGTACTCCTTTATCATTACGTCCTTCAGTGTCTCCCAGCCCATTGCATTAGCCACTACAAGGGAGAGTGACTTGATATGGCCATTCCACCACATCAGGGCCCTTTAGGAGAAGGTGCATGCAAAAAACTTTACTTTGCTTCTTTCAGGGCAAGAGCATATCTCAAAGATTGACTCCGTTCTTTCGAACCACTGAGACAACGCAACGATTCCGCCGGTTCCGTTGAAGAATATTGGTTTGCAGTTGATAAAGTCTTTATAGGTACACTCATGTGTATGCATTTGGCTATCACCATGATTAGAGTTGGTACCCATTCCTGCTCCACTGGCGCCACCGAGTTCACCTGCATCATGGTTGCGGTCACATCCATGGTCACAACAGCCTGGTACATCACCGCATCGAACTGCGGAGGAGGTGGTGGTGGAGTTTGATTTACAGGTGGGTTTCTGTTTGGATGCTTGCGAGGAGGCATCTTTTAGCTATAAAAGATAAGATGATAATAAGACTTCATTATAGCTAGCAAGGTAAAATATAGTGCCGGAATAGAGTTTGATAGAGATGATCACTTAGCGGAACTATATCTATCATAATAGATGGTATAGAAGTTACAAAGAGTTCAGAAAATTTGACCTTGGAGTAGATCTTAAAACATAACAACAGAGGGAAAGTTTGACAACATAAGAGTTTAGTGGAAACAATACATGAAAGATAGGAATATTTACATAAAAGAGTGTTATATAGAGCATCTACTAAGGCTATTCCTTAAACCAAAAGGGAAGGACGATTGGACATCCTTTTTAGTGGCGAAGGGCACCCATCAGACGAAACCTTAAGTTAGCCAACTAGCGCTCCACGTCAATTAGTTGTCTTTCATACACAGACAGATGGGCTCGGTTCTCAATGACATCGGCTCGAGTTGCAGCTAGCTCTTGCTGCAGGGCCTCATTGTTTCTCATAGCCCTCGCATAAGCAACTTCGAGATTGTGTATTTGGGTTGTGTTGGAATCTGAGTCTACCTCAAGCTCTATAGTTTGCTGAATGGCCGCCATGCTTAACTCCACATTGCGGTCCACTCGACAGACTACGATTGGAAGAGCTCTGTCTGTGGAGCCTCCCTCATTCACATTGTAGAAGAGGCGATCCCCATTGTACGGGCGGGGTTGGCCTTGCTCGTGGATCCACCTATCTAGACTTCCAACCCACATAGGCATCGGGCCTTGAAAAGACAGACGAGGGTTAGGATTTGGGATTTGAGCCACTAGGGGTAGGTCATTAACCTCTGGCTTGGAGTTAGAATCCTCCAGAAAGTTTTTTGCGAAATCATCATCCAAAGGGATTGGATGATTCTCTTCTATCTCGTCATCGAGCCATCCACCATTGCCTTGGCTAGGAAAGTACGGGTCGCCCGAAAGATGGAAACCAGCCATGGAATCTATGCGAGAAAAGGGATAAAAGATAGTTAATAGGTGTTCTAATCTAATGATACTTATAGGGGAGTGATCCTTATTAGTTATTTCTATAAATAAGTAGTGCATACTAGCTATATATAATTTCTGAAATAACATAGACCTTCGAAAAAATAACCCAACTCTAAGTCCACAACCAAACAAGGAACAGGAAGTAAAGCGATAGTCATACATTCTAAGTCTATAGAATCTTTAATTATATATAACTTTAGCGTATACACTCCATACTTATAGACCTACTAATAAGAGTCCTTAGTTTTCATAGAAGTTAATAGTAGCACAAAATATCCTATAGTATTCTATGTTTGATTTATGTTCTCGCTAAGTCTTTATGGATAGTTGGTAAGTTTTTAGAGTTGTTGCAACATCACAACCATTCTTGGGCATATGCTAATCACTTCTCGGACCCACATAGTTGATCAGGCTATGTCATTCCCAGAACTGACCATAAATCCCCAAGCCTACTTGTGCTGTTCAACAATCGTAATACTTTTGTTCTGTTCTATTATGATACTGACTCTAGTATTAATGCATGTATGTATACTTTTAGTAAAATACTTGTATATATGTTTAAAACTATAATTCTTGGTCACAGTGTTTTAATCCCATTGTATTTATAGTTGTATATCTTTTATGGGTTGATATACTCAGTTCACTATAAACAATGCTCTGATACCAATCTGTCAGACCCTAAACCAACTTGGTGGAAACATTCGGGGGTGGAGGACATCATGTACAATATCATAACAATGCATAATAGTAAAAAAAGCAACACCATTCATTGCATTAATAGAATACTTAAATACATGTGTTCTTTAGTAAAGTTTAAATGAAACCAAAAATTTATAAACAAAATAATGCCGAGTCTTGAATCCACATCGTCTTTCAAAAGCTGCATGGGTGTACCTATCTACTGGTTCCCTAAGAATACAAGTTATTTTGAAAGAGAATATCAACATAAAATGCTGGTGAGTTCATAAGTATTTAGTGCCATTTAGTAATTTAAATGCTTGAAATGTTTGTATTAAAAACCTTGAAAAGTTTGTAAAGTTTTCCCAGAAAATCCTATATTTTCTGCTTATAAAGAAAAGTGGCCTTCTACCCGAGGCCTGACTGTTTACATGTTTGTTCTTGGATAAAAATGTAATGTATGCATATATACTTGGAATAGTATGGAAAAATATAGTAGTACTTTATATCTGTGTAACAGTATATTTATCCCATTTAATACTATCATCTATTAGGAAAAAGAAAATGGTTTAACCCAACAGTACCACTGCTGAAATATGAAATGATAAAAATGAAGACTCATAGTCGTATTAAATGTACTATACGCTTTTGGGAAGTCTTATTTTCCTTTAAAACCAATTTGGTTAATTAAAGATTTAAATGTGATGTAGTTGTAACCATGCTGATTGACGGCTGAATACCCGACGACCTTCTGGCGTTGAAAAATAATAAGGTGACATTTTGTTACCCCTTGACCTTACCGGCTGAGACTGTAGCTAGTAGTCGGGTGTGGGAGTGTCTGTCCCGTATAGATCTATACACATAATGTCCGCTCTCCCTCTAGGAGACTCTGGTTAGAAGGTGATACAACCATGTATTGTTGTATCATGAAGTAGTATTTCACATTCTAGTTATCGTGTTCTTTCTGTACTTGTATATATAATTTCTATGTATGTGTTCTTTCCTGTTCTTGTATATGTATATGTTCTCTCCCGTTCTTTGTATATGTAGATGTATATGTATATGTTCTCTTCCGTTCTTTGTATATGTTCTCTAAACTATACCTATTATACTTTACTAGCAAGTTTAGTTTGTTCTCAACTTATAGAAGGAGTCAATTGTTCAGCTTGAACAATTGAGTTAAGAATACTTTTTAAAGATAAAATTTTATAGTCATATATGCATTTAACATGTATAACTATGAGTTAACTGACATTCGGACTAGTGTATCCTACCCTAAGCCACAACCAAACAAGGAACATGAGTCATGGTTATCAGTAATAGTCCTAAGTCCATTAAAGCATACTTATACACTAATACACAAATGAATGTTGTTTTGAAAGTAAAAAGAGTTTCAAGAAGAGGTTAAAGGTAGTTACAAAAGAGTTTTACTATAAAGTACAACAATGTTTTAAAGGGGGTTTGAAAAAGAGTTTTAAATGAGATAATTGACAAGTGTATAAATGTTTATACTAACATAATTTAATTGTGTTCAACTTGTATTTCCCGCCTAAAAAGCATTTAAAACATTTTAAAAAGGTTGATTGTAGGGGTATGAACTCACTTGTAGCGAATGATTTGAATGCAAGATTGGTTGTAGGATACTAAGTCTCAAGTGGAGTCTCTGTCACACCCCCAAACCAAGGATGGCGGAAACGTCCGGGGGTGGCGGACTTCATGTGTAGTATCATAACAACGAGTATAATAGTGATCAAAGCAATACAACCAATCATAAATATAACAGAAAAAGTATTACATAGTTTCAAGTGTTACATATTTCGATGACTGAATATAACATTATGTAAAAGTAGTTGTTTAACGCCGTAGCGTTCCATCCTCAAAATCTTGTAGTTACCTAATTTCACTGATTCCTGAGAATACAAGTAGTTTTGAAAAAGTGTCAACACAAAGGATGGTGAGTTCATAAGCTTTTTGGAAGAAAAGTTTGAAAACCGTTCTTTGTAATGAGTTGTATGTTGCCAAGAAAAATCCTATATTTTCCTTATAAAAGTGATATGTAGTCTTAAACGCCAAGACAAAATGTATGTGTGAGTTTTACATTATGTGGTCTAAATTTCCAAGACCGAAAGTGTACAAGTAAAATCCATACTTATTGTTATGAAGGTGGCCTTAAATCAACATAAAACCATGATAGCGATGTATATACAAGTATGTTGCCATACTTAGAGAAATCCATGCAAGTTTAAATTGACATAAACTAATTAATTTAGTAGTAAAACCGTTTTTCAAAATAGAATTTTTGGATGTAAACTTGAAAGATTGTTAACTCCTATGTGAGTTGCTATAACCATACTATTGTTGGATTAATGTCTAAGTCCATAACTATATTTGGTATGTACTTGACCCGACCCGGCATGGTCCATTTGGGTTGCACTTCACCGACACAATTTATATGGATAATCTTTTGAGAATAGTATGTTTATGATTAATATTAATATATTATAAGTTCTAATATATTAATATGGAATCATATTATTTAATTAGTATTGATCAAGAATTAATTTATAATTAATTAAGTGATCAAAAGGAACTAATTAAATATGGACTCTTATATATATGGAATGGGCCAAGTTCATTTAGGTTGGGCTAAGCTTTCATGGATAGTCCATGGAGTGTTTAACCCATGGATCCTAGGAAATGAAAGGTCATGGGTATTAGGGTTTAACCCTAATCCTCCATACTATATAAAGATGTCTTTGGTTGGTGAAATTGGCACTAGTGTGGATACACTAAAGAAGGGCTAGCCAATTTCACTAGAGAGAACCAAGTAATCATATTCTCTAAAGTATTCCAAGGTGTCTTGGTGATTTGTGATTCCACTTGAGGCTTCCACACTATTGGGGCTAAGCTCTTAAAGCTAGAAGACATCAAGCTACATCAAGAGGTATGTATTCTATCTTGTTACATTCATAGTTTTTGTATGCTAGATTAGGATAATACCTTGGATGTTCTTATTTGCATGTATAATAGAGAAAACATAGATCCAAGGTATTTAGGGTTGCATGTACACTTAGGAAGTGTTAGAATGCTCAAAACCCAACAGTGGTATCAGAGCCACGGGTTGTTTTTTGTTATATTGATGCAAATATTTTATTTTCAAAGTTGAAAAAAAAACATGAAGTTTGTCAAATTTTAAGATAATTACTTGTTCTTGTGAAAAACTAATTATTTGTAAAATTTGAATAATTTGCTTTATGAGTTGAATTAGGCCAAATTTAATAAAAGATAAAATAATATGATTATTTTATTAGTTTTAAAAGTTTGATCTAAAGAGTTTTATTTTTTGAAACCTCCATAAGTTATGGATATGAAAAGGTTTTTTAAAAAAAAAATTGATTCAAAGTTTTTTTGGAGTTACAAAATTTGGTGTTAATGTTTTAAAGGATTCCATAAATTAAGAATAAGTTATGGATCACCAAAAGTTTTTTGTGTTACCTTGTTTTATGAGTGAATTTAGATTAATGAATAAAATTATGTGATAGTTGGTTTTAATCCAAATTAATCTAAGAATTGATTCTAAAATGTGTTTTTGTAACTTGTCCTCAAGTTATATGAAAAGTCACATTTAAGAATCATAAAACTCATAAAAATTGGTAAAGGTTACAAAAATGAAGAGTCTAGTTCTAATTAAATGGTTTTATGACTCCATAACTTGTCCTCAAGTTATGGAGGACCAAGAGTCTCTTCATTTAATAAAATAAAAAAAAAATAAAAAAAAAAGTGTAACCTTAATTAATTCCATAAGTTATAAAATAAAGAAAAGTTAATTCTTTTATTAGTTTAAAGTCTTCCATAACTTGTCCTCAAGTTATGGAACTTGAAGAGTTTTTGGATTAAAACTACTTTAAACACATAAGTTATGGAATTAATTAGTTTTGAATAGTTTCAAAACTTGCCCTCAAGTTTTGGAATTTGTAAAGTTTTCACTTATGAATACTTTAATTCCAAGTTAGCCCTTAGAATTTTAAAAGTTAAAATTCAACCCTTATACTTTATAATATTATAAGTTAATAATATATATATGTATAAGAGTAAAGCCAGTCTTACCGCTAGTACGCCTCATTCACGAAGCCGGTCTATAAGGTGGGTATAAGGTTGTTGCCTATAAAATGGCAACTTAATGGGTGTCCACTCTCACCCACCGCTTGCTTGACTGGTGGAGGGTCGTTAGCCGAACGGGTTTGACAGGACTATAATTCTCCTTTCATTAAAAGTATTAATGAAAATACTAAGTAACTAAACTCTTAATAATACCCAATCTTAGTTACTTAGGAAAAATGTGAATAAGGTGCTAACCCATGAAATTACACTTTACACTTTGTCTAAGTCGTTAGTGGAGCGTGTGTGGTTAACCGGCACACTAACTTGGACTTAACAAGGTAGGTAAAGGGTGACTTAATATTTATCATAGTATCGATGGAGCGTGTGTGGTTAACCGGCACATCGATTGAGGGGTAATTTATTAAGGGTACCAAGTGATTTGCATGGTTACTTCACACCTTGTTTTGTGATCCTCGGCATCCCAGTCACAAAACCTGAAGGGCACACTCGAGATTGAAACATGCCTTTGAAAAGTTCAATGAATCTCAAAGATCTAGGAGTTTCAAAACCAATTAAAACCTAATAATTCATTTCATTTATCTTGGTGGAAATTGGTGAATCGTCATTCACCTACCTTCAAATATTTTATAGCTTGGATTACGGCATACCTCTCCTAAGTTATAAAATAGTTTGTTGGGTCCTAGCCTTAATATTTCATATTGGGTGTCATATTAAGGACTTTAAATCAACTATCTTGAATATCTCCCAAAAGATGTCTGTAATAGACACCTATGATCTTCCCAAATCTAGTGAAACAAGGTTTCCTAATGAAGATGATGTCCCTTGGAAATCATACTTCTTTCTCCTCCTCCAACTATTCTCCCTAACCCACAAGTTCTTGAAAAGTTTAAGGTCACTCAAGCCCTATTGGCAAGGCAAGGTCTAGGTGTGATCACATCTTGGAGATGTAAGTCACATATTGACAAGCAGGGAGAGTTGGGTGTCAAAGTCTTGAGAAAGTTGGTGGTTAAATCACTTTCTAGGTCATATAGTGAGTTCCTTTGGGACACCTATGAAATAGACTATGACAGGACCCTTAATGATCTTATCTATTTGTTAAGATCAATTTCCTTAAAACTTGATGGACATTGACAATAGTGACACAGGAAATCCCGGAAAGCTTTCTCTTCCCAATGGAAAGGGATCGGCCATAGTCAACTCGGTTGACCAAATGGTAAAGAGAAAAGCTAAGTCTGTGATAGTCTCGTGTATCATTATCAAAGGGTCCATATGTTTATATTGCCAAAGGAAGGGACATTGGTTGCGAAGCTGCCAAAATTTACCTAAGGTTGTTAAAGTCAATAAGTTTGACTCTACTTCAGGTAAAGACCACTATCTAACTCTGTTAAGTTTCTATTCTGAGATTCCTGATACATGATGTGACTGGGTCACATGGTGATGTTTTAAGAATCAAAGAAAAGTGAAGAAACTTAAAGAAAGAATATGCTGAATCTGATCGCGTAGATGGATTTCTATCGCATAGTTTGAAGATCGGATTCTTGAGCTACTTCTTAGGAGTTATGAGATATTGCTTAGGGATAGATAACAACAAGTTTTCATATGGATTGTAAGGACAAGTTCTTCCGCAAAGTTTTTAAAGTAAAAGAAAATTTTTGATTTTATTTATTTTAAAATATCCTTACAATGCCATTTGAGGAAAATTGTTGCTTATAAGATTCCATTAATAGCAAGAGTGGAAATATGAAATTGATTCTTTCATTTGTGGTAATGTCAAATTTTACCAAATAAGGAAAGATTCTCATCAACCAAGTTTCCATTGGACCGGAACTTGGAATCACGCAAGTTGTATTGCATGATGAATGAGAACTTTCAAGTATTGGAAAATTAAGACTAATTACTTGTTCACATGGATGTGTGAGTCAAGTAAAGGACTAAGGGATCGAGTACACATTCTTGTGCACTGATTAAGTCCACCACAAACGATTGATAAGACTATTCGTCATAGTTTACTAAAGCTCAATAAATGTGATTATACTTACAAGCTTAAGTGTAACTCTGAGACATTGGCAAAGGTTCCAATGTATGGCAGGGCGAATAAGAAGAATCAAATTAGGCAGAAGGATAAAAGTTTCTCAAATCTGAAAAGATGGGAGAGTACTTTAGTATCAGTTTTGTGATCATCTTAATGATTAAGAAACCATAGCACAATTAGTTCTCTAAGGAAGTCTTAGTGTATTCTTATGACTAAGAAGAGGAACTTGAATTGTTGAAATGGTTAAATCAAGAAGATGAGTCATACTTCGTTCCAATACAAGTCTTAGAGTCATACTCCAAGATTGTCATTTGAGTGACATGTCTTAAAGAAGGTTTAAAACACTTGTCAAATGTAAGAGTAAAAGTTTTCTACTCTTGTACATTTGAAATTGGTAAGTTGTGATGTTTTGGATAAAACAAAGACCAACTTAGGCCAATTGGGTAAAGTGTTTTTCTTGATTAGAATCCGCACTATCTCTTGGATGTTTGACAAGGGAGTCTTATATGTCAAGAGGACAGTGGGAGTCTTAAAGGTCTTGAAAGTCTCAAGAAATAATCAAGAATAAAACCTGAAGTTCTTCACTAGCACACGACTTGAGGTTTATAACCTATCGTGTTGACATATCTGTGCCCATTCCAGTTAAAGTTGGCTTTGCATATGAGTTCTTAGAGTTCTCAGTTTGTTGCATAACAACTTGGAAGCAATGGCAGGCCCTTGAGCTGCCAGGTGGCAAGAAGTTAAGATTGAGTTCAATCCATATGGTTTTGGATTTGTCATTATCTTTGTCTTGTGATTATGGTTTGACAAATTCATATGGGTAGGAACTCATACACCATATAAATCTAAGTGTCATAAGGTTTCTCTCCGATTCATGAAAATGATGGTGAGGAAACGCTTTCACTAAGTAGATTTTACGAAGATATCAATTGTGTTATTTGCATTTTCAAAAGTCGTTAGTGGAGCGCGTGTGGTTAACCGGCACACTAACATGGACTTGTGAGAAATGGCAAATGCCTAAGCAATTGAGACCATGATTACGGTATCCCTTTTCATGGTTCTTGAAATTGCTTAGACACACAGGTGAGCTATCTATGGAAAGGGTGTATGAATCTAAATTTCAGACTGTCCAGCTGATTTCTGAGTACATGTCAAAGCTAGTGGGAGCATAAGTGTTATGCTAATAATCATCATGTTAGTGGGAGCATGATAATTATGATAAGTATTGCAAGTTAGCAATGTTAATTATAGAAAACAAAAGTTTCAATTGGGAAAAAGTTGTTTTGCTATAATTAAGGGAGAGGAAATTATGCTTCATCTCAAATCTATAAGCTTAGATCGTGAGGTTTTAATCATTTAGTCAAGGATATATATGAATTTCATGTTGGAATGGCTCAACATAAGGAAATTCTGTATATGGGTCCATTATTTGCGTTCTAAAATTCGATTATGATTACGGCATCCCTTTTCATAATCTGAATTATGAGAACTTGGCAAATTGAAATGGAAATATTATAGCAAAAGACTGGTTTAGTCTTTATGTAAGACATCATGAATCGTGTCCCATATGCTTCGGATATAGGATCGATTACATGTGCTATATTCATCCGTTCTAAAATTTTCCAAATGCCTGGGGCATTAAGAAGGGAAAAGGTTTAGAACTGGATATGACTAAAAGGATTAAACAATTGTCGAGGACAATCTAAGGTTTACCAAAGATTGGTTACTCAAGGACAATTGGAAGTATAGTGATAATTCTGGAAGGACCATATTGACATAATCTGTAAGGAGGCAACTCTTGTTCAGAAGTGATAGTCAAAATGGAATCTGGAAATGTTTCAAAGTTAGAATTTTCAATCTGTGTAAGATTAAGGAAACTTAATGCAAGAAGGATATTTCCAAGGAGTTGATCTCCTTTGGAATAATCTGTAATGATTGTTGCCAAGTCTTTGTGACTTTGTGCATAATCGTTACAAGAGGATCAATGCATATAAGTTTAGAATCTAACAGATTTCTGTAAATGGCATGAATTTGGAATTCTTGCATTTGCAGTAAGGATTTGGGAGTGTGAAAAGAGAATCATTGAAGTTATGTTCAATTGATCTAGTTCACAAAGTAAAGATCATAGACAAACATAGTATGCATACTTGGTGTGTGGCATGACTAGTGTTTAAGAAAACATAGTGTACATGCTTGGAGCATGGGACAACTATTGTTTTAAATTCAAGAATAAAGTTGATAGCTGAAACAGTATACAATGAATAATGTGTAATCATATGGTGATAAATAAAAGGTGTTTTATTTATGTTCAAAGGGTTGATACCATATTGGATTCAATTATTATTGTGTTTTATTTTGCATGTTTTGACTTCCCGAATAAACTGGGTTATTCTTCCTGAATGACTAAGTTATTCAAACATCCACAGTCGGTCATATGTTGGAAGTAGATATGAATTAAGACTGTCATGGGTTGGCTTGTAGAGGTCTAAGGTGTTGGACAAAGGGCTACAACACTCATGAGTGCTCATAAGTTCTGAGTATTGGATTCAACCCGCGCTCATTGGAATCACTTCATGGATTTTATCACGAGTGATCATGAGACGATAATATCTTATATTCTTCAAACCTAGAGATATGAGTTGTTACTATGAGTTGATAGTACATTGATTGCACGAAACCGCATTTGGTAACTCGGTGCTATAAAACGTGCTTTTGTGTATGATTCAACAAGTAGTAGAACAAGCCATATGAGTCGAAGTTTATCCATTCCTTTTACCTTCGGGATAAAAGCGATATCTGTGGGCCCCTCGATGATTTGATGATGACAAATGGAAGTGCTCGGCCGAGCCAGGACTGATTTGATTTGTTCAATTAGTCAGTCGTCATAAATCGCAAATCGGGAAACAACAAATGGACAGAGAGAATGATTATAATCCATGTCTCAGTCCATATGATATCTAGAATGGAGGAATATATGATCCCTTATCTAATGGACAAGTTCGTTGACAAGATCAGAGTTCGACAGCAGCTTTAAGAGCTACGATTGCCAGTTAGGTTTGAAGTCATACGCAATAATAGTTTTAGACTTATCCAAGTGGGAGACTGTTGGATTAATGTCTAAGTCCATAACTATATTTGGTATGTACTTGACCCGACCCGGCATGGTCCATTTGGGTTGCACTTCACCGACACAATTTATATGGATAATCTTTTGAGAATAGTATGTTTATGATTAATATTAATATATTATAAGTTCTAATATATTAATATGGAATCATATTATTTAATTAGTATTGATCAAGAATTAATTTATAATTAATTAAGTGATCAAAAGGAACTAATTAAATATGGACTCTTATATATATGGAATGGGCCAAGTTCATTTAGGTTGGGCTAAGCTTTCATGGATAGTCCATGGAGTGTTTAACCCATGGATCCTAGGAAATGAAAGGTCATGGGTATTAGGGTTTAACCCTAATCCTCCATACTATATAAAGATGTCTTTGGTTGGTGAAATTGGCACTAGTGTGGATACACTAAAGAAGGGCTAGCCAATTTCACTAGAGAGAACCAAGTAATCATATTCTCTAAAGTATTCCAAGGTGTCTTGGTGATTTGTGATTCCACTTGAGGCTTCCACACTATTGGGGCTAAGCTCTTAAAGCTAGAAGACATCAAGCTACATCAAGAGGTATGTATTCTATCTTGTTACATTCATAGTTTTTGTATGCTAGATTAGGATAATACCTTGGATGTTCTTATTTGCATGTATAATAGAGAAAACATAGATCCAAGGTATTTAGGGTTGCATGTACACTTAGGAAGTGTTAGAATGCTCAAAACCCAACAACTATGACTAGAGATAACATGCACAACGTCTTACAGACGCCCTGATCCTATGACTCTTGTCACCCGCAGACCTGCAGGTCCGGCTGTAGCTAGTAGCGAGGTGTGGGATGTCAACCCCAATATAGATCTATACACAATTATCATGATCTCCCTACAACGGACTCTAGTTATAACTTACAAGAATTGGGATCCCGTACTCGAACGCACGGGTAGAGAAATGTCTCACAACCAAGTTAACTAGTTTACAAATAGATTGATGTTGAATCTTTCCCGTAGTGGGAGTAAAATAACCTTTCATTTTCCTTAATGTATAAATGTATCACAAACTATACCTATTATAGTTTATTAAAATCATTGATAATGTAAAGAACATAAACTATACTACCATAATTTAACGTATGTTTGAATACCCATGAGTGTGAACTTTGTTTATGAAATCAATTTATAACTATGCGACTTGAAGTTAAAATCCATTTGTTTTCTGATTTTTGTGGAATTTACCAAGCCAACATGACACATAATGGAAATCATCAAGATTAACACTTTGCTCAACATGTTACAAAGTGTGATAAAAATAGCATGCTGTTAACGGATTTTCCCTATTTCTGCACTATTTTAGAAAATTCACAGAAAAATCATACAATGTTGAAAACTAGATTCGTAAATTCTGAGAGTTTCCAAAATGTGTCTAGTTTGTTCATAATTTTTTTTATGATTTTTAGATGCCTCTAACAGGAGTGAAAATATCCATGTTCACAGACTGGTCCGGATTCATAGCTACAGTGATAAGCAGTTTTGTAAAAATCACCATAAATTGTAGAAAAATTTTCTGGAGATGTGCAAGTAGTCATTTTAAAGCTAATAACTTGGACTACATGCACCTAAAACAGTTTTGTAAACTAAAATGTGTAAGTTGTCCAAAACAGTCCGTGAATGGAGGCAAACTTTTCTGATGAAAGCTGTTGGAAGAATTATTTGGTGTTCTTGTTGTTTTAACTTGTATTCTCTCCCTAAAAACTTAAGAAAACATGAAAATACTGGGGTATGAACTCACCTTATGTGATTTCAGAAGATGAGTGTTGGAGATGAGAAGTGTCCAACTCAAGAACACTTGAAGATTGCTTGAAGATTCAAGAATCTAGTACAATTTATGATGGAAATTTGTGTAAGAATCAATGATTTGAGTACAAGGACATGTATTAATCATGAGAAAGGTGATAAATCTTACCACAAATGAGATAAGACTTGATGATCAGCCCTTGAATCTCGAATTTGAGGGAGAGAATTTGAGAGAAAAGTGGGTTTGATCTTTGGTAGAAATGAGAGAAGTGAGTGATAATGAGGAGAGAGAAAGAGAGAGAGAGAGAGAGAGAGAGAGAGAGAGAGAGAGAGTTGTTCCAGCTCTAAAACATGGGAGAGGCTGAAAATTGAGTGGGAGAGGACTATGAAATGACTAGGGATGGTGGGGAGGTGTATGGGTTAGTCATGGAGTAGGTGTGGTGGTTGCTTGTGTCATAAATCAAAGATAAGTCAACACTCCACCTTAAATTTTCACCCACTTGATTTTATTCTTAAATAAATATTTTCATAAAAAAAAATGATTAAATTATGAATATTTAGGGTCTTATATGTTAAAATATGATTTCTAAAGAAAATCCCGCGTTAAAATAATTAAAAACGTGCTTAAAACGAAGAAACAATTGAAAACCAGGTGAAGGATGCTGAAATCCGAAGTCAGGAGGGGGCCTCGGTCTCAGCAGCTTTAGAACCGGAGGGAGGGCTTGGTCGCTGAAGTGAATCCGAAAGGAAGGGACTGCGGTCCGAAGAGAAGCTCGCTGCGGGGGGCATGGTTCCGGATTCGGCGCTGCGGCTCGCTGGCTACGGTCGGCTTGCTGCGGCTCGCTGACTGCAGTCTCCTTGGCTGCGGCTTCGGATGGCTACTCATGGGGACCCCGGTCCTCCCCCTTTGACCTCGGTTCTAGAAGGGTATGGCCCCTATAGAGAGGCTTCGTCCCTAAGAAGCTTATTTTCAATGAATATTCCCTTTTCAAGTGGTTTCTCACCAAGTCGAGTGTCGGAATGCCCCAAAAGCACATAAAAAGTTTGAGAGAGATTCGGAGAGAGATTTGGGAGAGATTCCACATTCTTGAAGAGATTTGGGAGAGATTTGTCATACTTGGAGAGATTTCACATACGGGGAGAGGTTTGGGAGAGATTCCACATTCTTGGAGAGATTTGGGAGAGATTTGACATTCTCGAAGAGATTTCGCATACGGAGAGAGATTTGGGATAGATTCCACATTCTTGGAGAGATTTGACATTCTCGAAGAGATTTCGCATACCGAGAGAGATTTGGGAGAGATTCGACATTCTTGGAGAGATTTGGGAGAGATTTGACATTCTCAAAGAGATTTCGCATACGGAGAGGGATTTGGGAGAGATTCCACATTCTTGGAGAGATTTGGGAGAGATTTGAAATTCTTGAAGAGATTTCGAATATGGAGAGAGATTTGGGAGAGATTCCACATTCTTGGAGAGATTTGGGAGAGATTTGAAATTCTCGAGGAGATTTCGCATATGGAGAGAGATTTGGGAGAGATTCAACATTCTTGGAGAGATTTGGGAGAGATTTGACATTCTCGAAGAGATTTCGCATATGGAGAGAGGTTTAACAGAGATAGAGTAAAAGAGTTCAAAAGAGAGACTTCTTTTGAGACCCTTCTGAGTGCTAGGCTTTGTAATGCATGGTTTGTAAACCTCGTTAAGCTTCGTTATGATTATTATATATCTCCGAGGGTCAAGGAATAATGTTTTATCGAGTAGATTCATCACTTACCCCGATTAGGGTATAGAATTTTCGGACATGTGAAAACTCTAAGTGATACTTTGTATTAAGATTGCAAGTTGCTCAATAAGAATTATAATGGAAACCCTAATATACAAGGGTTAGATGAGTCGACCGGTTTCACTTGTTGACTTTATTTGACTTTGACTTGACCAGAAATTGACGGTTGTCACATCATCCCCCCGTTAGAAGGAATTTTGTCCCGAAATTAGTGTTTCGACTAGGACTTCAAGAATTTGGAGGAAGGGTGGGGGAACTTTCGTTTCATCTGGTCTTCACGCTCCCACGTGAACTCGGGTCCTCGTTTAGCGTTCCAACGGACCTTAGCAATAGGGTTGCGACTTTGTTTCGTTCTTTTGACTTCCCGATCCTTGATTTCAACCGGTTCTTCTAAGAAGTGGAGACTCTTGGTGGTTTTGGTTTTGTCGAGGGTATTACGAGAGTCTCGACGGATAAGCACTATTTCAAGTTTGACGTGTGGAAGGCCGGGGGGGGGGGGTATGATGTGTGTAAAATGCACTTGTTTTATTCCTACTTTTTATTAATAAATTTAGCACACAAAGGCAGTGAACCTGTCTTATAGTGGTATAATTGAATAAGTAGGGTATCGAACTCAGGGACGGAAAGTTAAACTTATGGTTAATTTTAACTAAACAATTAATGAAAGTAAAAAGGTTTTTTCTCCAGTTTTGCAAGACTAGAAACTTAGACACACCATAAAACACTTAATTAACTAAGTAACTAAAGCAAATAACTAAGTCACCAAATTTGATAAAGATGTTTCTATTTAGGTTCAACCAATTCACTCCTACGGTTATTTTGTATTTATGATAGATTAATTGCTATTGGCTACCAACTATAGTGGTTAGGTTCATGTTCAGTACTCCTAACCCTTAGACAATCAATTAATTTAAGTGGTGATCAAGTGTTTAAACTAATTAATTCCCTAGATTAATGATTTGGATTAAATAAGATTTGTAGTGGTTAATCAAATCAGTGGTTCAGTTAACCTCTTGTATGTTGGTTTCTCAAACAAGCTCACACATTAATCTACTCATTACCTTGTCAATCTTAGTTTCATATTCAATATTTCTAAGCATATGATTAAGTGTTGACATAGACATATGAGGTTAACAAATAAGAGATGTTCATGCAGCTTATTTGTCTTCCAATTAACAGAAAATAGTTGTGATTAATGCATAAGGTTGTTTAACAAACTTAATTTAATAAATCACCAAGAAACAATCAACCAAAAGCTAAGAATTAAACCATAGGAGTTCCTTGGTATTCCCCAAACAGAAACAAAAACGTATTTAGCTCATAGTTGTAGTAAAAACAAACACAAAAACAAGTTTAACTAGATTAAACATACTTAATTCCTAAAGCTAAGTGGAATGATTAACCTAGTTACTTTAATTCTTCAAAAGGTTGAAGATTAGAGTTCCTCAGCGCCTTCAAGGGTTCTCAATCGCAGATGGAGCTTCAAAAAACGCCAGAAAAGTACTCCCTTCGGATAAAGGCTCAGTTTTTATAACTATCTCAAAACAGGGTGTACTCGGCGAGTAGCAGACCCAACTCGCCTAGTAGGTTCTTAGTTATCCGTCTCAGATCAGGGGTCGTGGCTTATCTTCTGGAATATTCTAAAGAACTCGCCGAGTAAGCTCGTGTACTTGCCGAGTAGGTAAGCTTTTGTCCCTCAATCTTCATTGTTTGGTCTCTAATTGCTTTCCCTTGTTCCCTTTCACTCCTAAGCATGTCTTTTGGACTGAAAACAAAATTTAAACAATATTAAGTACCTTTTGTCCACATTATACACATAATTAGTTAAAAATGAATAAAAATGTATGCTAAATAATTAACTAATTATGCACATATCAAAATACCCCACACTTGACTTTTGCTTGCCCCCAAGAAAAACTGAATTTTAAACATAGTAGAATCACATATGACAACTCCAATCTAACCCAACCATTATGCCAAGACCGCAACGCATGCATTTGTGTCTAAAATTGTCCTAAATACCCCCATACTCCAAATACTCACAATCCTCATAAACATTCGCCCACTCACCCCGAACTATGCTCATTTTATGCATCCCTCTGAATTCATCCGCAGAAAACCTCTTACCCTCAAGGTATTTTTAGTTGATCAACCCAAGCATACATAATCTAGAATTACAGTTTATGATACCACTATGGAGCTCTTTTTGAATTCTTCACTTTCTTGATGATTTCATCTTTGATTTCTTTGAATTCACCACCTTTTTTGTTTGATTTTTGATTTCTTCAACTTTTTGAATTTCATGGAATTTTAATCTTTTGATCTTCACTTTATTTGCTCCAAAATTCTTCAACTTTTCTTGCAGTTGTCTCTCTCTCTCTCTCTCTTTTTTTACATGTACCTCTCTTTTTCACTCAAAAACCTACACGCTTAAGCAGGGCCGCTCAACCTCAACCTTTATTGGCTAACGATAATAATTTTCCTGGATACATTTCAGGTTTAGGTTGTTAAACATATTGCATCCCTCAGGCTGAGCATGGTTGTGTTTTTGTCCCATGATTTCATTGGAATAAGGAAGCCACAAATGCACTAGAACGTGTATAGGCTCAACTAAACATTTGGGTTTTCATGCAATTATCAACACAATTCTAACATGGAATCCTAATTTGCTTTTACCAAAATTCTCTAAATTAAGTCCTAAGTAATATTTTTGGTATGCAAAAAATTTTAAAATTAGCCTAAATTAAGATTCTAAATTTTCTAATATGTGACCAACCCCTACCCCACACTGATTTTATGCAATGCCCTCATTGCATAATATGCAAAAATAAAAATGCAAATATAGAGAGAATTGGAACAAACTCCCCTAGGGTAGCAGTCGATAGGTTGATACTATTCTCTTCAGCTCCATCCTCACTTGACTTTAGACATGGGAACAACTCATCCATGTCTTGGGTGTCATGCGTCTCGTGTGGTTGACAGCTCGAAAATTTCACGGAACATGCTTCTTAGAAAATCCCTAGTAACAATTCCTCACAAAAAGTGGATAAATTTCGTAGTGAAAGCGCTCAAAACAGTTCTCGAAATCGAAGATTGCAAGTCTACTCGGCGAGTAGTGACGTGTACTCGGTGAGTAGGCACTGACTTGGAACTTTAACGTGTAACATCCCATGTACTCGCCGAGTAAAATTTGTGCACTCGACGAGTAGGCACTATATTTCCAAAAAAAATGATCCAGCTCATGTTCCTTTCGACTTCAAGTTTGGAAATTGAAAATGTCACTGACCCTCACTCTAAATCCTTCAGCATCAACACTTTCCATTACTCTCGAATCTCAAAGACTCAATTCTAAGGACAAGACTCCATACTTTTCTTGAACATCTCTCATTCCTTACTTGACCCTCAAAAATTTAGTATGCTTCCTAACCTTCCATTCCTGAAAAATAAACAACTAAAAGTTAAAGTAATAACCATCCCAACAAAAATAAAAATCATCCAAGTGTTTAACAATTGTTCAAAACCAAACAAAACATCATAAAAACAAAAAACTCTTCAATCTTCATCCTCCATATCGGCTCCTCCCGCACCACTTCCTCCTTCTTCATTTCTCCGCCTCATTCTTTCGTCCCAACTCATAATGTATGGATAGCCGGGTCCGGGCCTTGGGGCAATGTTCATCTGTTGGAAGAGGTATTCAAAAGATTGATTATTATAATTAACCCCTCGTCCAATATCGTCCAAGTAGCGCCGGTACTCCAATTGGTTCCACCCGTCGTTGTCCTCCTCCACCGGAATAACTGGTGGGTCTTCTCGTACCCGCTCACTACGTTGTCATACCCGCCTTCCTGGCTCCTCGGGGATCGCCGACTCATCTTCATGTGGAATGGAAAATGAATCACCAAACTTCTCAATGATCCGTGCCCTCCTATATAATGCAGTTTTGATTGGTGGAGGGTGGATAATGTCACACCCCCAAACCTGAACGGCGGAAACGTTCGGGGGCGGATGACTTCATGTGGTAACGTAACAAATGAATACATAGTAAAGAAAGCAATACAACCATCATATATATAATTGAAAGTTTACATTTGTCAAAAGTTACATGTTCAAAACTCAATTACAATATGATGTCAAAATACGAGATTAAACTGGCGCCGCAGCATCTCTTCTTCAAAAGCATATTAGTACCTGAAATTACTGAATCCGTGGGACATACAAGTAATTTTGAAAGAGTAGATCAGCATTTAAGCTGGTGAATTTCATAAGTATTTAAGTGACAATGTTTGAATGAAATGAAATGTTTTATCTTTGTTTGTTTGTGTTTAGAAAATCCTATATTTTCTACTAGTATAAAAGTAGTCTTCACTCAAGACCAATGTTTGTTTCCAAAATGTATGTAAATGTAAAATAACCAATGAGTTTGAAAACCTTGTAAATCAATGCATTTTTAATACCCCTTGTGAGTTTTATAACTATACTATTGACTCTGAATGCCTATACACAACGTTCTTCAGGCGTTGGAATGTTATGACGTTTGTCACACCAAACGGTGGACTGCAGCTAACAGTCAGGGCGCGGGTTGTCAAGCCCGTATAGATCTATACACAAACACCATGCTCCCCCTCCAAGGGATTCTGGTATATAATACAGGACTTGAAATGTGTACTCGAACGTACATGAAGTTAGTGTCTCACAAATCCGTGGTATAAAAGCATATCTACTTGTTAAAATGTTACGTTTGTTCTTGTATACGAAAGTAAACTTCTTGAAATGTATGTTTCTAGTATATAAGAGTTAGAAATCTGTTCGTAAAACTATACCTATTATAGTTTTCAAAAAGTGTGTCTTGATTGTTTAGAAATACCTAGAAAAAGAGTCACTTGTTTATGAAAGCATAGATTTTTGGTGTAGAGTCTAAGATAGACAAGAAGAATCTAAGAACAGTTTAGTTCATACATGCATTACAACAACTTTATATTTTAAAAGATAGAATGCTATTGTAACATATGTTATGTATATATAAAAGTTCCTTAAAGGTTTATAAATCGCATGTAATTCGAATATATAACAGCATATAAAAGAGTTTCTTTATGTAACACATGATAATACTCGTGTGTTTTACTTGTAATCCCCCCCTTGAAAGCATATAAAAGCATTTAGAATATTTAAAAAGGTTGATTTAGGGGTATGAAACTCACTTGAAAGTTTTGGAGATAGCGAGATGGAAAACCGGGCAGAGTTTCGTCTCGGGAAACGGATTTTCCTCGGGATTCTCGGGAGAATAATCGACCTTCGGGACTTGAGCCAAAAAGACCAGAGCTTCGGGTTTGAACGGACACGAAAAACGAGGCAAAGTTGAGAGAGAGAGGAGAGAAATGAACCCTTTCTTTGGAAACCCTCGCATCCTATTTATAGTAAGGCTGGTCTGCCTCGGTACGCGGGGCGTACGCTCGTACGCGTACGTCATGCATGACCGAAGCCTCGACTGCCTCGGCCTCGGATGGGACGGGTTGCTGGGTACGCGGGTCGGATGGGACGGCGGGTCGGATGGGACGTCGGGTCGGACGGGTCGGGACTTCGGACGGGTCGGACGGGTCGGTTCCTTCGGATAGCGCGACGTGGACGATCAGAGGCCAATCCTCTCGGTTACGCGGGGCGTACAGGGGTACGCAGCGCGTACCTCGTATGAGGACGCTGACTCCCCTTCGGATAATATCCAAATTTTGAATAAAATAAATAATTAATTTATTTAATAAACTTCAAAAATTCATATCTTCTTCATACGAACTCCGTTTTCGATGGTCTTTATATCCTCGCGTAGGTGAGACTACGCTCTACAACTTTCGTTTAGACTCCGTCGGCAAATTCCAAAATTATTTTTTTATTATTTATTAAAAACCCATCGTGTTTAAGGAATTTTTTTGAAAATTCATAACTTCTTTATCTGATGTCGGTTTTTGCCAGACTTTGTACCGCTGGAATACCATTGTCGAGACCTTCGATTCTCGTTTAGGTCATTCCGGCCAAAAGTCGCTCGATTTCCGATTCGAGTTTTTAGCTGTCTGTTGATAAGCCGAACTTGGAAAAATCATAACTTCGCTATAAGAAGTCGGATTTGGGCGTTCTTATCACGTACGATCATGGTTCAAAGACATTTAATCATAGAAGGAAATTAAATAGAACTTATTTGTACATTTTATTATGAAAGTAAATTTTATTACTCAGAAGTGGTTACAATACTTGACCCATTTTGGTCGTTACAAAGAGTTGAAATATCGGGTTGTCACATCATCCCCCCGTTAGAGAGAATTTTGTCCCGAAATTTAAAGTAGTAAAGATACTAGTGAACATGAAAGAGATGAGAGTACTTTTGTTTCATCTGCTCTTCGCGTTCCCATGTGAATTCGGGTCCCCGCTTGGCGTTCCAGCGAACCTTCACGATGGGTATGCGACTTTGTTTTGTTTGTTTGACCCCTCGGTCCATGATTTCTACTGGTTCTTCCACAAAGTTGAGGCTCTCGTTGATTTCGATCTCGTCGAGTGGGGTTACAAGAGTCTCGTTGGATAGACACTTTTTCAAGTTAGATACGTGGAATGTAGAATGTACGTTACGAAGTGCGTCTGGTAGTTCGAGTTTGTAAGCTACGGGGCCGACTCTTGCAAGAATCACGAAAGGCCCTATGTACCTCGGATTAAGCTTTCCATGCTTGCCGAAGCGTATCAAGCCCTTCCAGGGTGAGACTTTGAGGAGGACTCGGTCTCCCACCTGAAATTCCAAAGGTTTCCTTCGTTTATCAGCGTAGCTCTTCTGTCGGTCTCTAGAGGCTTTCAATCGTTCACGGATCTGAACGATTTTCTCTGTTGTTTCCCGAATGATCTCCGGACCGGTGAGAGTACTGTCGGAAGTTTGCCCCCTGGCTAATTGGGTATCACCCACCTCAGCCCAGCACAGAGGGGATCTACACTTATGGCCGTAAAGAGCTTCAAATGGAGCATCCTTGATGCTCGTGTGATAATTGTTATTATAGGAGAACTCGACAAGGGGTAAATGATCCCATGCCTTCCCAAAGACAATCACGCAGGCTCGCAACATATCTTCCAGAGTTTGGATGGTCCTCTCACTCTGTCCGTCGGTCTGAGGATGGTAGGCTGTGCTCATGTCCAGCCTTGTTCCTAGGGAATGTTGTAGTGATTGCGAAAATCTTGAGGTGAACCTACTATCTCTATCGTAGATAATGGACATAGGTACACCATGTAGCCGTACGATTTCCCTAATGTATGTTCTCGTAAGTTTCTCCATCTTGTCTGTTTCTTTGATAGGCAGGAAGTGTGCAGACTTGGTCAATCTATCAACGATGACCCATATGGTGTCAAGTCCACCCGTCGTCTTGGGCAACTTGGTTATGAAATCCATAGTGATCCGCTCCCACTTCCATTCCGGGATCTCTGGTTGTTGTAGTAAGCCAGAGGGCTTCTGGTACTCGACCTTAACCTTTGCGCAAGTAAGGCATTTACTTACGAAGGTAGCAATTTCTACTTTTATATTAGGCCACTAGTATAGCTTCTTAAGATCGAGATACATCTTATCTGAACCTGGGTGGACGGAATACCGAGTGTTGTGCGCCTCGGTCATGACCAAGTCTCGGAAACCACCGTGTTTCGGTGTCCAGATCCGGTTCATGAAATATAAGGCTCCGTCACCCTTGGCTTCTAAATTCTTCTCCATTCCTCGCAGGGATTCACCCGCCACATTTTCAGGTCGCAAAGCTTCCATTTGTGCTTCCTTAATTTGTGTGGATAGGTGGGAATGGATAGTCATGGTCAGAGATTTGACCCTCCGACCAGTGTATTCCTTTCGACTGAGGGCGTCGGCTACTACGTTGGCCTTGCCAGGATGATAACGAATTTCGCATTCGTAGTCATTCAGTAACTCAACCCATCGTCGTTGTCGCATGTTGAGTTCCTTCTGATCGAAAATGTGTTGAAGGCTCTTGTGATCGGTGAATATAGTACTCTTTGTTCCGTATAAGTAGTGCCTCCAGATCTTCAGAGCAAATACCATTGCTCCTAACTCGAGATCATGTGTCGTATAGTTCACTTCGTGTGTCTTAAGCTGTCGGGAGGCATAAGCGATAACCTTCCCTCTCTGCATAAGAACACAACCAAGTCCTTGATTTGAAGCATCGCAATACACTACGAAGTCTTCTATCCCTTTGGGGAGGGATAGTATCGGTGCGGTGCACAAGGCCTGCTTTAGTTTCTGGAATGCCTTCTCTTGTTTCGCTTCCCAGTCAAAGGCCACACCTTTCTGGGTTAATGAAGTAAGGGGTTTCGCAATGCTCGAAAAGTTCTTTATGAATCTGCGATAGTAGCCAGCTAGACCTAGAAATTGACGAATTTCTATAGGTGTCTTTGGTGCCGACCAGTTCTCAATAGCCTTAATTTTGGAGGGGTCCACGTGTATACCTTTCTCGCTAACAACGTGGCCTAAAAATTCGACTCTTCGAATCCAAAATTCGCATTTAGAGAACTTCGCATAGAGTTTCTCCGTTCGTAGTGTTTCTAGGACTTTTCGTAGTTGTTGACTATGCTCTTCCTCACTTCGAGAGTAGATAAGTATATCATCGATAAAGACGATGACGAACTGATCCAAGTAAGGGCGGCATACCCTATTCATTAGGTCCATAAATACTGCTGGTGCATTGGTTAATCCGAACGGCATCACCACGAATTCGTAGTGTCCATAACGAGTTCGGAAGGCTGTCTTTGGAATGTCCCCCTCTAGAACTCGTAATTGGTGATATCCGGATCGTAGGTCTATTTTGGAGAAGTAGTTCGCCCCTTGAAGTTGATCGAATAGGTCGTCAATACGGGGTAGAGGATAGCGGTTCTTGACAGTAAGTTTGTTCAGTTCTCTGTAGTCGATGCACATACGGAACGATCCGTCTTTCTTCTTTACAAACAAGACCGGCGCTCCCCAAGGTGAGAAACTTGGTCTTATGAATCCTTTGTGAAGGAGTTCATTAAGTTGACTGGAAAGTTCCTGCATCTCTGCTGGTGCAAGACGATAAGGCGACTTCGCTACTGAGGTAGCTCCTGGAATTAAGTCGATTCTGAACTCGACTTGGCGTTGCGGTGGTAATCCTGGTAGTTCTTCTGGAAAGATATCGGGAAAGTCGCGTACTACCGAGATGCTCTTGATGTCCTTCAGTTCTTGACTCGTATCAACGATGTGCGCTAGGAATGCTCGACAATCCTTCCGCAAGCACTTTCGAGCATGGATGCACGAAATGATGAGAAGGTTTGCACTAGATTTGTCGTCGTAGATAACTAATGTTTCGTGGTTAGGGAGGTTAAGACGGACTACTTTCTCACAGCACATGATGTCGGCGCGAAGAAGACTCAACCAATCCATGCCGACTATAACGTCGAAACTTTTAATTTGAACTGGCATGAGATTGATTGGGAAAGAATGGCCGTCTAATGTTAACGTACAGCCCATGTATATGCAATTTGTGTTTTCGGTTTTTCCATTGGCCATCTCTATAGTGAATGAATTTTCTAACTTGCTAGGTTTAGGTTTAAGTAAATGAATAAAGTTTTGACTCACGAAGTTTCTCTCCGCTCCACTATCGAATAATATGCATGCGTATGAATTATCGAGAAGGAACGTACCAGCATCTATAGTTGGGTCAGCTATAGCTTCGTCGTGGCCTATTGCCAAAACTCGTCCCACACCTCCGGTGCCTGCTGCCTTAGGACAGTTTCTCTTGTAGTGGCCCACCTCGCCACAACCGTAGCAAGCCTGCCCTACACCCGCACCGGGAACCTGAGTGATCGGCTTTGCGGGTTCCTTGCAGAAACGGGCTGTGTGCCCTTTCCTGCTGCAGTTGGCGCACTGCATATCTCGACAAGGTCCATGGTGGTGGTAATTGCCTTTGGTGCATTTTGGGTGGTTACCTATATAAGGCTTTGTTGGGTAGGTATTTGAAGGGCCTGTAGCAGGTACAATGGCAGCATTTACTGACACTAGTTGTTTCTTTGCGGATTCTTGGGAAGACCCACCCTTCCCTTTAATCCACGCTCTCTTCCTGCCATTGTTGTTGTTGTTGCTGTTGTTGTTGTTGTAGTTGTTGTTTCCTTTCTGTGGTGCTGGTGCAGAAGTGGTTGAGTTTTGATGACCTCCGTAGTCGATCAGAGATTGTGCCAGTTCCTTAGCACTTTCAAAGGTGTCAGGTTTAGACGCTAACACGCTTGATCGCATTTGGGGCGTCAGTCCCCAGATGTACCTTTCTATCTTCTTGCTCTCGGGAGCAATCATATCTGGACAAAGGATTGCCAGTTCGCAGAATCTATTGGTATAAGTAGCGATGTCGGTACCCACCATTCCGAGAGTCCATAGCTCGTGTTCAAGCTTTTGAATTTCTCCCCGTGGGCAGTATTCTCTCATCATCATGGCCTTCAAGCTCTCCCAGCTTATGGAGTTTGCCACGATTAGGGTGAGTACTTTAACGTGGCCATTCCACCAAGTTAAAGCTTTATCGAGAAGGGTGAAAGTTGCAAATTTGACCTTGCTGTGCTCGGGACAGGAGCAGATTTCAAAGACTGCCTCCGTCCTTTCAATCCACTGTCTCAGGGCCATCACACCACCAATACCATAAAACATTCGGGGCTTGGCATTAGTGAAGTCCTTATAGGTGCATTATCGAGGTGGTCCATGACTCTCGCCATGGTTGGATGGGTGTGTGCCAGATCCCGAGCCATTAGCACTCGAGTTATTGATCTGTGACATGGCAGCTGCCACCGCTGCGGTGACTGCTGCTTGAAACATTACAGCATCAAATTGGGGTGGTGGAGGTGGTGGTGGTATAGGTGCTTCCTCACCGTTGTTTCGCCTTGGATTCCTACGCGGAGGCATCCTTCAACTATAGATTGAAAAGACAAGGATAAGAATTTCATAGAATGGAAAATGTATGTGTCTCATCAACTAAATCGCTATAGTTCAACAATAGATGATAGTATGAGTCTTAAAATAGAAAAATGAAAGTTATTTGTAAGATTGAAGGTATGAAACAAGTATTTGGGTTCACAAAGACCATTCAAGGTTCGAACGAAATACTTAACATAGTAGTAATAGTGCCACTTATATTAATATAAAATTTGTTATAACGATCATGAAAATTTGACCCCTATAAGGGTCTCCGATTACAAAGTTCGAGAAATTTAAAGACTTTTAGCCGAGGTCCTAAGCTATAACAAAATTTGAGTCCTTGACAAGCACTACTTGCGTCGAAGGTTGCGCTTGGAGCTTGACTCCGTATCTGATTGCTTTGACTCCATTAGACGCCTATCGAAAGCGGCTTGTTGTTCCCTTAGTTCGGCGAGGGCTGCAATCATTTGCGCTTGAAACGCTTCGGGTTGGAATTGGGCGTTGTCTTGCATCTTGTCCAACCTACGGATGTCAGAAGTGTGAACCTGCACTTCCACGTTGATATCCCGGAGTCGACTAGCTTGTACTCCAGACTGATAGGACTGATTGGCTAACTTACCCACCATTACCGGGAGTGCTCGATCAGCCGAACCTCCGCCGCGGACATCATAGAAGTCCCGGCACATGCCGTAGGGAGGGCGTAGGTTTTGCTGTTGGCTCCAATGGTGGAGGTGACTTCCCCAGACGGGAGTCGGTCCTTGAAAGTTCCTTACGAAGACGGGAGGTTGAATGGGTGGTGGATCGATAACTTCCGGCTCTGAGTCGGTACCGGAGTCATCACCCACTTCTATGGGTTCCTCGTCCTCTTCGGGATCATCTTCGATCCATCCTCCGTCGCCTTGGTTGGGAAAGTAGGGGTCGCCAGGGTGGTGAAATCCAGCCATTTGACTGTACGAGAAATAGGGTTATAAGAATTGAATAAAGTCGGAACATGTAAAACATGTAAGTTAAACTAAATTAGATAGCAAATACTCCTATAGTATTTAAATTCTTGTGTTTGATTCTTGTAATGGTTTGGTAAGTTTTGACTTGTTGCTTACTACGATCATTCCTCGATATACGTTGGTCTAATATTGGGCAAATATAGTTGATCACGCTATATTTGTCCAAAATCTGATTACATATATCGAGTCTCAATCGTAGTGTCAACTTGTCTAAATATTTGTATAGTTGTATAACATGAAAATAGTTTGTGGTATGCATGTAATTGTACTTAAATGAACTATCAATTTAAGTTGAACGAAATGCTGTTTAAGTGTAAAAAGAAAATTTGTTTTGTCAGAGAGTATTAGTCCCTTAAGCATTTATAGTTTGTATATCTTATCTGGTTAGATATACTTAGTTCACTATAAACATTGCTCTGATACCAATCTGTCACACCCCCAAACCTGAACGGCGGAAACGTTCGGGGGCGGATGACTTCATGTGGTAACGTAACAAATGAATACATAGTAAAGAAAGCAATACAACCATCATATATATAATTGAAAGTTTACATTTGTCAAAAGTTACATGTTCAAAACTCAATTACAATATGATGTCAAAATACGAGATTAAACTGGTGCCGCAGCATCTCTTCTTCAAAAGCATATTAGTACCTGAAATTACTGAATCCCTGGGACATACAAGTAATTTTGAAAGAGTAGATCAGCATTTAAGCTGGTGAATTTCATAAGTATTTAAGTGACAATGTTTGAATGAAATGAAATGTTTTATCTTTGTTTGTTTGTGTTTACAAAATCCTATATTTTCTACTAGTATAAAAGTAGTCTTCACTGAAGACCAATGTTTGTTTCCAAAATGTATGTAAATGTAAAATAACCAATGAGTTTGAAAACCTTGTAAATCAATGCATTTTTAATACCCCTTGTGAGTTTTATAACCATACTATTGACTCTGAATGCCTATACACAACGTTCTTCAGGCGTTGGAATGTTATGACGTTTGTCACCCCAAACGGTGGACTGCAGCTAACAGTCAGGGCGCGGGTTGTCAAGCCCGTATAGATCTATACACAAACACCATGCTCCCCCTCCAAGGGATTTTGGTATATAATACAGGACTTGAAATGTGTACTCGAACGTACATGAAGTTAGTGTCTCACAAATTTGTGGTATAAAAGCAGATCTACTTGTTAAAATGTTACGTTTGTTCTTGTATACGAAAGTAAACTTCTTGAAATGTATGTTTCTAGTATATAAGAGTTAGAAATCTGTTCGTAAAACTATACCTATTATAGTTTTCAAAAAGTGTGTCTTGATTGTTTAGAAATACCTAGAAAAAGAATCACTTGTTTATGAAAGCATAGATTTTTGGTGTAGAGTCTAAGATAGACAAGAATAATCTAAGAACAGTTTAGTTCATACATGCATTACAACAACTTTATATTTTAAAAGATAGAATGCTATTGTAACATATGTTATGTATATATAAAAGTTCCTTAAAGGTTTATAAATCGCATGTGATTCGAATATATAACAGCATATAAAAGAGTTTCTTTATGTAACACACGATAATACTCGTGTGTTTTACTTGTAATCCCCCCCTTGAAAGCATATAAAATCATTTAGAATATTTAAAAAGGTTGATTTAGGGGTATGAAACTCACTTGAAAGTTTTGGAGATAGCGAGATGGAAAACCGGGCAGAGTTTCGTCTCGGGAAACGGATTTTCCTCGAGATTCTCGGGAATCTCGGGAGAATAATCGACCTTCGGGAGTTGAGCCAAAAAGACCAGAGCTTCGGGTTTGAACGGACACGGAAAACGAGGCAAAGTTGAGAGAGAGAGGAGAGAAATGAACCCTTTCTTTGGAAACCCTCGCATCCTATTTATAGTAAGGCTGGTCTGCCTCGGTACGCGGGGCATACGCTCGTACGCAGCGCGTATGCGTACGTCATGCATGACCGAAGCCTCGACTGCCTCGGCCTCGGATGGGACGGGTTGCTGGGTACGCGGGTCGGATGGGACGGCGTGTCGGATGGGACGTCGGGTCGGACGGGTCGGGGCTTCGGACGGGTCGGACGGGTCGGTTCCTTCGGATAGCGCGACGTGGACGATCAGAGGCCAATCCTCTCGGTTACGCGGGGCGTACAGGGGTACGCAGGGCGTACAGGGGTACGCAGCGCGTACCTAGGATGAGGACGCTGACTCCCCTTCGGATAATATCCGAATTTTGAATACAATAAATAATTAATTTATTTAATAAACTTCAAAATTACATATCTTCTTCATACGAACTCTGTTTTCGATGGTCTTTATATCCTCGCGTAGGTGAGACTACGCTCTACAACTTTCATTTAGACTCCGTCGGCAAATTCCAAAATTATTTTTTTATTATTTATTAAAAACCCATCGTGTTTAAGGAATTTCTTTGAAAATTCGTAACTTCTTTATCTGATGTCGGTTTTTGCCAGACTTTTTACCGCTGGAATACCATTGTCGAGACCTTCGATTCTCGTGTAGGTCATTCCGGCCAAAAGTCGCTCGATTTCCGATTCGAGTTTTTAGCTGTCTGTTGCTAAGCCGAACTTGGAAAAATCATAACTTCGCTATAAGAAGTCGGATTTGGGCGTTCTTATCACGTACGATCATGGTTCAAAGACATTTAATCATAGAAGGAAATTAAATAGAACTTATTTTTACATTTTATTATGAAAGTAAATTTTATTACTCAGAAGTGGTTACAATACTTGACCCATTTTGGTCGTTACAAAGAGTTGAAATATCGGGTTGTCACAGATAACCGTGAGTGCCCTAGCTTGTTGCAAATCTAGGAACCCAAATGACTTGGCAAGCCTAGTAACAAACATGCTTCCATTAATTTGGGAGTTAACTTTTTCCTTAACCGCCCCTTTAGCAAGAAATTTGGCGATGCATTAGGGGAGATTGCAGAAAGCGTCGGCAGTAATTATACTCCAAAGATAGAAAATATCAAGGGTTGGGACCTTGTCCCAATCCTTCCGCATGTTGATGGTGCTTGCCACGAAGCGGTGAATAAGGCGATGGATTGGTGAGCGAATATGACCCTCCTGAGCGGTGGAAGGAATATACACCCGGTTGGCAATCGTGTTCCACCATGTAGAGGCCACCACTGCCTCGGGAAGTTCCTTATGGCAGTTTTCCAGAAAAGCTTCAAAGTCTTCAGTCATCATTGTGCTCTGATCAAAAATCCCCAGCCTCCAAGAAAACTCAGCAATGTTGCATTGTCGCAGCTCCCCGCCCTAAGAAAAAGAAATTGTGTTGTGGTTGTATTACTCACTACCACCTCGGAATGAGATGGTAGAAAAAAATTCCCAACACAGCTCGGCATATACAGGCTCTTGTATCTTGAATAATTGTAACCAACCATCACATGTGATGGTGGTATACCCCAAACTGCACTCCTTCACCAAGTAAGGTGTGAGCTCCTCCTCCAATCCCACATTTCCCAACCAATCCCTATCAACAACATTGGGTAAATGGATTTCCTTCTGTTTGAGCACCTCTAATCTGTTTTTGGCCCTAGCTTGTGAGATCTTGGAAGTGATTTGTTGAAATGAAAGCCACGGGATATCACTTTGGCTCCCCCCTTATAAGAATGCCCCCTTCTGGCCATGACACCTGCATAAAAACATCCAAAGCACACAAACAAACAATACCCAGTAATTAAAAACGAACAAATCAGGTCTGAATAGTCATCTACTCGCCGAGTACACGACCTACTCGGCGAGTAGGATGAACATCGGCAACTGTTTGGTGTCGGTCATATATAGGTTGTCCAAAACTCCAAATTCTTCATAGGGCTTTGTTGTAATGAGTTATCTAACCATAAATCCAAAAGAAATTCCTCCTAACATTACTTAATTCATGGCTAAATTAAAACCCTAGAATTTGAGGAAACCCCCAAATCCGAAATTAAGCAAGATAGGGGCAAATCTATGATAAAGATTGAACCTTTGATGAGTTTTAAGTGTAAAGATGTTACCTTTTTCTTTGAAAGATGAAGATTAAGTGGAAAATTGAAGAGATTTGAAGAAATCGCAAGAAATCGCAGGGATGCTTGAGGACACGTTGTGCATGGCGAGTATGGGGGTTAAATGGGTGAAAAACCCCTTTTTTACAGATTTATATCTCATCCGTGTAAGTTGGCTACTCGTTGAGTAGAAAGGTTCTACTCGCCGAGTAGAAATGCCTTTACGCGTTTTATTGGGTTACTCGGGCAGGTACTCGCCGAGTATACGCTCCTACTCGGCAAGTAATCCTTGTAGTTTGAAAAAAAATTTAATGTTTTCAAAATTTAATGTATTTTTTTCATTCTTTTAGCCACCCACCCCACACTCTAGGCATTGCTTGCCCTCAAGCAATTATATTTTCAGAAGAAGACGAATGAAAAAGATAAAAATAAAATTAAGGAAAAGGAAAGAAAATGCAAACTTGAGACTCGGGTTGCCTCCTGAGAAGCACTTCTTTTTAAGGAGTCATTAGCTGGACTCCTCCCCTTCTACGTGGTTGCAATCCCTTCCAGCAACAACAACTCTTCCATTCCTTCATTCCAGGGGACTCCTTCTTCATACTTTTTGACCCTATGGCCATTGACCTTGAAAGGTGTTCCATCTCTTGACAATAGCTCTATAGCACCATGTGGAAACACCGTCTTCACCAGAAAAAGACCATCCCATCTTGACTTGAGTTTTCCCGAGAAAAGCTTTAGTCGTGAATTAAAGAGCAACACTTTTTGGCCTTCATGAAATTCTTTATTTTCTTTAATCCTTTTGTCATGCCACATCTTGGTCTTCTCTTTATAAAGCCATGAACTAGAGTATGCATCATTCCTCAGCTCCTCAAGAGCATTCATTTGCATCAACCGGTTGCTCTTGAGTTCCTTCATATCGAAGTTACACATCTTTAAGGCCCAAAACGCCTTATGCTCTATCTCTACCGGCAAATGGCATTGCTTTCCATAAACTAACCTATATGGTGTAGTACCAATAGGTGTTTTGAAAGCTGTACGAAAAGCCCAAAGTGCATCATCTAGCATATCCGACCATTCCTTGCGATTGCTCCCTACTAGCATATCTATCATCAGTAGGGAACTTGCTGGAATCTTCACTTATTCATTCCTCCATTAAGTCGTCAAGCATATCAATTGAGAATGTCGTGTCATTACCGTTCCTTGAATACTTCATAGCTTGGTCTACCCCACATGTGACTGAATCTTCTCCTACTCGCAAGGTGAGCTTCGAGTCCCTCATGTCTACTATAGCACTTGCCGTGTTGAGGAAGGGCTTTCCAAGGATGATTGGAACTTGTGGATCCGCCTCCATGTCTAGAATGATGAAATCAGCAGGAAAGACGAATTTGTCCACCTTGACTAGTAAGTCTTCACATATGCCTCTTGGGAAGGTGACTGTCTTGTTTGCCAAGTGAATGGCCATGCGAATTGGCCTTGGCTCCGGGAGATCCAGCTTCTTAAAGAATGAGTATGGCATTAGGTTCACACTTGCTCCCGAATCAGCTAAGGCATGAATAACATCCAAGTTGCCAAATTGGCAAGGTAAAGTCAAACTCCCCGGGTCACCCTTCTTCTTTGGTAGCTTATTTAGCATAGCAGCTGAGCAGTTTTCATTGAGGACTACCTTCTTCACTTCTTCCATCTTCCTTCTATTAGTGAGAAGTTCTTTAAGGAACTTTGCATATTTGGGCATTTGCATGACGGCTTTAGTGAAGGGTATGTTAATTTGAAGAGTCTTGATATGATCTAGAAACTTATGGTATTCCTCTTCCTGCTTCTCTTTTATAGCTCTGGCTGGGTTTGGCATTGGAGGCTGAAACAGCTTTTCAGGGATCTGTTTTTTCGGATTTAGTAGTGTACTTGCCGAGTCCATACGTGGTACTCGGCGAGTAGGGCTGTCAGATTGTAAGTTTTGCTCTTCTGCTTAATTTTCTGCCTCCTCCTTCTGTGATTCCTTGGAGGCCTCAGTCTGAATAGGTGCTACGGGAGTGATTATCTTCCCACTTCTTTTCGTGACTATGTTTATGTGCGCGCCTCGTGGGTTATTTTCAGTTTTGCTAGGAAGTTCGCCCGGTGACCTTTGGTTGATTTGTTGAGCAAGTTGCCCAAGCTGTGTTTCTATATTGTGGATAGATGCTTGCTGGTTTTTAAGCATGGTCCTTGTTTCTTGAATTGCAACATCATGATCACTATGTCTTTTTTCTGAAGCAACTACAAATTTGGTGAGCATTTCTTCCAAGCTTGGCTTTCTCTCTTGCACTGGCTCCTCTTTTTGGTAGAAACCTCTCCCTTTTTGCCTAAACCTTTCCTCCTTGGCTTTCTTGTACTCTTCATAAGGGAGCCACTCTTTCTTTTGTTTGCGCCAGTCTTCATCATATCGGTCTCCACTTGAGTAACAAACTTGCACCTTCTTGTTGCCATTCTCATCTAAATCACATACTCTAGTGAGGTGAGGTCCATTGCAGTTTTCACAGCCCACCCGAATAGCATGGATCGTTTGGTCCATTTTATCCATCCTCTTATCCATGGTTTTTAACATAGCCATGACCGCGGATAAGTCCTTAGTAGCTGCATAAGCGGCTCCCCTAGTGACATCATGTCTAGGGTTGTGGTATTCTCTAGAGTGTTTAGAGAATTCTTTAATCAATTCTTTGATCACCGGGGGCGGCTTCTTTGTGAGCGGGCCTTGCGAGTCTAGTAACTGCCTGGTTGTGACATTGACTCCATCATAGAAGATGGAGACTTCTTGCTGGCTGTTTAGGTCATGGTGTGGGCAGTTTCTTAGTAAGCTCTTCTACCTCTCCCATGCTTCATATACCAACTCTCCAGCTTGTTGTTCAAAGTTAGCAATGGCCTTCTTCAACTTGGCTATCTTGGAAGCTGGGCAAAAGTGATCAATGAATTCTTCTTTCATCTTGGCCCATGTGGTGACTGATCCGGGGGGAAGTGACTTGAGCCAGTCTTTTGCAACACCTTTGAATGTCACCGGAAGCATACGAAGTAGCTGAGTCTCGCGAGGCACATTTGGAACAATGAAGTAATCAGCTACATCATTGACTTCATCCAAATGCTTGTAGGCATCTTCGTGGTCTTTTCCATAAAAAGGTATTTCTTTAAGTAAAGCTAGGATATGACCCTTTAGACCGATAGTAGCAGTCGTGGGAATTGCGGCTTGCACAAGTCCCGAGCCAGTGTCGTCGCGCATCCTCATCTTCCATTCTCCCATGGGGATTTCATCAATGTTAGCCATTGTGATAGCTAACTCTTCCTCCGAATTGGTTTCATGCTCGTATGTAGGCTCCTCTTTTTCCTTGATCTCGTACTCAATATCTTCCTTAACCGGTTCGTTGATTACTAAAGAAGCGCTGGATGCTCCTGATTTGCTGCTCTTCTTTTTCCCAAAAACAGTCTTCAAATTGGACAAAGGTGACTTCTTTGGTGTACTCGAGCTCTCCACGTCCTTTCCTTTGTTCCTTTTCAATGCGGATTCGGGATCTTCAAACGGGGGTACCAGCGGGGTTCTTGATCCTCTAGTCATGAAAGTCCTGAAATAAACAAGATACAAACGTAAAAAGAACAAAAAAAGTGTACTAAAAAAATTGAAAATTAATCTGCCAAATACACTTGTACTCGCCGAGTAGGTGCGACTGCACTCGGCGAGTATCAGTGTAATTTTGAAGAAATTATAAACTTAATATTAAAACTAAAACATATGCTAAAACCTAATTTCTAACTACTATATTGCAATAAATTAACTTTGTGCCAGTAAACTCACACAAAGGATCGAAAAATTTAGGGATTAGATTAATTATTTAGAACCGTTCTCCGACAACAGCGCCAAAAACTTGATGTGTGTAAAATGCACTTGTTTTATTCCTACTTTTTATTAATAAATTTAGCACACAAAGGCAGTGAACCTGTCTTTTAGTGGTATAACTGAATAAGTAGGGTATCGAACTCAGGGAACGGAAAGTTAAACTTATGGCTAATTTTAACTAAAAAATTAATGAAAGTAAAAAGGTTTTTTCTCTAGTTTTGCAAGACTAGAAACTTAGATACACCATAAAACACTTAATTAACTAAGTAACTAAAGCAAACAACTAATTCACCAAACTTGATAAAGATGTTTCTATTTAGGTTCAACCAATTCACTCCTACGGTTATTTTGTATTTATGATAGATTAATTGCTATTGGCTACCAACTATAGTGGTTAGGTTCATGTTCATTACTCCTAACCCTTAGACAATCAATTAATTTAAGTAGTGATCAAGTGTTTAAATTAATTAATTCCCTAGATTAATGATTTGAATTAAATAAGATTTTTAGTGGTTAATTAAATTAGTGGTTCAATTAACCTCTTGTTTGTTGGTTTCTCAAACAAGTTCACACATTAATCTACCCATTACCTTGTTAATCTTAGTTTCATATTCATTATTCCTAAGCGTATGATTAAGTGTTCATATAGACATATGAGGTTAACAAATAAGAGATGTTCATGTAGCTTAATTATCTTCCAATTAACATAAAATAGTTGTGATTAATGCATAAGGTTCTTTAACAAACTTAATTTAACAAATCACCAATAAACAATCAACCAAAAGCTAAGAATTAAACCATAGGAGTTCCTTGGTATTCCCCAAACAGAAACAAAAACGTATTTAGCTCATAGTTGTAGTAAAAACAAACACAAAAACAAGTTTAACTAGATTATACATACTTAATTCCTAAAGCTAAGTGGAATGAATAACCTAGTTGCTTTAATTCTTCAAAAGGTTGAAGATTAGAGTTCCTCAGCGCCTTCAAGGGTTCTCAATCGCAAATGGAGCTTCAAAAAACGCCAGAAAAGTATTCCCATCGGATAAAGGCTCGGTTTTTATAACTATCTCAAAACATGGTGTACTCGGCGAGTAGCAGACCCAACTCGCCGAGTAGGTTCTTAGTTATCCGTCTTAGATCAGGAGTCGTGGCTTATCTTCTGGAATATTCTAAAGAGCTCACCGAGTAAGCTCGTGTACTCGCCGAGTAGGTAAGCTTTTGTCTCTCAATCTTCATTCTTTGGTCTCTAATTGCTTTCCCTTGTTCCCTTTCACCCCTAATCATCTCTTTTGGACTGAAAACAAAATTTAAACAATATTAAGTACCTTTTGTCCACATTATACACATAATTAGTTAAAAATGAATAAAAATGTATGCTAAATAATAAACTAATTATGCACATATCAGGGTACGTTACTAAGTTCATGTGGCAGTCGAAGTTTGTACGCCACTCGGCCAATCCTGGCAAGGATTTCGAAGGCACACGTTTACCGAAATGTAACGTCCCCTTCGATGGTGAGACCTCCGATAGTACCCGGTCATTCACCTGGAATTCTAAGTGTTTGCGTAGCTTATCTGCGTAGCCCTCTCGTTGATCTTAAGACGTTTTCAGACTTTCTTGAATTTGTGGGATCTTTTCTGTTGTCTCCCTTATGATTTCAGGGCCAGTGAGGGTTTTGCTAAGGACTTGTCCCTTCGCTATCTGTGTACCTCTCACTTCAGCCTAGCGTAGTGGTGATCTGATCTTGTGGTTATAGATAGCTTCGTATGGAGCGACATTGATGTTAGAGTGATAGTTGTTGTCGTGTGAAAGTTCAATGGGTGATAAGTGGGGATTCCCACGCTTTACCGAAGTCAATCACCTGAGCCATTAGCTTGTCTTTCAAGGTTTGAACAGTTCCTTTTTCTCAACCCGTCGGTTTGTAGGTGGTAGGCCGTACTCATGTCTAGCCTAGTCCCCATAGGGGATGCTAGAATCACGAAATCAGTCTACCATATCTGTTGGGGGTAATAGGTGTTGACACATCATGCAATCGTATAATCCTTTTGATGTACTTCGTAGTCGACTCTCCCCCCTCATGTCGGTTTCTTTGATTTGTAGGAAGTGCACGGAATCTGTCAATCTGTCCGTGATTACCCAAATGGTATCGAGATCGTCCCTTTGACTTGGGTAGCTTGGTTGTGAAGTTCATGGCTATCTTCTTACACTTCCTTTTGGTTATCATTGGTCATTGTAGGATCTCGAAGGCTTCTGTTGTTTTTCCTAAATCTTGGCACATGTCCCATACTTGCCCATATGTGTAGCGATGAAAGCTTTCCTATTCGGCCACTGATGTTAGTTCTTGAGTTCTAGATACCTCTTTTGTGAACCAAGAGGAATGGGGTAGCGATTTTTCATGTGCCTTGTTCATGACGTCTTTTCTGGTTCTATCAACTTCGGCGTCCACATCTAGTTCATGGGATAACATGTCCTGCCGCTCTTGGCTTCCAGATTCTTATGATCGGTGAGGATTGTACACTTCGTGTCGTGGAGATAGTGCCTCTAGATCTCTAGGACGAATACCACCTCTCCTAGCTCAAGGTCATGCATAACCTAGCTGACCCCGTACATCTTTTGTTGTCTTGAGGTGTTAGTGAGGACTCCTGATTATTACGTAGGGCCTGCCTTTGTATTTGGAGGGTCGTTTCTTACTTCTCTCTTTATTTGGGTTTTGATTATTGTTTATCATCCCAACGGATTTTCACCATCTCGTTAGTCGTTTAGGTCGGTAGGGAACGTATGGGTTCGATTTATGTGGCTAGACTAATTTGAATGGTAGAACATTTACTCGCTTTCCTGGGTAGTCTTTCCCCGAAGTTCATGGTAGGACTCATCCCTGGTCCATCTATCATAAACTCGTGCGTAGAGGTCATATATAGCTGAGTTTGGTAGAACAGTCGGATGACATAATACTCCTCTCTTGGGTACTTCGGGGTTTCGTAACGAGGGATGACCCGGAGGTCCATGTCAGATTTGTGTTTAAGAGAGCCGAGGGTTTCGATATTCAAAGTGTTAGGTGAGGGGTCTTTTCGTAGTACTATTTATTGGGAAGGTGAGGATTAACCCAATCCAAACCGAATGTTGTCATCGAACCTTCCTAATAAAACATGCGTTAAGTTGCATTCGAACGAAATATTAGTTAGGGAAATAGAGTTTCCTGCGTTTCTTGTTAGTGTGTTTCGTATTGTTCGGTGTTATTATTTCTGCAGACGATTCTCACTGCAGCCACTAGTATTGATAGTATATGTGTTCTGATAATTAGTGATGGCGCATCATATTATGATCCCTAACAGGTCTCTCAATGATCGCTTGATGCACATAAGTGTTTTGATTTTAATTGAACGAGAGAGTATTTTGACTACTTTTAGAACGACGGTAGTTTTAGCAAGTATACCAAATTCATTACAAACATATGGTACATAAACGTTTTTGTCGTTGGAAACATTACAAAAGTCCTAATAAGGTTCCTTGTTACTTCTGCTGGTTCGGTTGTGAAACTCCTCCTATTTCTCCGTCATTCCTCTTGGTTGGGCAGTCCCTTTTGAAGTGTCCCTTTACACCACACCGGTAGCATACTGGACTTACACCAGTATTCGTGGTTGGTGTAACGTCCATAAAATTCCAACCAATTTGAACATTTCAAAAACAACCCGATTTCATAAAATTATTACAAAAAGGTTTTCAATACAATTATTTCAGAGTCTTCCCAGAACCACATCATAAAACATAAACATGAAGAGCGGTACGATCACGCCTTTGCCTTGCCACGGTCTCCTGAAGAACCTGAAAAACATTAAACCACAACTGTAAGCCCAAATGCTTAGTGAGATATCCCCAAAATACCAACCACATATACCATACACACATAACATGCCATATCATAATAGAACACAGAACAGCGATGCACTTTAGGTCTACTGTGTGACTGGTCCGCCACACCGGCCAACACTCCACCTGGTCCACCCCCCCCCCCCCCCCCCGAGTCTACCCATATACATCGAGTCTACAGTGTGACTGGTCCGCCCGCACCAGGCCTTCAATCCACCTGGTCCAATCTCTGAGTCTACAGTATGACTGGTCTGTCCGCACCGGGCCTTCAGTCGGTCTGGTCCACTCTCCGAGCCTCGGCACGTCTGGTCTGCCCTCTTGGGCCTGCAGCCTATCCAGACCGCTCGATGGGCCTTTGAAATAACCAGTCCGCCATGGGTATGTTGGTCTACAGCACAAAGCAGGTCCAACCCCAGTCCAAACAACCATGTGCACATAAACATTCAAACATATAACAATTCACATCCAATCAAACCGATCTAGCAGATCACAAAGCATAACATCGTCCTAACTAGGATACCGACCTAACCGGTCACTAGCATAGCATAATCCTATATACCATGATTTCGACCTTAACCAGGTCCCTAACATATACCATCCTAACTACCAGGATGCAACATAGCAAGGCAATAACATAACAACGATACCCGGATCACAATCCGATAAAGGGCCGGCCTTGGTGCCGTAGACCCTGTTGATATAGTGAGGATAACTCACCTCGCAACTGCCGACTGAACAGATAAACCCAAGCTGCTCCGACCACTTATATGATCCCCACCATTGGCCAACCACCAAAACACTGAACTCAATACAAATGCCAACAATTACCAAAATGCCTCTGAAAGTCAACTGGTCAACCCTTGGTTAAAGTCAAAGTCAAAGTAAACCCCTGATCGCCTCTACTCGCCGAGTCAACCCGATTACTCGCCAAGTCCCCATGCACTGAACTTCCCCAATCTGCGACTCAACTCGCCGAGTCACCCGGAGACTCGCCGAGTCCAACAACTTTGAGTCCTTTCACACTCGACTCACCGAGTCATCCCTTGACTCACTGATTCATAGCTCAACCAGAAGAAACGTTAGAACCTCACGAACAGACTCGTAAAGTCCAAGAACAGACTCGCCGAGTGCAATGATATCTGCAACCAACTCGCCGACTTGTTCTTCCAACTCGCCGAGTTCCTGACCATATTCATCCAACTCGTCGAGTTCCAGCCTATCTTCAAGCAACTTGCCGAGTACACCCTTGTGACTCGCCGAGTACCCCTATATCTGAAACCATACAGAGGCTTTCCAAGCCATGCAGAAGCTCTAAACCATAGATCTATTCTTCTACAAGTCATACATCACGTAAAGTGGCAAACTTTACGTGGATCCAAAGAGATCTATCCATTTTTCACTCTAGGGCTAGGGTTTGGGACAAAAGGGCTTCACTAATCACTCAAGAATCGGGACTCTATGACATATAGGACCATCACAAGCTTAGATCTAAAGTAGCATCCTCAGATCCAAGCTTCTATCTCAATTTAGATGCCATATCAACCACCACACATGAACCCCATGAAAAAAAGCTTAAGGAAATGGTTCCTTACCCCTGGAATGAGCCCAACCAACTGTAGATTTCTGATCTCCCCAAGCTTTCTGATACAAGCCTCCAAATCTTCAATCTTAAAGTACCAAAGATCCTTCTCCAAACTCTAATTCACTCAATAATGGGGTCTCCTCACGAATTTAGAATTTCTGGAACCCAAGGAATGATAAAGAGGCTGGGGAAGAAGTTTTATGTTCTTTATATAGGGCTCAACCTTCGAAATTAGGGTTTTCTCCACTCAGCACCAACTCGCCGAGTCCACCCAAGCTACTCGCCGAGTTGGCCACTTAACACGCGACTAGAGTCGCGAACCTACTCGCCGTGTCCACTCGTGGACTCGCCGAGTTGCCCTTTCACACTTACACTTTTAGCCCTTCAACTCTACTCTTGATATTCTAGGATGTTACAGTTGAAGTGATGAGTTGAGTCGGGATTCTGCAGAAGCGAGTGGTATGTCCTTTCCTGTTGCAGTTAGTACAGCGTGGAATCCAGCAAGCTCATGTGTGATCGTACTTACACTTGTTACACTTCGAAAGTGTTCCCATATACTTCCTGACCGGTGCTGGAGTGGCAGACGTTGTGGCTATTGTCGAAGCATGAGTTGTGATTGCTGTCATCATAGTAGGAGCAGCCCCATATTGTTTTCTTTTAGCGAGTTTTTGAGATTGGTTGCGCTCCTTTTTGTTCCAAAATTTTCGCTTCTTCTTCGTAGGTTTGTGGCATGAGGCATTTTCATTGATAGTCGCCCACTGATGTTCTTGATTGTTATTGCAGTTAGTATTTCTGACACCATTTCCACGCCTGCTGGCGGGCATAGCATTGAGCTGTGCCATGATGGCTGCTACGGCTGCCGTGACTGCAGCTTGAAAAGTAGCAGAGTCTATCTGCAGGGTTGGCGCCTTGCTAGTTGCTTGGTTTCCTCTTGGTGAAGACATAGCTATGTTTCACGATGAAAAACGACTTCGTGAGTGGGAATGATTACCTCAAGTGCATTCTTATAATCTATATTCTCATATATAAATTTTGCACATTGTTGTACTATTCTTAGTGTTCCTGCTAACCACTCCTGACATGGAGTTACGGAAATGGGTAGAAGTAGGTTTCGTACATGCGTTAAGTTTTACTCATCTTAGGATCATGTTTGCCCAAACACACTTAGCTGAGGAGTTTTGATCGGATCTGGTGCATTAGTGCTGGTATGATCGCACCCTATAGGTTTACGAAGAAGGCACCTTTCAACCAAAATGTTTAAAGGTGAGACGATAACGAATCGTTGCGAGGCTATGCGTTGCGAGTTCTCTAACTAAGTTTATCTTAGTTCTATGTGTTTTGTATTTCGATTCTTATGGTGTTTTGAAAAACAATTCACAATGAAAGTCTATATATAATAAACCAATGAATTTTGGTGGTTTTGTATCCAAGTGAATCCTTGTAATGTTATCCAAGCCAAGTTCTTATTACGACCGCTTGTTGTTTACTTAGTTGTATGAGTAAAACATATTAGACTCTCGAGTCTACTGGGCCTGCCATAAGCCCATTTCATTAATGTGATTCTAGAAGTTGTTGGTTTCATAGAAAATTTTGACTTCGATGCAAATCTACACCAAATCATTGGAAGGAAAACTTTTGATAGCCATTAAATCTCCAGATTAGTATGAAAACTTAAATCGTCGGGTTGAGCTATCACATACAATAGGGTAGCACCATTGCATACTCATGAACCTAATCTACAAGGTCTTGTGAGCAGTATGAATTCTTTTCATGACAATTCGTCTCTTGTGATACCTGAGACATGGTCGATGCTGTTTGCAACTCTGCCAAATCGACGCTTGGTTGCAACCATTCTCTCTTCAAGTGTTGAGTGTCTATCTTGATACTCTTATGCCTCTTCTCGAGCGGTGATAAGGTCTTTCAAGGAGTTGGTTTCTGACATAGTAGTCTATTTCCAAGCCTCGGGTATGTGAGGTGCTAGCGTCTGTAGTAGCATGCAATTTCTGAACTTGATTTGTAGTCTCTCTATTTTTGATCCCCGATGTTCGCGATCAGCCCGAGTCTACACCAGGAGGGCTTTGTTAGTCGGTCCCCCATGGTTGAGGTCATAGCAACCTCGTTGGTCTCCAAACGGTGATCATTTTCATTGCTGTCGACTACAACCCTCGATCACGATTGGCCAATGGGGCACAGGTCCGATAATGTCGAAACGGTTCGCGGGAATCCTGGCTACATATGGAGAGTTGATCACCTCCGGTTCCTCTTCTGATTCTTCCTCCTCTTTATCAAACACCTCGTCGGGATCCTCATCGGGTTCTTTCTTTAACTACCCACCAATTCCCCAACTGGGAGAACACGGGTCGTCTGGTAAGTAAAATCTTGTCATGCTATATGTGCGAGAATAGGAGGGGTTGGAAGCATATAGTAGTCGTACTCCTAGAAATAATTATAGGGGTTTGATCCTTATTAGTTGCTTCTATAATGACATAATGCATACTAATTACATATAACTAAGATAGGATAGAACTTCGAATAAGTGATCCTACCCTAGGTCTACATCCAAACAAGGAAAAGGAAGTAAGGCTATGCCCACAGATTCTAAGTCTATCATTTCTAAATTATATATAACTTTAGAGTATCCACTTAGTGACTATAGACCTAATAATAAGGATCCTATTTAGTTTTCACATAAATTAAAAGTTTACAAATACTCCTATAGTATTTTAAATGTTATGTTTGGTTCTTAGTAACTTTCTTGTATGGGAAGTTTTTGGGCTTGTTGCCCACTATGACCATACCCTGAGATACATTAGTCACACCTCGGATAAATATAGTTGATCAAGCTATATTAATCCCAAGTCTGATTACATACCCCAAGGTCTACTCGTAGTGTCCAACTCCTCATTTTACTTTTGTATTATCCTAGATATGATACTATACTAGTATGTATGTATGCACTCATACATTTAACAAGAAACTATTTCATTTCTAAAAGTGTATATATTTGAAAATGTTTAAATCAGAGACTTTAGTCCCAATGCATATATAGTTTGTACATCTTATGTGGTTCGATATACTTAGTTTACTATAAACAATGCTCTGATACCAATCTGTCACACCCCCAAACCAAGGATGGCGGAAACGTCCGGGGGTGGCGGACTTCATGTATACTATCATAACAACGAGTATAATAGTGATCAAAGCAATACAACCAATCATATATATAATAGAAAAAGTATTACATAGTTTCAAGTGTTACATATTTCGATGACTGAATATAACATTATGTAAAAGTAGTTGTTTAACGCCGTAGCGTTCCATCCTCAAAAGCTTGTAGTTACCTAATTTCACTGATTCCTGAGAATACAAGTAGTTTTGAAAAAGTGTCAACACAAAGGTTGGTGAGTTCATAAGCTTTTTGGAAGAAAAGTTTGAAAACCGTTCTTTGTAATGAGTTGTATGTTGCCAAGAAAAATCCTATATTTTCCTTATAAAAGTGATATGTAGTCTTAAACCCCAAGACAAAATGTACGTGTGAGTTTTACGTTATGTGGTCTAAATTTCCAAGACCGAAAGTGTACAAGTAAAATCCATACTTATTGTTATGAAGGTGGCTTTAAATCAACATAAAACCATGATAGCGATGTATATACAAGTATGTTGCCATAGTTAGAGAAATCCATGCAAGTTTAAATCGACATAAACTCATTAATTTAGTAGTAAAACCGTTTTTCAAAATAGAATTTTTGGATGTAAACTTGAAAGATTGTTAACTCCTATGTGAGTCGCTATAACCATACTATGACTAGAGATAACCTGCACAACATCTTACAGACGCCCTGATCCTATGACTCTTGTCACCCGCAGACCTGCCGGTTCGGCTGTAGCTAGCAGCAAGGTGTGGGATGTCCACCCCAATATAGATCTATACACAATTATCACGCTCTCCCTACAAGAGACTTTGGTTATAACTTACAGGAATTGGGATCCCGTACTCGAATGCACGGGTAGAGAAATGTCTCACAACCAAGTTAACTAGTTTACAAATAGATTGATGTTGAATCTTTCCCGTAGTGGGAGTAAAATAACCCTTCATTTTCCTTAATGTATAAATGTATCACAAAATATACCTATTATAGTTTATTAAAATCATTGATAATGTAAAGAACATAAACTATACTACCATAGTTTACCGTATGTTTAAATACCCATGAGCGTGAACTTTTTTTTATGAAATCAATTTATAATTATACGACTTGAAGTTAAAAATCCATTTGTTTTCTGATTTTTGTGGAATTTACGAAGCCAACATGACACATAATGGAAATCATCAAGATTAACACTTTGCTCAACATGTTACAAAGTGTGATAAAAATAGCATGCTGTTAACGGATTTTCCCTATTTCTGCACTATCTTAGAAAATTAACAGAAAAATCATACGATGTCGAAAACTGGATCCGTAAATTCTGAGAGTTCCCAAAATGTGTCTAGTTTGTTCATAAAATTTTCTATGATTTTTATATGAATCTAACTGGATAGAAAATATCCATGTTCACAGACTAGTCCAGATTCATAGCTACAGTGATAGGCAGTTTTGTAAAAATCACCATAAATTGTAGAAAAATCGTTTGGAGATGTGCAAGTAGTCATTTTAAAGCTAAGAACTTGAAATACATGCAACTAAACCAGTTTTGAAAACTAAGATGCTTAAGTTGTCCAAAATAGTCTGTGAATGGAGGCAAACATTTCTGATGAAAGCTGTTGGAAGATATATTTGGTGTTCTTGTTGTTTTAACTTGTATTCTCCCCCTAAAAACTTAAAAAAAAAACATGAAAGTACTGGGGTATGAACTCACCTTATGTGATTTCAGAAGATGAGTGTTGGAGATGAGAAGTGTCCAAATCAAGAACACTTGAAGATTGCTTGAAGATTCAAGAATCTAGCACAATTTATGTGTCACACCCCAAAACCGATAACGGCGGAATATGTTTCGGGGTGGATGACGTAGTGTACGGTATCATCACAATTGCATAATAGTAAAAACAAGAAACATACAACCATTGCATTACATAGTGAATTTAATTACAAGTGTGTTTTGTAATGTTTAACAATCACCCAGAAGTAAATCAAAAATAAGAGATGGGTCTTGTGTGCTCCACCTTCTCCAAAAATGCTGCGTCTGTACCTGTCTATCTTTGACCTGAAGATACAAGTTATTTTGAAAACGAATATCAGCATAAAGCTGGTGAGTTCATAAGAGTTTAGTGTGAGTTTTTGTATACAAAGCATTAGTGCGAAAAATGTGTCATTTATATTCTTAAGTAGTAGAAACTTAGAAAATCTCATATTTTCCAGAAAATACATTGTAAGTGACAATCTGTGAAAAGTATGCATTCTTCATTTCATTGAAACAGTTTATTGTAAAAGTATATTGGCAAATCTCCAAATAGTAAATGTGGTAGAATAGGTTAAGCCTGTAATCAGTGATAGAGGTGCAAGCTTCCTTTAGTGATAGATACTTACTTACTTCGGGATGTAGTTTAGCATTTAGTGTAGTATTTTAGTGTAGTTATAGTGTATTCCTTGCATATACTAATAGTGAGGATAATAGAGGATCCCATGACTTTCCCAGTCATGCACAATATAGTGAAGTAGTGGCATCCCTGGGCCTGCACAGCGCGGACTGAAATTAACAGTCGGGATGTAATAGCGTCTACCCCGTATAGATCTATACATGTAGTGTCGTCTTCCTATCGGAAAACTCCAGGCGTAGTGGGTAGCGAATAGAGTATCTCATAGTGGGTTAGTGTATTATTGTTTGTTTAGTGTTTTCTCTTTTGTTATAGTGTAGTAATCTTTTAGTATTGATCATAGTGTATTCTCTTACTAGTGTATTGTCTAGTAGTAGTGAGTATTATAGTGTAGAGAGTAGTGACTTTAGCGAGTAGTAGCAGTAACAACATTAACTATACCTATTATAGTTAACTTAGTGTGGATGGTTCTTGACATGATAGTGACTTTAGAATTTAGTGAAAGAAGCAATATTCGTATCCCATACTGATATACAAGTTATATAACTAAGAAATCAACGACAGTCGGACAGATAACTACTACCCTAAGCCCACAATCAAACAAGAACAGGAAATAAGGCGAGATATCGGTCCTAAGTCCTCCAAGTCTTACTTATATAAATATATCAGAGTGGTTACATTTTATAAGTAAATTGATTTAATAAAAGTATTTTCCAAAAGAACATTTAAAATCTGGCTTGCTGTCTAAAAATAGTTTTGAAAATGTAAAAACTCGTTTATAAGGCATAGTGCTAAATCACATGTGATTTGAACTAAGGATAGTGAATCACATGTGAATAACCCTCATAACGGGAAACATCATTTTGTAAAACTTTCCATATACATACATACGTAACTTGTATCTCCCCCCTAAAACATTTAAAACATTTGAAAGATTCATTAAAGGGGTATGAACTCACCTGAAATCGCGTAATTCGGGTGAATCGGGTAAATCGGGTAAAAGTGTCGGTTGAGCGTTTGGTACCAAATAACGACTTGAGCACCTTTTAGGACCCTAATGTCATATGAAATATGTATTTTACAAGAAGTTAATCATCTTATGCTTTTCATTATAGTATTTGGGCATTCTAGCATTGTTTTCGGGGTTTTAGGGCCTAGAAAGGGTTCCCGGGAGTGGTACAAGGCCAAGAATGATTTACGGGAGGGTCCATGAGCTCATTCCCTTGGAGTTTACGGCCCAAAGGCCACTCCTTGGGATTTTACGGCCATAAGCCCCCTAGGCTTGGCAGTAAACTCATGTGGTCCTCCAAATTGTATGTTGTAGGCCTTATTTCACTTCCTTACTTTAATGGTATGTGTCTTGGACCAACATGGAGGGATTAAACTCTTATTTTGGTGACATTTTGGGGAGTTTACGGCCAAGGCTTGTTCTTAGGCCGTAAACTCCATTTAATCCATCAAAATGGTTGTTAAAATGGTACAACATGTTCTCATTCATCTTAGATAAATCCTATAAGGCCTTAAGATGAGTTTTGGGACAATTTGGCATGAAAATTGGGGAGTTTATGGCCCAAGAATATCCTTGGCCGTAAACTCTTCGTTTGGCCTCAAAATGGGAAGTTTAATGGTACAACACACATCCAAGGGCCTTAGCTAAATTCCTACATGCATTAGAGAAGTTTTGGGACTTGTTTGACACAAAAACTTGGGTGTTTACGGCCCAAGCTTAGCCTTGGCCATAAACTCCTCTTTTTGTGTTCAAATGATGTTGTTTGATGCATTTAAACCTTCCTTAGTGTCAAGTCTAAATTACCAAACTCCTTAGATGAGTTTTTGGGGCTTTAAACAAGGATTTGTGGGGTTTTTGGGGTGTTTACAGCCTAAGCACAAGCTTGGGCCATAAACTCCTTTTTAAGCTCCAATTTCTTGTGTTTTAGTGTCCAAACTCTCTTAGGTATATGCCTTAATTAGTCCATAAGCTTAAAGGAAGGAGAAATGAGGTTTTTGGCATGTTTCTAGGGGTTTACGGCCTAAGGGGCTTCTTAGGCCATAAACTCCTTTTTGGTCCTTGATTTCTATGATTTTGGCTTCTAAATACAGTGAAGTATGTCTAGATTAAGATAGGGAACGAGTACTTACGTTTGGAAGTCGGAAATTAGCGGAATTGGGGTCGATTTCGGGTCTAGAGAGAGAAAGTAGTGAGAGAGAGTGAATGTGTGGTAAAAGAGTGTTTAAATGTTGTGCACACTCATTTCATATGTCTCGGGTATCACACCTGATACACGGCTACCCGATGCTTAAAGTTAACAGGGTTAAAACTTTTTACCCGGGTGAAGTGGTTGAGAAAGTAATACAACTCTATTAGGTTAAACGGGGTTAACACATACGAGTTATATTTCTTATGATAATATCAAGACATGCATATAATTAGATATTCGGTTATTGACGATTCCAAATATTACATAAAATAACGTATAGTGACGCATTCCGTTAGTGAAAATGGGATCTGTAACGGGAATAGATTTGGGGTTGTCACATTATGATGGAAATTTGTGTAAGAATCAATGATTTGAGTTCAAGGACATGTATTAATCATGAGAAAGGTGATAAATCTTACCACAATTGAGATAAAACTTGATGATCAACCCTTGAATCTCGAATTTGAGGGAGAGAATTTGAGAGAAAAGTGGGTTTGATCTTTGGTAGAAATGAGAGACGTGAGTGAGAATGAGGAGATAGATAGATAGAGAGAGAGAGAGAGAGAGTTGTTCCGGCTCCAAAACATGGGAGAGGCTCCAAAACGGGCTTAAAACGGAGAAATGATTGAAAACCGGGTGAAAGATGGTGAAATCCGAAGTCAGGAGGGGGCCTCGGTCTCAGCAGCTTTAGAACCGGAGGGAGGGCTTGGTCGCTGAAGTGAATCCGAAGGGAAGGGACTGCGTTCCGAAGAGAAGCTCGCTGCGGGGGGGGGGGGGGGGGGACTTGGTTCCGGATTCGGCGCTGGGCTCACTGGCTGCGGTCAGCTAGCTGCGGCTCGCTGAATGCGGTCTCCTTGGATGCGGCTTCGGATGGCTACTCATGGGGACTCTGGTCCTCCCCCTTTAACCTAGGTTCTAGAAGGGTATGGCCCCTGTAGAGAGGTTTCGGCCCTAAGAGGCTTATTTCCAATGAATATTCCCTTTTCGAGTGGTTTTTCACCAAGTCGAGTGTTGGAATGCCCAAAAGCGCATAAAAAGTTTGAGAGAGATTTGGGAGAGATTCCACATTCTTGGAGAGATTTAGGAGAGATTTGTCATACTTGGAGAGATTTCACATACGACGAGAGGTGTGACATCCCCATATTTCTCGGCCAGAAAAGACCGATTTAATTTATACTTTTTAAAATAAAATCAGAGAAATCTTTTTATAAGATATTGCGGAGTTGGTCCCCAAACAACATATGACAAAAGTTTATCAAAATCCTTCATTAAGAAGGTATATATTTTCCATATATATATATATATATATATATATATATATATATATATATATATATATATATATATATATATATATCAAAACTTCGGGATGTCATGTTCTTATACAGATCAAAAGCATAAACAAGACATTATAAGCCTTTCAAAAGTTATTTACAATTACTGGCCTATAATCCAAAAATCTCTCGTCATCCTCTGACTATGCTCGCGGTCCACTACCTGTAATCATAAAACTGAGTGGGTCAGGCTTGGGAGCCTGGTGAGCATATAGGGTTTTCAACCCACAATAATAATATACTTATTAAGTTCACCAATCAACAATAACCCTGATTACCCATTCCTGTTGTCCTCACTTTACGTCCCTAAACACCTATCACAAGGGACCTTGCCTAAGGAATATCGTCGGGATGGACACTACTGCTAAGGGTTTTCCTCAGCCATACATGTCCTTAAGGAAACCATGAGGGGGATGAAGTAGCCAATGAACATTTAATTCATCAACACCTACAAGTTGCGAACCTGCTAGTCTTCCACTGGACTATCTAGAAAGTCCGTGGTCGTCATCTATACTTCGCTAGATGACTAAAACAACAACAACAACAACAACATCGAGGCCTCTCACCATTTTAACACACATCAACTATTTCATCTACCCATGTTCTACCCAACATATTTTGTAGATAAAAAGTATATACAGTTTAAAACTTGTATAAAACATCAATTCAACAGTCACCTCGAATAAACAATTAGCATATTTACACATAACACGTATTTGGAGGTAATACTTCATATCTATGTGTAAATTGAAAGTAACTACACACTCACGTATTTTGGTGAAAATCGGGCAGCAATTCGTTTCCAAAAACAATCGTTTCTAATGAAACCGGGAGTTTTATTGAGAAACCAGGCTCTGCAAAAAGTTGGGCTTCCAAACCGAAAAGATAAATTTTTCGGGCTTCTCGGGCACTTCGTGGGGTATTCCGGGCTTTACAATCGATACCGGGGCTTTGCGGGATGTTAAGATGAAAGAAATATGGAGAAAGGGGCTAAAAGTGGCAATTTCTTAAAAATATCCGAGAAGGCTCGCAGCCTTCTATTTATAGGGGGAAGCTTCTGATCGGACGGCTGAGAAGCTTCTGATCCAACGACTGAGAAGGCTCGCAGGCGAAGGCTCGCATGGCTCGCACATGGCTCACACCTGCGAGGGCTCGCTGGCGGTTTCTAAGTGGACCGCGGCTTACTGGTGCACCTGCGAGGCTCGGAGCTAGGCTATACGAGGCTCGAACACACGCGGCAGCAGGGCGAAGCTTCGGCTGGGTAGCTAGCTGGTTCGGGTTGGGCCTCCTCCTCGGTCGAATCAGAAGAGGACACGTGGCTTCGCATGACTCAGCAGCTTCGGTGACTCAGCAGCCTGTCGACTCAGCAGGACACGTGTCACATTCTAAGCGAGGGTGACGTGGCAATTGTGACTATGCGAAATTTCTCGGTTTTCGTGCCAAAACTTCTAAAATTCATAAGTTTCGCATACGAGCTCCGTTTTTGACGTTCTTTATATGCACGCGTAGCTAAAATTACAATCTACAACTTCCTTTTAGACTTCGTCGGCTAATTTTGAATTTAAATTTTATATTATTATTTTTAACAGACCGGGACAAGAAATCTGTTAAAAATTCATAACTTCATCATCCGACGTCCGTTTTTGTCAAACTTTTTACCGTTGTGCTCCTAATGACGAGACCTTCAATTCTTGTTTAGGTTGTGTCGGCTAAAAATCGCTCAATCTAAAATTCGAGTTTTTAGCTGTCTACTGCTACGCTGAAACTTCGAAAAATCATAACTTCCTCATATGAAGTCAGATTTGGGCGTTCTTTTTATCGAACTTCTCGGTTTAACGAATACTACGACGTTCCTTTAAATTACTAAGGCTAAAAAGTAGTTTATCGAAAACTCACTTTTTACGACATTCAGCACCGTGCCGGTTTTGTCGCGAAACTTCGACAGGTCATAACTTCTTCGTTATAACTCGGATTTTGGTATTCTTTATATCCCTAAAATCCTTGTTTCGACCACTACAACTTTATGTAAAGATATCGGGCTTATCTCACACTTTAATTTTGACGCTTATTTTTATGCTTAATTAATTAAGCCCTAATCATTAAGCATAAAACACATAATTCACATAATATTCACATAATTCCTTTTCATTTCTTCAAATCGAGTTACAAAGGTTAACCTAGACTATCAACTCAATATAAATGCCTAGGCTAGAAACACGAGTGTTACAATTCTCTCCCCCCTAGGATGATTCCGTCCCCGGAATCACATATCACCAAACAACTGCGGGTAGCGACTCATCATGTCACTCTCCTTTTCCCAAGTGAGATTTGGTCCATTCGTATGTTTCCAGCGCACAAGCACTAAATCGACCATCTTGCGTCGTAACTTCATAGTCTTACGGTCAACAATTGCCTCAGGTTCCTCAATCAACCTCTTGTTTTCATCCAACCTTAACTCAGAAATCGGAATTATGTCGGGCACATCTCCGGTGAACTTTCTCAAGTAAGACATATGAAAGGTGTTATGAATACCTTCTAGTTATTCCGGTAACTCTAGCTTGTAAGCTTGATTCCCGATCTTCTGAAGAACTTTAAATGGTCCAATAAACCTTGGACTCAACTTCCCTCTCTTACCAAATCTTATAAGTCCCTTCCATGGCGAGACTTTAAGTAAAACCAAATCTCCAACATCAAAGGATATCGGTTGTCTTTTCTTGGCAGCATAACTCTTTTGTCGATCTTGAGCAACTAACATCCTTTCCCTTATCACTTTCAACTTTTCAGCAGTATCATGGACTATTTCAGGTCCCATAAACTGCTTTTCCTCAGCTTCCAACCAACATGATGGCGTTCGACACTTTTCCCCATACAAAGCGTGATAAGGTGCCATCTTAATGCTTGACTGGAAACTATTATTATAGGAGAATTCTACTAAAGGTAAGTGTTCATCCCAGTTACCTTGGAATTCTAGGGTACATGCTCTCAGCATATCCTCCAATGTTTGAATCGTTCGCTCGCTCTGACCATCGGTTTGTGAATGGTAAATTGTACTCAAACACAACTTGGTACCCAATTCCTCTTGTAGACTCCTCCAAAACCTTGAGGTAAAATGGCTATCACGATCGGACACAATCGTTAACGGAACACCGTGAAGCCTCACAATTTCCTTCACGTAAGAATTCACAAGATTATCCATAGACCGTTTCTCTTTGGCTGCTATGAAATACGCACTCTTAGAGAAGCGATCAACGACCACCCAAATCATGTCGTGACCGTTCCTTGTTCTGGGCAGTTTAGTCACAAAATCTATGGTGACATCTTCCCATTTACCCATGGGTACGTGTAAAGGTTCTAAAATCCCATATGGTTTCTGATGTTGTGCCTTAACCCTAGCACAAGTTACACACTCAGCCACATACTTAGCAACATCGAGCTTCATCGTCGGCCACCAATAACAGGGTTTTAGGTCCCTATACATTTTTGTACTGCCGGGATGAATTGAGTACATGGTCTTGTGAGCTTCTTCCATCAGAAGATCTCTTATTCCGCCCGTCTTAAGTACCCAAATTCTATCTTGGAATACCTTCAACCCTTGGTTGTTTGTACCGAACACTAACGTTTTGCCCAAACGTTCTTCCTTTCGGTCATTTTTCTCTAAAGCTTCCTCTTGAGCTTTCTTTATACTTTCCACAATTGTCGAGACAACTTCAATTCTCAACGCTCTTGGCCTTTTCTTTTCAAGGTTTACCTTCCGACTGAGAGCATCGGCAACAACATTTGCTTTACTAGGGTGGTAAAGTATCTCACAGTCGTAGTCCTTGAGTAACTCTAGCCAGCGTTGTTGCCTCATGTTCAATTCCTTCTGATTAAAGAGATATTGGAGACTCTTATGATCAGTGAAAAGTTTACACTTGGTGCCATAAAGATAATGCCTCCATATATTTAAGGCAAATACTACCGCTGCCAACTCCAGATCATGAGTGGGGTAGTTTTTTTCATGTTCCTTCAATTTCCTCGATGCATACGTGATCACTTTATCCCTTTGGGTCAGAACACAACCTAACCCAACTCCAGATGCATCGCTATAAACTGCGAAGTCATCAACTCCTTCAGGCAACGAAAGAATCGGTGCTTCACACAATCTCTTCTTCAACTTCTCAAAGGCTTCCTTATGCTTCTCATTCCAAGCATAAGTAGCTCCTTTGTGGGTCAAAGCTGTTAATGGAGTAGCAATCGAAGAAAAGCCTTGGATAAACCTTCGGTAATATCCAACTAATCCTAAAAAGCTTCGAATCTCCGCAGGACTCTTTGGTTGTTCCCACTTCATTACAGCTTCAATCTTTGCTGGGTTAACCATTATTCTTTCTTGGTTAACCACATGACCTAAAAATTGGACTTCTTGAATCCAAAATTCACACTTGGAGAACTTTGCATATAGCTTCTCCTTTTTCAGGACTTCTAGCACTTCACGCAGATGCTTTTCATGCCCCTGCTTGCTTTTCGAATAAATCAAGATATTGTCTATGAATACTATCATGGATTTATCTAAGAATGGTTTACAAACCCTATTCATCAAATCCATGAAAGCTGTTAGGGCATTGGTTAGTCCGAACGACATAACAAAAAATTCATAGTGTCCATATCTCGTTCTAAAAGCAGTCTTTTCGATATCCTGCTCTCTCACCTTTAGTTGATGGTATCCCGACCTAAGATCGATCTTCGAGAAATAGCTCGAACCCTACAACTGGTCAAACAAGTCATCAATCCTTGGCAACGGGTACTTGTTCTTTATCGTCACTTTGTTCAGCTCTCTGTAATCGATGCACATTTTCATGCTTCCGTCTTTCGTCTTTACAAATAACACAGGGGCTCCCCAGGGTGATGAACTAGGTCGAATGAAACATTTGTCCAATAACTCCTGAAGTTGTGTCATAAGTTCTTTCATTTCGGTTGGCGCTAATCGATAAGGTGCTTTCGCTATCGGCGTCGTTCCTGGTAACAAGTCGATACGGAATTCTACTTGTCGATCAGGGGGCAATCCAGGAAGATCTTTGGGAATGACTTCTGGATACTCACACACCATCGGAATATTCTGCACGTCATTCTTTTCCATCTTAGCATCGATCACGAACGCTAGATATGATGTACATCCCTTGGCCAAACACTTTCTGGCTTTCATTAGGGAACTGATTCCAAAATTTACTCTGCGTTTGTCTCCATACACCATAAACGACTCTTTCCCTGGCGGGTTTACTTTTACTATCTTCTTTCTACATAGTATTTATGCATCATTGGCACTAATCCAATCCATTCCTAAAACTATGTCGAATCCGTTTAACTCGATAGGCAATAATTCCTCTTGGAACTTATTCCCATCCAAGTCAATGAGGATGTTTTTCATACGATGGCTAACAGGTACAAACTTGCCACTAGCAATCTCGACTAATAAGGCATTAACTAGCCTATCTACAGGCAAAGCTAGCTTTCTACCAAATTCTTGCGATATAAAGGAGTAATTGGCTCCAGAATCAAACAAAATTTGGGCAGGCAATTCGTTTACGAGAAAGGTACCTGAAGTGACATCGGCTTCTTCTTTCGCAGCTTTGAGCGTCATCTGGAAGGCTCTCGCCTTCGGCTTTGGTGGTAGATTGGGTTTTGCTGCGTCCTTCTTCTTCGGGCAGTCCCTCAAAATATGCCATTCTTCATTGCACCCAAAACAAACGTTCTTATTGAAGGTGCATTCATTGGCATAATGCCCTGGCTTTCCACATTTGTAACAAGTGACTTCCACGCCGCACTTCCTAGCATGTTTCTTCTTACACTTGTCACACCACTTGGCTTCGGCTCCTCCTCCAAACTTTCTCGAACCAATCTTCGAGAACTTGTTCTTTTTATTGGAACCTGAAGTTCCTTCAAACTTTCTCTTTTCACCAACTTCAACCTTGTTGGCGGCTCTTCCCTTAATCATGTCCTCCATAGACTTGGCAACCCAGATAGCTGCCTCTAAAGTAAGTGCCTGACGTACTGGCACCGCATACTCCCATGGAAGTCCCTTTGCGTACCTGTCTATTTTTGCCAACTCATCTGGGACAATACGCAAAACAAACTCCATTTTGTCTGTGAAGTTATTCGTATATTTGTCAACGGTCATACTCCTCTTCTGCAACGTTAGAAATTGGTTTTCTAACTCAAGTACGTTTTGGGCCGAGCAGTACTTGCGCTTGAAGTGCACCAAGAACTCTGTCCAATTTAATTGTAGTGGCGCATTAGGGCTTATGGTTTTCCCCAAAGTGCTCCACCAACGAGCAGCACTACCCCTAAACTGACATACTGCAAACGTAGTTTGTAACTTACCTTGGCAATCACAAGTCATGAAAGCCAACTCCATTTCCGAGATCCAGACCATTACTCCGACAGGATCTTCTTTTCCATTGAAGGTCGATGGCTTGCAAGTCATAAAGTCCTTATACTTGAACCCATTTCTCTCCATTCTACCCTTGTGGTTGTTCCTCCCAACCACAAGCGGTTCACTATGACCAACCGATCTACTGTTGTTCCCTTCTTCAGATCGATCATCATTTAGTTCACGTTGTTCAACAGGAATTGAAGGTTCATCCCTGTCGTTCAGCAACATTTGCCTCAATTCCTCCCTTTGTTCAACCAACATGGCCTGAATCATAGTTTGTACTCCAGCCATGGTGATGGGTTCGGGTGACGCTCCTACTATAGGCACCTGTTCCACCACTTGAGGTTGAGGTTGTTGGTTTCTGTTTGCATTTCCTGCTCCACTCCGAGTTGTTGCCATTACAATCTATATACCGAATATAGCGAATTTAGGTCTTTATCCTTGTTAGACATGTTAATTCCCATATCACTCCGAAATGTTTACATGTTAGTTCTAATCTTGTATTCATACGCTTAGAATCCTATAGACATAAGGTTTTCAGATCCGGTCGGCAACAGACCATAGATCCGAACAAATACTGGAACAGATGGCAAACACATAGCATTTTGCACATCAGGGCATTTCAGGCATCTTCCCTAAAATAAACTAGTGCTCGTGTCTAAAATATGGTAGACATGTTGGAATACTGTCTAAGGCTGCAACTATATTAGGCAAATATTTGACCCGGTTGTGCATGGTCCTTTTGGGTTGCCTTCACCATAGCAACTTGATAGGATGATTTATTACGAGAGAGTAAATATTATTAATATATTATTAGAATAATATAATGAATAATATATTGTTATTTGATTAATATAAGTCATAGAATTAATTAGAATTAATTTGGTGACTTAAAGAGATAATTAAATAAAGGGGTATAAACTGTCAATTGTTTGATAGTTAAGCTTTAGACTGTAAATCCTTATGGATATGCTAGGGACGGATTCTAGAAGCTAGGATAGCTTCAAAATCGTCCAAGGCTTATCTATGGAAAGGATTTGGATAGCCTTAAGAGAAGATTATCCAATTAGGGTTTAGGTTGTAACCCTTAAGGAGTCTACAAGTATAAATAGACCCCATGGCATAAGGAAATCGACACCTCTCCTAAAAGCAAGAGAACCCTGGCCGATTTCCTCCCCTCTCCTCTCTCCTAAATCATCTTCCTTGCTATTGGTGTTTGTAATCCATTAGAGGAGTGACATTTGTGACTCTAGAAGCTCCAAGACCTCAAGATCAACAAGGAACTCAAAAGTATGATTCTAGATCTGTTTCAATGTTGTTATTTAACCTAATTAGTCATTAGAACTCTTGGATTCAAAGCATGTTTATTAGAAAGCCTAGATCCGAGCATTAGGGTTTTGCATGCGCACATAGGAAAGTTCTTATAGCTAAAACCCATCAAGACACTCATCTCACAATCATCACTTAGCATTCTAAGTTCAAGTCTAGAAATTCTACAATTTCTTAGTTCGCTTAAACTAATGCTCTGATACCAACTGTGACATCCCCATATTTCTCGGCCAGAAAAGATCGATTTAATTTATGCTTTCTAAAATAAAATCAGAGAAATCGTTTTATAAGATATTGCGGAATTGGTCCCCAAACAACATATGATAAAAGTTTATCAAAATCCTTCATTAAGAAGGTATATATTTTCCATATATATATCAAAACCTCGGGATGTCATGTTCCGATACAGATCAAAAGCATAAAAAAGACATTATAATCCTTTCAACAGTTATTTACAACTACTGGCCTATAATCCAAAAATCACTCGTCATCCTCTGACTATGCTCGGGGTCCACTACCTGTAATCATAAAACTGAGTGGGTCAGGCTTAGGAGCCTGGTGAGCATATAGGGTTTTCAACCCATAATAATAATATACTTATTAAGTTCACCAATCAACAATAACCCTGGTTACCCATTCCCGTTGTCCTCACTTTATGTCCCTAAACACCTATCACAAGGGACCTTGCCTAAGGAATATCATCGGGATGGACACTACTGCTAAGGGGTTTCCTCAGCCATACATGTCGTTAAGGCAACCATGAGGGGGATGAAGTACGCCAATGAACATTTAATTCATCAACACCTACAAGTTGCGAACCTGCTAGTGTTCCACTGGACTATCTAGAAAGTCCGTGGTCGTCATCTATACTTCGCTAGATGACTAAAACAACAACAACAACAACAACAACAACATCGAGGCCTCTCACCATTTTAACACACATCAACTATTTCATCTACCCATGTTCTACCCAACATATTTTGTAGATAAAAAGTATATACAGTTTAAAACTTATATAAAACATCAATTCAACAGTCACCTCGAATAAACAATTAGCATATTTACACATAACACGTATTTCGAGGTAATACTTCATATCTATGTGTAAGTTCAAAGTAACTACACACTCACGTATTTTGGTGAAAATCGGGCAGCAATTCGTTTCCAAAAGCAATCGTTTCTAATAAAACCGGGAGTTTTATTGAGAAACTAGGCTCTGCAAAAGTCGGGCTTCGAAACCGAAAAGATAAATTTTCCGGGCTTCTCGGGCACTTCATGGGGTATTCCGGGCTTTACAATCGATACCGGGGCTTTGCGGGATGTTAAGATGAAAGAAATATGGAGAAAGGGGCTAAAAGTGGCAATTTCTTAAAAATATCCGAGAAGGCTCGCAGCCTTCTATTTATAGGGGGAAGCTTCTGATCGGACGGCTAAGAAGCTTCTGATCCAACGGCTGAGAAGGCTCGCAGGCGAAGGCTCGCATGGCTCGCACCTGTGAGGGCTCGCTGGCGGCTTCTAAGTGCACCGCGGCTTACTGGTGCACCTGCGAGGCTCGGAGCTAGGCTATGCGAGGCTCGGATACATGCGGCAGCAGGGCGAAGCTTCGGCTGGGTAGCTGGCTGGTTCGGATTGGGCCTCCTCCTCGGTCGAATCAGAAGAGGACACATGGCTTCGCATGACTCAGCAGCTTCGGTGACTCAGCAGCCTGGTGACTCAGCAGGACACGTGTCACATTCTAAGCGAGGGTGACGTGGCCATTGTGACTATGCGAACTTTCTCGGTTTTCATTCTAAAACTTCTAAAATTCATAAGTTTCGCATACGAGCTCCGTTTTTGACGTTCTTTATATGCACGCGTAGCTAAAATTACAATCTACAACTTCCTTTTAGACTTCGTCGGCTAATTTTGAATTTAAATTTTATATTATTATTTTTAACAAACCGGGACAGGAAATCCGTTAAAAATTCATAACTTCATCATCCGACATCCGTTTTTGTCAGACTTTTTACGGTTGTGCTCCTAATGACGAGGCCTTCAATTCTCGTTTAGGTTGTGTCGGCTAAAATCGCTCAATCTAAAATTCGAGTTTTTAGCTGTCTACTGCTATGCTGAAACTTCGAAAAATCATAACTTCCTCATACGAAGTCAGATTTGGGCGTTCTTTTTATCGAACTTCTCGGTTTATCGAATACTACGACTTTTGTTTAGATTACTAAGGCTAAAAAGTAGTTTATCAAAAACTCACTTTTTACGACATTCAACACCGTGCCGGTTTTGTCGCGTAACTTCGACAGGTCATAACTTATTCGTTATAACTCGGATTTTGGTATTCTTTATATCCTCGAAATCCTTGTTTCGACCACTACAACTTTATGTAAAGATATCGGGCTTATCTCACACTTTAATCTTGACGCTGATTTTTATTCTTAATTAATTAAGCATAAAACACATAATTCACATAATATTCAGATAATCCTTTTCATTTCTTCAAATCGAGTTACAAAGGTTAACCTAGACTATCAACTCAACATAAATGCCTAGGCTAGAAACACGAGTGTTACAAGAGGTTTGAGAGAGATTCCACATTCTTGGAGAGATTTGACATTCTCGAAGAGATTTCGCATAAAGAGAGAGATTTGGGAGAGATTCCACATTCTTGGAGAGATTTGGGAGAGATTTGACATTCTCGAAGAGATTTTGCATACGGAGAGAGATTTGGGAAGGATTCCACATTCATGGAGAGATTTGGGAGAGATTTGACATTCTCGAAGAGATTTCGCATACGGAGAGGGATTTGGGAGAGATTTGAAATTCTCGAAGAGATTTCGCATATGGAGAGAGATTTGGGAGAGATTCCACATTGTTGGAGAGATTTGGGAGAGATTTGGAATTCTCGAAGAGATTTCACATATGGAGAGAGATTTGGGAGATATTCCACATTCTTGGAGAGATTTGGGAGAGATTTGACATTCTCGAAGAGATTTCGCATATGGAGAGAGATTTGGCAGAGATAGAGTGAAAGAGTTCGAGAGAGAGACTTCTTTTGAGACCCTTCTGAGTGCTAGGCTTTGTAATGCATGGTTTGTAAACCTCGTTAAGCTTCGTTATGATTGTTATATGTCTCCGAGGGTCAAGGAATAATGTTTTATTGTGTAGATTCATCACTTACCCCGATTAGGGTATAGAATTTTCGAACACGTGAAAACTCTAAGTGATACTTTGTATTAAGATTGCGAGTTGCTCAATAAGAAACATAATGAAAACCCTAATATACACGGGTTAGATGAGTCGACCGGTTTGACTTGTTGACTTTTTTTGACTTTGACTTGACCAGAAATTGACGGTTGTCATAGTCTCGAACAAAAACGGATCCTATTTAGCATATAATAACACACATATTGATGGGTTTTGAGCATTCTAACACTTCCTAAGTGTACATGCAACCCTAATAACCTTGGATCTATGTTTGTCTAACTATCATGCAAAGTTGAATTTCTAAGGTTATATTCGTATCTAGCATACATGGGGAACAATTTTAACTTGAATGAAAGATAGAATAACTTACCTTGTTGTTGCTTATGTTCCTTGAAACCTTGTGAGCCTAGCACCCCAAGTGTGATGCCTCAAATGCTTCACACAACACCAAATGCTCTTGGAAAGACTCTTGAGATAATACACACTTCTTCAAATCGGCCAAGCCCTGTAGTTTCTTATCTGTAGCCGATTTTGGTGGAGAATGGGACTCTTATATAGTGTTGACACATCTAGTGTTACACCATGTAAACCCTAATGTGTCATGACTCTTCATTTCCATGACCCATAGGTTTGTAACTCCCATGGAGCATCCATGGAGCATCCTATGGGTAGATCCCAACTTGATAATCCATGGAGCCTCTTAGCCCACTATACAAGATATGAATGATTTACATAATCAACCCATATATTTAATTAGTTATCCTTTGATCACTAAATTAATTCCAAATTAATTCTTTGATCAAACTAATCAAATAATATTATTAATATATTAGAACTTATAATATATTAATAATCTCCAAGTGTTATTTCTCTCATTTAGTCTATCCAATTGCATGGTGCCATGCAACCCAAATGGACCATGTCGGGTCGGGTCAAGTACACACCCGAAATAGTTATGGACTTAGACACCTTATCCAACAGTCTCCCACTTGTATAAGTCTAATAACTATAACTCTAGTACTTCAGGAACCGACCGGCAATCGTAGCTCTTTCAAGGTCTCTCGGAACTGAGAACATGATGGTACGCAATTTAAGATAAGGGATCATATAATCCTCCGTTCTAGATATCAGCCGGACAAATACATGGAACAATGTCTTACTTATTGTCCAGCAGTTTGTTTCTCGATTTCCAATTTGTTTGACAAAGAACTTAATTGAACACATCAACTTAGTTCTGACCGGGCCCGGTACATAGGTCAAAACAAAATCATCGAGGGGCCCATATATCAGCTTCTAATCCAAGAAGGAACAGATAAACTTCGACTCATATGTTTGTTCTACCACTCATTGAATTACACATAAAAGCACGTTTTATAACATCGAGTTACCAATGCGTTTTCGTACAATCAATGCATAACCAACTTGTAAGTAACAAATCATATCTCTAGGTTTGAAGACTTATATGATATTACCGTCTCATGATCACTCGAGGTAGAATTCCATGAAGTGATTCCAGTGAGCGTGGGTTGAGTCCAATACTCAGAACTTATGAGCACTCATGATTGTTGTAGCCTTGTCCAACACCTTAGACCTCTACAACCCATCATGACAGTCTTGATTCATACCTACTTCCGACATATGACCGACTGTGGAGGTTTGAATAATATGTTATACCAAACAAAATTATTCTGGAAGTCAAAACATGCAAAAGAAATATAGTAAACGATCGACAAGAGATAGCAACACTTTACTCATAAATAAAACACCTTTTATAAATTTGGCAGCTTCGCAACCAATGCCCTTTCCTTTGGCAATATAAACATATGGATCCTTTGATAATGGTACACAGGACTATCATAGACTTAGCTTTCTCTTTACCATTTGGTCAACCTAGTTGACTATGGTCGATCCCTTTCCACTGGGAAGAGAGAGCTTTACTAGATATCATTGTCAATGTCCATGAAGTTTAGGAAGTTGATCTTAGCAAATAGATAAGATCATTAACGGTCTTGTCATAGTCTGTTTCATAGGTGTCCCAAAGGAACTCACTATGTGACTTAGAAAGTGATTGAACCACCAACTTTCTCAAGATTTTGACACCCAACTCTCCCGACTTGTCAATATGTGACTACATCTCCAAGATGTGATCACACCTAGACCTTGCCTTGCCAATAGAGCTTGAGTGACCTTAAACTTTTCAAGAACTTGTGGGTTAGGGAGAATAATTGGAGGAGGAGAAAGAAGTATGATATCCATGGGACATCATCTTCATTAGGAAACCTTGTTTCAAGAGATTTGGGAAGATCATAGGTGTCCAAACCAGACATCTTTTGGGAGATATTCAAGATAGTTGATTTAAAGTCCTTAATATGACACCCAATATGAAATATTAAGGCTAGGACCCAACAAACTATTTTATAACTTAGAAGAGGTATGCCGTAATCCAAGCTATAAAATATTTGAAGGTAGGTGAATGACGATTCACCAATTTCCACCAAGATAAACAAAATGTATTATTAGGTTTTAATTGGTTTTGAAACTCCTAGATCTTTGAGATTCATTGAACTGTTCAAAGGCATGTTTCAATCTCGAGTCTGCCCTTCAGGTTTTGTGACTGGGATGCCGAGGATCACAAAACAAGGTGTGAAGTAACCATGCAAATTACTTGGTACCCTTAATAAATTACCCCTCAATCGATGTGCCGGTAAACCACACACGCTCCATCGATACTATGATAAACATTAAGTTACCCTTTGCCTACCTTGTTAAATACGCGTTAGTGTGCCGGTTAACCACACACGCTCCACTAACCGACTTAAACAAAGTGCAAAGTGTAATTTCATGGATTAGCACCTTATTCACATTTTTCCTAAGTAACTAAGATTGGGTATTATTAAGAGTTTAGTTACTTAGTATTATCATTAATACTTTTAATGAAGGGAGAATTCTAGTCCTGTCAAACCCGTTCGGCTAACGACCCTCCACCAGTCAAGCAAGCGGTGGGTGAGAGTCGACACCCATTAAGTTTCCATTTTATAGGCAACAACCTTATACCCACCTTATAGATCGGCTTCGTGAATGAGGCGTACTAGCGGTAAGACTGACTTTACTCTTATACATATATATATATATATATATATATATATATATATATATATATATATATATATATATATATATATATATATATATATTATTAACTTATAATATTATAAAGTATAAGGGTTGAATTTTAACTTTTAAAATTCTAAGGGCTAACTTGGAATTAAAGTATTCATAAGTGAAAACTTTTCAAATTCCAAAACTTGAGGGCAAGTTTTGAAACTATTCAAAACTAATTAATTCCATAACTTATGTGTTTAAAGTAGTTTTAATCCAAAAACTCTTCAAGTTCCATAACTTGAGGACAAGTTATGGAAGACTTTAAACTAATAAAAGAACTAACTTTTTCTTTATTTTATAACTTATGGATTTAATTATGGTTACATATTTTCCTTTAATGAAGTGACTCTTGAACTTCCATAACTTGAGGACAAGTTATGGAGTCATAAAAAATTATTCAATGACACAAGACTCTTCATTTTGTAACCATTGCCAACTTTTATGAGTTTTATGAAACTTAAATGTGACTTTTCATATAACTTGAGGACAAGTTACACAAACACATTTTAGAATCAACTCTTAGATTAATTTGGATTGAAAACAATAATTTCACTTAACTTTTCTATTAATCTAAGCAACTCATAACAACAAGATAATTCAAATCAAACTTTTTCATGTAATTAGTCTAAACCTTAAACTAATACAAAACATGAATCTATTGACAATTATCTTTGAAAATAGATTAGCATGAACATTACCACATCAAAAAACAAGTTTATAAGTTCAAAAACAACTTAGGGTAATGTTCCTAGTCCATTTCTAGCCAAAAAACTCGAAAATATGCTGTCTGGGGGTCCAACTCGTCGAGTGCATGAACCAACTCGGCGAGTTGGATCGAATTGATCACATTTTAGGCATGGACTTGCCGAGTCCTCTGATGGACTCGCCGAGTCTGATGATCAGACAGCACCAAATTCGTTTTTTCAGCTTCTATTGTAGGTATAACAAGAAAACAAGCCTAGGCTCTGATACCACTGTTGGGTTATGAGCATTCTAACACTCCTAAGTGTACATGCAACCCTAAATACCTTGGATCTATGTTTTCTCTATTATACATGCAAATATGAACATCCAAGGTATTATCCTAATCTAGCATATAAAACAAAGAATATAACAAGATAGAATACATACCTCTTTGGTGTAGAAAGTCTTCATGAAGCTTGAGTGCCAAGTGCCCCAAGTGTGACACCTCAAATGGTTCACACAACACCAAATACACATGGATTAACTTGAGAGAATTCTACACTTCATGAAAATCGGCTAGCCCTTTCTTACTCTCTCTAGTGGCCGATTTTTCCCAAGAATGTGATCTTTATATAGTGTTACAATTAGGGTAAACTCTTGATTGTCATGGCTTTCCATTTCCTTGGATCCATGGGTTCAAATACACCATGGAGCATCCATGAACCATCCTATGGGTTTTAGCCCAACTTGATTATCCATGGAGCATTAGCCCACTATACAAGTATGGATGATTTACACAATCAACCCATATATTTAATTAGTCTTCTTTTGATCACTTAATTAATCCTAGATTAATTCTTGATCAATACTATTTAAATAATCTCATTATTCTTATTATTAATATACTAGAACTTATAATATATTAATAACCATAAGTGTCTTATTTCTCTCATTTAGTCTATCCAAGTGCATGATGCCATGCAACCCAAATGGACCATGCCGGGTCGGGTCAAGTCTTACCAATTATAGTTATGGACTTAAGACATTAATCCAACAGTATTCCCCCCTAGAAACTTAAACAACATGAAAATGTAGGGGTATGAACTCACCTTGAGTGATTTCAGCAGATGGATGATGGAGAAAAGAAGTGTTCAACTCAAGAACACTTTGGGAGATTGCTTGAAGATTCGAAGATTTAACACAAATATGATCAAGTTTGTGTAAGATATTTATGATTTGAGAAGAAGGAAGTGAAATAAGCATATGGAGGGTGTTAATACTTACCAAAAGTAGAAGAAAATCTTGGAGAATAGCCTTGAATCTCGAATTTTAGAGAGAGAAAATGAGAGAAAATGAAGTTTTCTCTTGATGGAAGAATAATAGGAAGTGAAAGAAATGTGAGGAGAGAGGAGGGTTTTCTAACCGTTGACCAAGTGTGTGGATGAAAAATGGTGGGAAAAGTACCATGAAATGACTAGGTATGGGATGATGGTGAATAGTGACATAGAGTGGGTATGGGAATGGTTTCTTGTGTCATAGAATAAAGAAAAGTCAACACTCAACCGTTGTACTTCACCCACTCTTCATGGATAAGGTTTTTGATGGGTTTTGGTCATAGGACATCCTATGTGCTCATATAATCCCTAATGCTTGGATCTAGGTTTCTCTATTGTAGATGCAAGTTATCCAAGGCTATAAACCCTAATTCTAGCATATGGGAATCAATATTAACATATAATTAGGTTTAAGATATTACCTTGATTGTTATGTAGTAATAACAATTCCAATTCCTCCTTGTATTTACTTTGGAAGGCTTAGAGTCACAAGTGTCACTCCTCTAATGGTTCACAAACACCATAAGCAAGAGGATGAAGAGGAGAGAGGATGGAGGCTACCAAAACTCGTGAGAAACCCTAGCAAGAAGTTTAGCCACGTTTTTGGTCCTTAAGGGATCTATATATAGTGAGGCAATTAGGGTTATCTAACAAGGAAACCCTAATTTGGATGCTTAAGCCCTAAGCAACCCATGGAGCCTTTTCGTTAAGGCCCTGGACGATTTCATATGGGCTTCCCCCATAGAATTCGTCCACCTTATAATATAAGGCAATCCATGGCCCAAATTGCAATTATCTTATAATTACAATTCCAGTCCCTTTAGTTTAATTAATCTCTTTTAGTCACAAAACTAATTACCAATTAATTATTTACTAATATTAATTAAACAATATGATTTCTCCTTTAGTATATTATTCCCATAATATATTAATAAATCATATTTAATCCTTTCTCTCCATACTTCATCCTATCAAGTTGCTTTGGTGAAGGCAACCTAAAAGGACCATGCACCATCGGGTCAAGTACATACCTAAATAGTTATGGACTTAGACACTAATCCAACAGTCTCCCACTTGGATAAGTCTAATAACTATTATGCGTATGACTTCAGATCCTGATCTGCAATCGTAGCTTTCCAAAGCCGCTGTCAACTCTGATCATATCAGATACGCGTGTCCTTAGATAAGGGATCATATATTCCTCCATTCTAGATATCATATGAGACATGATTTCTAATCATTCTCTTTGTACTATATCTCGATTCCCGATTTATTACGACTGACTAATTGAACAAATCAAATTAGCCCTAGCCCGACCGAGCATTTACGTTTGTCATCACTAAATCATCAAGGGGCCCAAAGATATCGCTTTTATCCTACTTTGGATAAAAGGAATGTATAAACTTTGATACAACGCTTGCTTGCACTCACTCACCGAATCACACACAACAATATGTTTTATAACACCAAGTTACTAGTGCGTTTACATGTTATCAATGTGCAACCGATTTGCAAGATACAACTCACACATCTCGGTTTCAAGAATATAAGATGTTATCGTCTCACCAATCACTCGTGATACAATTCATGGAGTGATCCAAGTGAGCGTTGGTTTAATCCAATGCTCAAATCATATTCATAACCACTCATGAACGTTGCAGCAAACATTTGCTTATGTCTAATGCTCATTAGACAATCCACACACCAACTCACGACAATCTTTATTAATACCTACTTCCTACATATGAACGACTGTGACCCGTTCGAATAATTTGACTGTTCTTAACCAGTTAAATTATTCTGGAAGTCAAAACATGCAAATGTGAAACACAAGAATAATACTAATCCCATATGGCCTCAAACCTTTGACTATAAATAAAACACCTTTTATTTATCACCATATCGATTACTCATTATTTTTCGTTTCGGGTAATCAACTTCTTACTTGAATTATTACACTTGTCCCATGATCCTAGCATGCACACAATGTTTACCTATGGTTCTTACTTTGTGAAATAGATCACATTGAACACATTTCCAATCATTCTCATTTCAAAACTCCAAATCCTTTTCATAAGTGTAAGAATATAAAATTCTTGCCACTTATAGAATATGCTAGATTCTAACATTTTATGCAATGATCCTTTCGTAATGTCACTGCACCAAAGTCACAAAGACTATTGCCAATGATATTACAAAGTCCTCTATCGGAGATTGTTACAATACAATTTCTTAGATGTGATGTCTCTCACTCAAAGTACATTCCTTTGAACATCCTTTTGCATAAAAGTTTCTAATCTAGTCATAGATTTTCAATATTCAATTCCCAATATGGACAGGCTTCCATATTTTCCAATACTATACTTCCAACTACTCACAAGAGACCAATCCTCGGCGAACTTTGGATTGTCCTTTGATGGTTGTTTAAATATATTGGTCAAAACCGATTCTTGTCCTTTTTCCCTCTAAATGCGCTAGACATTTGGAAAATTTTAGAATGGTCAAACATTAAAGCATTTGCAATCCATCCTATACCCGAAGCGTATGGGACACGACGCATAATGTCTTATTTGCTATGTTCTCAAAATTCGAATTGTGAAGAGGAATGCCGTAATCATAATCAAAATTTTAATAACACACTATGTACCCTTGACTAAATTTATTAACATTTCTCAACCTAATCCTTTAGGTTTGAAATGAAGCATAATATTCTCTCCCTTAGTTATAACAAAACAACTTTTTAACTCTTGCAACTTTGCAAAGTGTAACTATTATTTTCTATAATTAATATTGCTAACTTGCAATACTTTCCATAATAATCATGCAATCATAACATTTATGCTCCCACTATCATGACGATTATTCTAAAACATAACACTTATGCTCCCACTAGCTTTGACATGTATTCAGAAACAACTTAACTTTTAGAAAAACAATACTTATCGAATTTCTTAAGTTCATGTTTCTAATACCTAATGCTTTGATAATCCTTTATCTAAGCTTATACACCTTTCCTTTGGATAGCTCATATGTGTGTCTAAACAATTAAGACTAATTGCCAAACATCTCAATTCAAATCATGGAAAGAGATACCGTAACCATAATCGAATTCGAGAATGCAATTTTACAATCACTATCATCTTAAAATCTTTCTTAGTGAAAACATTTCCTCACAATCATTTTCATGAAGGAGGAAATCTTATGACACTTAGATTTGAGCGGTGTATGTGTTCCTATCCATGTGAATTTGTTAAAACCAAAGTTTACGACAAATTAAACTCATATGGACCGAACTTTCTTAATCTTGATTTCTTGCCTTATGGTAGCACAGCTGCCTACCACTTCTTCCAAGTAGGTAAGCAGCTTACCCTTTCCTATCAATGTACCTTTCATTGATTAGGGTGCCTAGCCTTTTATGCGTTCAAAATCAGAACTCATAGGGCTCACATGCATAATTAACTCATTTAGAACAACACAGAAACACAATAATGTCAACACGATAAGTTGTAAACCTCAAATCGTGTGCTAGTGATGATCGATAAGGTTTATTTGATTTGTTCTTGAATCCTTTCAAGACCATTAGGACTCCCACTGACTCCTTGACATATACCATTCTCTTGTTAATAACCATTTCTTAACAAACAAATATTCAAGAGTTATTGTAGCTCTTATCAAAAACACTTCATAAATTGGTTCTAGTTGGTCTTTGTCTTATCCAAGACATCACAACTTTCCACATTTGATGAATGTTATAAACCTTCTTAATACTTTTCACTCATTGTCACAATCTTAACTCTAAGACTTGTCTCGGAACGAAGTATGATTGACTTCTTGATTTAACCATTTCTTTAATTCTTGATTCCTCTTCGTAAACATACAATTGTACTAAGACTCACTTAGAGGATTAACTGAGATATGGTTCTTAATCATTAAGACTTATCATAAAGCATAAAAGGTACTCTCCCTTCTTCTTAGAATCGAGAAACTTTTATCTTTCTGCCTACTTGATTCTTCTTATTCATTTTGCTATTGATTTAAACCTTTTTAATCAATTCCGAATTACACTTAATCTTATAAGCATAATCATATTTACTAATCCTTTAGTAAATCATGATGAATATCTTTGTTACTCTTATGGTGGACTTTGATCAACACACAACTTTGTGTACTCGATCTCCTAGTCCTTCACTTGACACTTTGTCAATGAATTAGTCTAATTTCCAAATATGAAATTTCTCATTCTTCGTGCAACCAAGTTACATGATTCCAAGTTTCTGTCCAATTGAAACTTGGGCGATGAGAAACTCTCCCTATTTGGTAAATTCTCGACTTTCCATAAATAACATAATAAGAACCAAATCCATTATTGCTAATAATAGAAACATTTTAACATCAATTTTTCATATACGTCATTGCAAGAATAATATAAAATCAAATTTTATTTTATTGCGGAAAATTTTTGTCCTTACAATGCAATTCATTGAAAAACTATGCTAATACATCTTTCTTAGCAATCTAATTCTAACTCTAAGTAGTAGCTCAAGAATCTAATCTTCGAGAAATGCGATCGAAATCCATTCCTTCATGGTTAGATTCTGCTCACTTCTTCCCTTAAGCTTCCTTTCTTTTCTTCGATCCTACAAAACATCAATTTTAATCTTATCACATTATGTATTCAGAATCTAGAATGAAGCTTAAAAGAGTTAGTCAATGGATTTTACCTAAATTAGAGCCATACGTTTCGACTCTCCCATCTCTTAGATCTCTTAGGTAAATGGGACAGCTTCGTCTCCAATGCCCTTTCTCTTGGCAATAAAAGCAAATTGACTCTTTTGGAACATGACATGGATCTACTTCAGACATTTCCTTTCTCTTATGATCAAACTTTTCGATCATAGCATGTCTTTCGTTGCCATTGTCTATATCCATATAGGTCTTGAAGGAAAATTCACCGATCAACTTTGCTTTTCTATTGCGCCAAATCATTTCTGATTCAGCAGCAATAAGCATATAGGTGAGATCTATAAGGGTCACTTCGCAGTTCATCATATCGTACTCTCTTACGAACTCACTATATGATTTAGGAAGTGACTGAAGAACCCAATCAACAGCCATCTCCTCACAGACAACGGATCCCAACATTCTTAACCTATCAATATGTGACTTCATCCCTAGGACGTGTGAACACAGCGACTTTCCTTCTTTATGTTTACTTGCCAAAAGGGCTTCAGTAATCTTGAACTTTTCAAGCCTTTGAACTTGTGGGTTAGGGAGAATAATTGGAGGAGGAGGAGGAGGAAGTGAAGTATGATCTCTTGTTCCTCGATCGAATCGTGGAATATCATCTTCATGTGGAATGCTTGTTCCACAGGATTTGAGAAGACCATAGTTGTCAAACTTTGACATCTACAATACGGGAGAAAAACGAATTCAAGTTAGTTGATAGATTGAGTCCTTAGTAAATCACCTAAATGAGATACTAAGGCTAGGACCCAATACAATATTCTACAACTCGGGAGAGGGATGCCGTAACCCTAATTGCAGAATATTTGAAGGTAAGTGAATGACGATTCACTAATTTCCACCTTGAAAAACGAAAAAGAAATTTAAGTTTTAAATCTATGAAAACTCCTAGATCCTTTGAGATTCATTGAACTTTCAATGGCATATTTAAATCTCGATATGCCCCTCTTGTTTGTGACTGGGATGCCGAGGATCACAAAGCGGGTGTGAATAACCATGCAAACTTACATGGTGCCCTCACATGTTACAGTCACCTATTCGATGTTCCGGTAAACCACACACACTCCACCGAACTATGACAAACACTGAGTCACCCTTTGTTACCTTTGCTTAGAACCATTTAGTGTGCCGGTTAACCACACACGCTCCACTAACATCTTGTCAAGGACACAAAGTGTAATTTCATGGAATTGCATCAATTCACTTTTGCCTAAGTAACTAAGATCGGGAATTTTATGAAAACATTTAGTTACTTTTATACTTCATTATACTTATAATGGAAGGTTTTGTCCTATCCTACCCGTTCGGCTAACGACCCTCCACAAGTCAAGAGTGCGGTGGGTAAGAGTGGATACCCATTCAATCGCCATTTTATAGGCAATTTCCTTAAACACCCCTTATAGACCAGCTTCTTGAATGAGGCCTACTAACGGTAAGACTGACTCTTACTCATACATATATATAATGTTAGACTTTTAATGTTATATATAGTATAGGGTGTATTTTAATACTTTTAAAATACTATGTGGTTAAATTTAACAATTATACCTTTAATTCAATAAAATTCTAAACCTAAACTTTTATGGATTTATTAAACTTATTTTAATTATACACCTTAATTAATTAATAAAACCATAAGGGTGTGGTTTGAACCTTTTCAAAACAATACTAGGGTTTTACAATTTAACATTCCTAAATTAAAATTTTAATCAACTTTTAAATTCCAAAAGTTGAGGGCAAGTTTTGAAACATTTCAAAACATCAGGGTTTAGAATTTAAATATACATCAAAATTAAACTATTTAATCAAAATTTAAATTCCAAAACTTGAGGGCAAGTTCTGAAACCTTTTTCAAAACATTAGGGTTTTAACTATTTAAATTTCAAAACAACAAAGCTTTTGGGTTCAAATTTAAACTATAAAACCTAAAGGGGAAAATATGAAACATTTCATAACATAAGGATCAAATAACAAATAATCTAAATTAACAATTAATCACATAATTATCCATATTTGATTTATTTAATGATTTCTTGCAAAACAATTTATCAATTTAGTCAAAATAATTAATCAATTATCACATAAGGAAACATATATTTTATTAATTGATAAATATCTTCAATTAGATCAAAAATATACTCATATATATAAAAAAACGGATTTATATTGATCTGATGTGATAAGGCAACTTTCCATAAGCAAAAACAGCAAGAAATCGCGAAGATATCCCCATCTGACAAATTGACTGGTCGAGTCAAGCATGGACTCGTCGAGTCTGCATGGACTCGGCGAGTCCAGCCTCCAGAAACCAAAAATTCGAATTTTTCAAACATATCAAGCATCAATACAATAGAAACCAATCTAGGCTCTGATACCACTGATGGGTTTTGGTCATAAGACGTCCTATGTGCTCATACAAACCCTAATGCTTGGATCTAGGTTTCTCTATTGTACATGCAAGTTATCCAAGGCTATAAACCCTAATTCTAGCATATGGGAATCGATATTAACATATAATTAGGTTTAAGATATTACCTTGATTGTTATGTAGTAATAACAATTCCAATTCCTCCTTGTATTGACTTTGGAAGGCTTAGAGTCACAAGTGTCACTCCTCTAATGGTTCACCAACACCATAAGCAAGAGGATGAAGAGGAGAGAGGATGGAGGCTACCAAAACTTGTGTGAAACCCTAGCAAGAAGCTTAGCCACGTTTTTGGTCCTTAAGGGATCTATATATAGTGAGACAATTAGGGTTATCTAACAAGGAAACCCTAATTTGGATGCTTAAGCCTTAAGCAACCCATGGAGCCTTTTCCTTAAGGCCTTCGACGATTTCATATGGGCTTCCCCCATAAAATTCGTCCACCTTATAATATAAGGCAATCCATGGCCCAAATTGCAATTATCTTATAATTACAATTCCAGTCCCTTTAATTTAATTAATCTCTTTTAGTCACAAAACTAATTACCAATTAGTTATTGACTAATATTAATTAAACAATATGATTTCTCCTTTAATATATTATTCCCATAATATATTAAAAAATCATATTTAATCCTTTCTCTCCATAATTCATCCTATCAAGTTGCTTTGGTGAAGGCAACCCAAAAGGACCATGCACCATCGGGTCAAGTACATACCAAAATAGTTATGGACATAGACACAAATCCAACAATTTTATCCCCAAAAACGTGGGTAATTAGTAGATATGGATCCCTAAATGTTAAAATAAAGTTTCCGGTGAAAATCTCGCGTTAAAACAATTAAAAACGGGCCTAAAACGCAAAACTAGTCGAAAACCGGGGGGAAAAGAGCTTCCTGCGAGACCTCTCGGTCCTAGGCCGAGGTTTGGTCTCTTCTGCTGCTGGGCCGAAGGCGAAATGGAGCGAAAGTGAATGGAAGGTTCGGTCCGAAGGGAGGTTCGGTGCCCAGGCGAGGTTCGGTCCGAAGGGACCTTCGGGTTCGGTCTATGTGAGCCTTCGCTTTTGACAAGTTCACTTCTGACAAGTTCGGTTACTAAGAAGGTTCGGCTCCTTAAGAGGGGTTTCGGGTCCTTAAGTCTATTTTATCCGTTTTTACCCGGTTTCAAGCAGTTTTTGACCTGGTTAAGGGTCGGGATGGCCCGAAAGACTATAAAAATTATAAGGAACTTTTAAGAGAGATTTGGGAGAGATTTCACATTCTTGGAGAGATTTCTCATACAAAGAGAGATTTGGGAGAGATTTCACATACTTAGAGAGATTTGGGAGAGATTTGACATACTTAGAGAGATTTGGGAGAGATTTGACATACTTAGGGAGATTTGGGAGAGATTTGACATATGTTGAGAGATTCAGGAGATATTCTAAATAGAGAGAGATAGAGTGAAAACGATTGAGAGAGATTTTGTGTGTGACATTTGTGAGTGTCCGGCTTCGCAACCCAAGGTCCGTAAACCCCGTTAAGCCATGTTTAAGGATCTTACACACTCCCGATGAGTATGTAACATTGTTTTATCGGTTTGGTTCGTTACTTACCACAGTTTGTGGTTAAGGAAATCTAGATGTACGTACTTTTCAATTTATGATTTCTCCTTAGAATAGCGAGTTGTATAGTAATTACCTAACATAAGCCCTAGTACACAAGGGTTAGTTGTGTTGACCGATTTGACTTGTTGACTTTAGTTGACTTTGACTTGACCGGAAATTGACAGATGTCACATCATCCCCCTGTTAGAGAGAATTTCGTCCCGAAATTAGCACTTTGACCGGGACTTCATGAATTTGGAGAAAAGATGGTGAAAGGTTTTCGTAATACAAGAAATTGGTATGGCGGGGACCAATCCGCCTGATATTAAATGACGCCTTGGAATTTCTTATTGTAACTTGAGCTAAGTCAATTTAAAGGAGTTATTGTTTTGAAATGATAATGTATTCTATGTGTGCCTTTATGCTCCCCGCTAGAAAGTGGAGACTCTCGTTCATTTCGATTTTGCCAAGTGGTAAGTGGGAACACCCACATTTTACCGAAGTTAATCAGCCAAGCTATTAACATGTCGCCCAAGTTTTGAAAAATCTCTTTTTTTCTGCCCGTTGGTTTGTTGTTTGTAGGGCATGCTCAAGTCTAACCTAGTTCCTTGCAAGGGTCGCCAGGGTTACGAAACGAATCTACTATCTCTGATAGGGATAGCATATATTAATAGAACCCGTGGGCGCATAATCCCTTTGATGTACGTTTTAGTCGGTTCCTCCATCCTGTCGGTTTCTTTGATTAGTAAGGAGTGTGCGTTTTCGGCCAATCTGTCGACGGTTACCCAAATGGTCCACTGCCTTGGGTAGCTTTGTTATGAAGCCCATGGTTAGCCACTCCCACTTCCTTTCAGGTATCAGTGGTTGTTGTAGGAGACGTGAAGGCTTCCTTTATTCTCTCTTGTCATTGGCACAAGTACGATACTTGCCCACATGTGTAATGATGTCTGCTTTCCTATTCACCCAATGAGGGTACTTTTTGAGGTCCGACCACATTTTGTCTGAGCCTGGATGAAGGGAAGTAGCGAGTTTTCGTGTGCTTCGTTCGTGACATTATTTCTGAATCCATCAACCTTGGTGTCCAGATCCGGTTCATGGGATAACATGCCTCGCCGTTTGCGCCTTCTAGGTCCTTACGATCGGTGAAGATTGTATGCTTCATGTCGTGGAGATAGTGCCTCCAGACCTCTAGGGTGTATACTACCGCTCATAGTTCAAGGTCATGCGTCACCTAGCCAACCTCGTATGTCTTTAGCTGTCTTAAGCCATATGTAATGACTTCTCCTCGGTGCGATGCATAGAGCCTGCTGTAGCGTCCACCATTTGATTAGATCGGTTATGAACTTATGGGATCAGATTACACGACTAGACTTATTCGGATGATAGGGCGTTCAATTGCACTCCTGCGTAACCTGGTCCGAAGTTCATGGCAGGACTCGTACCTAGTCTATCTATCATTAACTTGCGCATATAGGTCGTATGTACTTAAGGTTGGCAAGAAAGTTGGATGGGTGGCTCTGCCCCAAGTCCACAACCAGACATGGAACAGGAAATAGGGCGGAAGCACACATCCAATGTCCGTAGAATCTTAATTATACATTATCCTCGTGTGTACACGTCGTAGTAGTATACTAACTGTATCTGTCACAAGTTTTTGTGCTTGAACCTTGTCTGCGGTATGCGTGACATTCCCGAAGGGTCTCCTGGAAATACTTGTGATAAGGTTTCAGAAGGTATAACACTCCTCTGGTGAGTGTTTTGGGGTTTCCCAGCGAGAGATGACCCAGAGGTCCATGTCGAATTCAAGTTTATGAGGGACGAAGGATCTGATATTCGGTGGGTTAGGTGAAAGGTCCTTTCGAAGCCGTTAAATCAAGAAGATGAGGAATATACCAATCGAAATTGAATGGTGACAATCGTTTCTTTTTAGATAAAACATGTGTTAAGCTGTATTCATAAGAAGTGCTCATTAGAATGATAAAGTATCTTGTGTTTCTTTTCACTGTGTTCCGTTTTGTTCGATGTTATTATTACTGCAGATGATTCATACCATAGTGTCTAGCACTGGTAGTGGGTGCGTTTCGATAGCTAGTAATGATACCCGATATCATGATCCATGACATGTCACTCTATGATTGAGCGGTATATGTACGTCGTATGTAGCTTGATGTTGGTGAAAACGTCCAGTGGGTGGCTCCACTCAAATCCTACTACTAGACATGGAACAGTAGTCAGGATGGAATTATTTGTTTCAAGTCTTTAGTGTTTTGATTATAATTAACCCCAATGTATGTATAAAGTCATCACAACTTACATGTAATGATCCTAAGGTCATATATGAGTGTATTTGTTTTGATTTGAACGAGAGAGTATTTTAACTACTTTTTAGAAAGACGGTGATTTTAGCAAGCATGACAAATTCATTACAAACATATGGTACTTAAACGTTTTGTCGTTGGAAACATTACAAAAGTCCTAACATGGTTCCCTTGCTGCTCCTGTTGGTGTGGTCATCACACTCCTCCTCCTCCTCCGTTATTCCTCTCAGTTGGGCATTCTCTTTTGAACTGTCCCGTTTCGCCGCATAGGTAGCATACTGGTCCTACCTTGGTTCTGGTGATTGAAGGGAGATGATGGTTCGGGGCCTTGCAGAAACGGACGGTATGTCCTTTCCTATTGCAGTTGTTACAGTGTAAAATCCGGCAAGCTCCTATGTGATGGTAGTTACACTTGTTACACTTTAGGAGTGATCCCTTATATGGTCTGGCCAGCAATTGGATGACATACCTTGCTGCTAGTGTCGAGGCATGTGTCATGACTGCTGTTGTAATGACAGGTGCAGCTACGGATTGCTTTCTTCCAGCAAATTTTTGAGGTAGGTTACACTTCTTTTTGTCCCAAAACTTTCACTTCTTGTTCGTAGGTTTGTGGCCTGAGGCACCTTCGTTGGTAGTGACCCGTTGGTGTTCCCGATTGTTACCACAATCTGTATTATCGGTACCACTTACATCTCTGCTGGCATTGTTAGCATTGAGTTGCGCCATGACAGCTGTCACGGCTGCCGTGACTGCAACTTGAAAAGTAGCCGAGTCTATCTGCAAGGTTGGCACCTTGCTAGTTGGTTGGTTACCTCTTGGTGAAGACATAGCTCTATTTCACGATGAAAACGACTTCGTGAGTGGGGATAATTATCTCAAGTGCATTCTTACGATTTATATTCACATATATAAATTTTTGCACATTACTGTACTATTCCTAGTGTTTCTGCTAACGTTCCTGAGACGGAGTTATGGTAGTGGGTAGGAGTAGGCTTCATAGGGGCGTTTTAAGCTTTACTCATCTTGGGGTCATGTTTGTTCAAACACACTTCGCTGAGGAGTTTTGATGGGATCCGGTGCATTAGTGATGGAAAGATCGCACTTTATAGGTCTACGAAGAAGGAACCTCTCAACCAAAATGTTCAAAGGGGAGACGATAATGAGTTTTTAGAATGGCTATGTCGCGAGTTTTCTCACTAAGTTTATCTTAGTTCAATTTGTAACGGAATTCCGTTGTTAAGGGTGTTCTGTAAACAATTCATAATGAGAGTCTTTATATGATAAACTCATGTGTTTTAATAGTTATGTATCCCAGTGAAACCTTGTAATTTAACCAAAGCTAGGTCCTTATTATGACAAGTTGATGTATGCTTAGTTATACAATTAAGACTAAATAGACCTTCGAGTCTGTTAGGTATGTCCTAAGCCCATCTTGTTAATATGATTCTAGTAATTTTGGTTTCAGCGAACATTTTTGACCTCGATGTAGGTTTACTCCAGACTATTGTAAGGAAAAGTTTTGATAGCAACTAGATCCCTTCATTAGTATAACCGCTTAAATTGCAGTGACGTGCCTACACCTAGAATGGAGTAGCACCAACGGATACTCATAAACTTAATTCACCAAGTCTTGTGAGCGGTATGAACTCTACTCATGACAGTTCGTCCCTTGTGATGCCTGAGGCAAAGTCGATGCATCTTGCAGCTTTGCCAATCGACGTTTGGTTGCGATCATCCTCTCTTTGAATGTCGTGTGTCAACCCTGTCATTCTCTTTCCTCTTCACGAGCGGCGATAAGATCCTAAAAAGGGTGTTGGCCTCTGAAAGAGTAGTCTCTTTCCGAGTCTTGGGTACATGAGACGGTAGGGTCTATAGTAGCGTAGTTTTTTGAACTCGGGTTGTAGTCTTCCTGTTTTAATCCCCAATTTTCGCGATCTGCCGGGTCTTCGCCGGGAGGGCTCTGTCAGTCGATCCCCCGTGGTTGAGGTCATAGCACCCTCGTTGTTCCCCACATGGGTGTTGCTATCATTGCTGTCGACATTCAACCCTCGATCACGGTTGCCCAACGGGGCATAGGTTCGATTAGTCGAAATGGTTCGCGGGAACCCTTGCTATGCATGGAGGCTTGATTACCTCCAGTTCCGCTTCTGATTCTTCTCATAACCATCCACCATTTCTCTAGTTGAGAAAGTAGGGGTCACATGGTATGTAGGATCTTGCTATGTTGTACGTGCAAGAATAAGAGTGGAAGAGATAACTACTAGGCATCTAAGTCTATTATTAATTACATATAGGGGTCTTTAGTTTTCACATAAGTTGGTTATAGTATTACAAAATACTCCTATAGTATTTTAATGTTTGATTTGTGATCTCAATGTTTGTTTGTAGATAGAATTGGTAAGCTTTTAGACTTGTTGCAACGCCACAACCATTCTCGGGCATATGCTAATCACTTCTGGGTTAGACATAGTTGATCAAGCTATGTCCTTCCCAAACCTGACTATACATCCCCAAGCCTACTTGTGCTATTCAACAATCATTGCTTTTGTTTCGTTCTAGCATGATGCTGACCATAGTACGTATGCATGCATGTATACTTTTAATTAGAAACTATCTATTTCTAAAAGTATAGTTATTTGGAAAATGTTAAGTCAGAGACCTTAGTCCCAATGCATTTCTAGTTTGTATATCATATGTGGTTCGATATACTTAGTTCACTATAAACAATGCTCTGATACCAATCTATGACACCCCCAAAGCAAGAATGACGGAAACGTCCGGGGGTGGAGGACTTCATGTATAGTAGCACAACAACGAGTATAATAGTGCTCAAAGTAAATACAACCATCATAAATATAATTGAAAAAGTTACACCAAAGTATATGTTTACATGTTTCAAATCAATTACATTATGATGATAAAATGAACTGTTTGATGATTCAACGTCCCATCCTCAAAATGCTATTGGTTTTCCTGTTTCACTGATTTCCTGAGAATACAAGTTGTTTAAAAAAGTATCAACACAAAGGTTGGTGAGTTCATGAGAGATTTCGTTAGAGAAGTAAACCGTTTTCCTTGTAAAAGCGATAAAGTATGTATCCAGAAAATCCAATATTTTCTTTATAAAAGTTATGTGGTCCTAAATCTCGGGACCGAGAAATAACAAGTATTTGCCATACTTAAAGATATAAAAGTGGTTTTAAATCGGCATAAAACCCTTTTTGATTTGAAGGAAAGTCCCGTAACAAATGATATGTAGTCTTAAATACCAAGACCGAAAGTGTATAGTAATATCCGTACTTATTGATATAAAAAGTGTTTTTAAATCGACATAAAACCCCTTTTGATTTATAAAAAGTCTTGTAAACTTTATGTGTTGTTAGCTCCCTATGTAAGTCGCTATAACCATACTATGACTAGAGTTAACATGCACAACGTTTTTCAGACGCCCTGATCCTATGACTCTTGTCACCATCAGACCTATCGGTCCGGCTATAGCTAGCAACGAAGTGTGGGATGTCAACCCCAATATAGATCTATACACAATTATCAAGCTCTCCCTACAAGAGATTTTGGTTATAACTTACAGGAATTTGGATCCCGTACTTGGACGCACGGGGAGAGAATGTCTCACAACCTAAGTTAACAAGTTTACGTGTGGTGTGCGTGAGTGTAGAACCTTTTTCTGTGGGAATAAGACTTTTCGAAATGTATTTGTTGTGTTAATGGAAACATAAACCATACCTATTATAGTTTATCAAAAACGTTTAAATGTAATAGTTAAAACTTTGTTTAATATGTTTAACTACTGTACTTGTGAAGGTAAAAACCCTTTTATTTACCGATATGTGTATATATATATATATATATATATATATATATATATATATATATATATATATATATATATATATATATATATATACCTTTTTCTAAAGTGAAGCAACATGCATTATAACAACTAATTAATTACCACAGTTTTGTAGGTAAAAATGCATTTGTATTATGATGTATGACTATATACTAAGACAAAATGTCATCTATTTGTAAGAACATATTTTCACATAAAGATATACACCTTGCTCAACATGTTACATGGTGAAATGAATTCAAATTGATGGCATTTTTCTGTTGTTAGCATTTTCAATTACTGTTCTTAGAAAATTTATATAATAATTATCAAAAGTCCAAATCAGAATCCGTAAATTCTGAGAGTTTGGGAAATGAGTATAGTTTGTTCATAATTTTTATTATGGATTTTAATGACCTCCAACTTGTGTGAAAAAGTCCATAATCACAGACTGGTCCGGATTGATGTTTGAAATGATAGCCAGTTTTGTAAAAATCACCACAAATCGTAGAGAAATCGTGTGGAGATGTGCAAGTAGTCATTTTAAAGCTAAGAACTGGAAATACTTTGACCTAAAACAATTTTGAAAACTAAAATGTTTAAGTTGCCCAAAACAGTCCGTGAATGGTGTCCAAGTTTTCTGATGAAAGCTGTTAGAAAAGTTTAGTTATGTTCTTGGTGTCTAACACAAATATGATCAAGTTTGTGTAAGATATATATGATTTGAGTAGAAGGAAGTGAAATAATCATATGGAGGATGTTAATACTTACCAAAAGTAGAAGAAAATCTTAGAGAATAGCCTTGAATCTCGAATTTTAGATAGAGAAAATGAGAGAAAATGAAGTTTGTTCTTGATGGAAGAATAAGAGGAAGTGAAAGAAATGTGAGAAGAGAGGAGGGTTTTCTAACCGTTGACCAAGTGTGTGGCTGAAAAATGGTGGGAAAAGTACCATGAAATGACTAGGTATGGGGTGATGGTGAATAGTGACATGGAGTTTGTATGAGAATGGTTGCTTGTGTCATAGAATAAAGAAAAGTCAACACTCAACCTTTGTACTTCACCCACTCTTCATGGATAAGGTTTTATCCCCCAAAATCTGGGTAATTAGTAGATATGCGAGCCTTCGGTCCGAGGGGGGTAGTTCGCTTCTGACAAGTTCGGTTCCTAAGAAGGTTCGGCTCCTTAAGAGGGTTCGGCTCCTTATGAGGGGTTTCGGGTTGTTAAGTCTAGTTTATCCGTTTTTACCCCGTTTCAAGTCGTTTTTGACCTGGTTAAGGGTCAGGATGGCCCGAAAGACTATAAAAAGTTTAAGGAACTTTTAAGAGAGATTTGGGAGAGATTTCACATTCTTGGAGAGATTTCTCATACAAAGAGAGATTTGGGAGAGTTTTCACATACTTAGAGAGATTTGGGAGAGATTTGACATACTTAGAGATATTTGGGAGAGATTTGACATACTTAGGGAGATTTGGGAGAGATTTGACATACGTTAAGAGATTTGGGAGAGATTCTAAATAGAGAGAGATAGAGTGAAAATGATTAAGAGAGGTTTCGTTTGTGACATTTGTGAGTGTCCGGCTTCGCAACGCAAGGTCTGTAAACCACGTTAAGTCATGTTTAAGGATCTTACACACTCCCGATGAATATGCAACATTGTTTTATCGATTTGGTTCGTTACTTACCACAGTTTTAGGTTAAGGAAATCTAGATGTACGTACTTTTCAATTTATGATTTCTCCTTAGAATAGCGAGTTGTATGGTAATTACCTAACATAAGCCCTAGTACACAAGGGTTAGTTGCGTTGACCGGTTTGACTTGTTGACTATAGTGGACTTTGATTTGACCATAAATTGACGGTTGTCACAACCAATGTGGGCCCGATGGGCTGAAAACTTCGTTATTGGACTTTATATTTTTGGTTATATTCAATTCTAGCCCAACATCAAAAAAAATTTCGTCTTCTCTCAAATTCTTGGGCCACACATATAAAAAAAAGATAATATGCGGTTAGTTTGGAACATGACACCTCACTAATACCTAGAGGTTGTCTATGTTATTAGCATTACATATATCTAAGCTAGATCCTTAACCCTTCATGTAATAACCTAATTCAACCTCTCTCTCTTCTTCTTCTTCTTCTTCTAGTCTCGGCCGAAACCACCACCCACCACCTTCATTTTTACTCTCAAACTCACCCAAAAATTCTCTCTAGAGCTCTCAAGAAAATCTCACTTCCCTCTCCAAATTTGTGTGTGCTTGTGTGGTGTTCAAGAACACTTCTTCAAAGATCATCACTTTTGGGTATGCTAGTCTCTAAACAAGATGATTAACTTCATTTTATGATAAATCCTTCCCTCCTTAATACTCCATTTCATGATCCATGCTTATAAAATCTGCTAAAATGCGATGATCTCCCCAAGAGGTGTGCTAGGCCAAAAATATCTCCAACATCTTCAAAAACCAAACCCATCTACCCAAAGTGAGTTTATTCCATATTTTTAGTTTTTACTTGGTTTTGGGGGAGAATACTGTTGGATATAGTGTCTAAGTCCATAACTATATTTGGTATATACTTGACCCGACCCGGCATGGTCCATTTGGGTTGCACTTCACCCGAACAATTTATGGATAATATTTGAGAATAGTACAAGTTATGATTTATTAATATATTATAAGTTCTAATATATTAATATAAGATCATATTATTTAATTAGTAGTGATCTATAATTAATCTAGGATTAATTTAGTGATCAAAGATATTACTAATTAAATATGGGCTTCTATATTTATATAGTGTGGGCTTATGCTTATTTGGAATGGGCTAGACTTGGATGGAGAAGTCCATGGATACTCCATGGAGCTTTAACCCATGGATCTCATGGAAATTAAGAGACATGGGTATTAGGGTTTACATGGATGTAACCCTAATCCACCACACTATATAAAGGAGGCTTTGGCTCTTGAAATCACACTAGTTGACACATGTTGAGGTGAGGGCCGATTTCAAGAGAAGTGTGACTATTCTCTCAAAGTTCCAAGTTTGTGGTGATTTGTGACTTTCATTTGAGGCATCTACATTATTGGTGCTAGGCTCTAAAACTCCAAGGAATCAACTACAATTACAAGGTAAGTGTTTCTACTAGCTTTATTTGATTCAAGTTCCCCATGCCATGCTAGTTAGGATATAAGCCTTGGAAAAATAATTATTTGCATGTATCTTAGACAAACATAGATCCAAGGTTTATTAGGGTTGCATGTACACTTAGGAAGTGTTAGAATGCTCAAAACCCAACAAATACAAGTTTCATTGTGTAGATCTATGTGTATATGCATGTATATATGTGTTTTTCATGATTTGTGCTGTGATTATGTGTTGAAATCTTCATAAACTCAAAAAATATGCTAACACATGATGGTATTTGTGAAACATACTACTTGATGCAACATAATATGAAAATGAAAGGATTAAATCATTTCAAGGATGTTGAAACTAAGAAAATCGTGTAAAGGGCCAAAATTGACAAAATAATAAAAAATGAGGTGCTTATGTAACCCACGGTTTTGAAAGGACCAAAAACGATTATTTTATATAAACATAGATCTTTATGTTATTCATGAATTTCCGAGGGCTAAAAATGTAAATCTTAACGGTTTTATGGGCAAAACTTGAAAATTTTTGGCTTTTATAATTTGAATTGTCATTTTAGACAAATTTGAGCCAAAAATGTAAATTTTGGGTGAAAAGGGCTGAAAATGTAAATTTATTTAGGTTGGGCCAAAAAGATAAATTTATACACAATTGGGCCAAAAATGTCAATTTCATAAAATTTAGGCCAAAAGTGTTAATTCTAACAAAAGAGGGCTAGAAATGCTATTTCGTTTAAAACAAGCCATAAAATATAAACTTTCGGTTTTAAGGACCAAAAACGTCTTTTTACAAAAGTTGGGCATTTTATGTCATTTTGGTAAGTAATTGAACAAGAACAAACAATACAATAACAAGCGAGTCAATTACGTCAAACTCACTTCTATTGGGCCTAGATTATACATTACATGTCTATTGGGCCTTAGTGGTCCACTTACATGCTTATTAGGCCTGGAATATACATTACATATCTATTGGGCCTTAGTGGTCCACTTACATCCTTATTGGGCCTAGAATATACATTAAATGTCTATTGGGCCTTAGTGGTCCACTTACATGCTTATTAGGCCTGGAATATACATTACATGTGTATTGGGCCTTAATGGTCCACTTACATGCTTATTGGGTCTAGAAAATACATTACATTTCTATTGGGTCTGGAATATATATTACATGTTTATTGGGCCTTTGTAGCCCATATACATGCTTGTTGGGCCTAGAATGTACACTTACATGTTTATTGGGCCTTTATGGTCTATTTATATACTCGTTGGGCTTTGTAACCTTAAAACATATTCGACAACATTAATTACTACATTAAACAATGTGATACAATATTCACGTAAATATTGTTAAGGTTCTTGTGAGACACGTTCGTTCATTCGTACCTACCTAGTGTATAATCTTTAGCTTGTAGTTATAAGCAGAGTCTCCTGGAGGGAGGGCGATATTTTCTGTATAGATCTATACGGGGTTGACACCCGACACCTGAGCTATTCGCTACAGTTAGACTAGGCCAGTCTAGGGTGACAAACCATACCTTAAAAAATGTCATGACGGGCGTATCAGTCATTTTCAAGTATGGTTATAACGACTCACAAAGAAATTAACTCCACTATGAATTTATGGAATACATAAACAATTCTACAATTACAATTTTATACAAACACCAACTTACGGTGTTTGGGTATTAATTCTACAACACTTTTGCAAGCAGAAAATATCGGATTCTCTGGGAAAAACTTATACTATACATAATATTTTACTTACACAGAAAACATGGGATTTTCTGGAATACTTTCCTCATACATTTTCAAAACACACCTGAATTAACACAAGATTTGATACAAAGCGTTCAAACCATTTACTTCATATACAGAAAATATCGGATTTTCTGGTGTTTACAAAGTGATACAAACTTTTCATACAAACACACTTATGAATTCACCTGCATTATATATGTTGATCGTTTTCAAAATGACTTGTATTCTCAGGAAACCGTTAAGCAGATGGACATCAAGATCATATGGAAATTTGTTGCATTTTGTTGCTACTATAAACATTTATATTTTGGGATATAACTCTTGTAAACAATTACAATGATGTAAGCTCAATATTGTTGTATTCTTTCTCGTGTGATGATGATTCATGCTTTGTTTCAATTATATTCATTGTGATGATATTACAAGATGAAATCACCTCAACCCCTGGACGTTTCCGCCATACTCTTCGTTTTGGGGTGTGACAGATTGGTATCAGAGCATTGTTTATAGTGAACTGGCAAATCTAATCATATAAAATATGCAAATATAAATACAATGGGACTAAACTACTCTGAACGAGATAATTAAAATACATACCTATGTATGCATCATTGCAATAACAATAAAAGTATTTGGAGGAATTAAACATCGTGGTTAAACCCGGACAGTTATGTAGTCGTACTGGGGATAAATATAGCCTGATCAACTATATTTAGTCAAAATACGACCAACATGTGTTTGGGAGTAATCATGGTGGGCAATGAATCTAGAAACTTACCAACCTTGTATTCAAAAAGTTTTAAGGAACATAAACAATTAAAATGCTATAGACATATTTTGGAATGTTATACACTCCCCTTACGCACTTTTCACACCTCCATTTCTCGCACAAACATTATGGCCGAGCACCAACAATGCGACCTCTATTATCAGGCCCTGGAGGCCCATGGCTTGATCGAGGAGGAACCTGAAATGATTTAGGAGGCAGGTCCAGGGATAGAACGTAATGAGTACCTAGAGACGGACTACAGGGACGAGGGATCCGACAAGGAGGCTGGAGAAGTAGAGGGAGTTGATAAAGTCTTTAGTAAATACCAGCCTTTAGGGATGATATCTGATCCACACACAGTACTAGAGGACCCCACATATCGGACGTGATCCTTGGAGGTGGAAATTGCCATTCTCAGGCAACAACCTTTTGTAGCAGAAGCGAGAGAAGTTTGTGCGGAGAAGGAGAGAGACGACATCACTCGGGAGATGAGTGAGTTAGCCGACCATTTAGTACGTTATTTCTATATCTAAGTAGCACCACCGGATACTTCCCGCCCCGACTAGGATCCACTCCACCCATCACCACTATTACTATGGTTCTCTTTTATGTTTTATTGTGTGTGTGATCGGCTTTATGTTTAAGTGACTACACTACTCAAAGCATTATACAACAAATCTATCATTAATGACATGATTCCATGTTTTATTTGTGATGTTGTTATCTGCTATGTGTTCTATTTTCCTTATTTTATGATATGGTATGAATTCAGTTATATGCACAACCGAACCATCGAAACCTCTATATGTCACAGGAATTTGAAACCACGAACTACTATGTACTCACCATCTTTTTGCTCCATGGCAGAAGATGCCTCAAAGACCGATACACAGAAACCACAACATATCACCACCACCACCTCCGCCAGAAGTGAACTCTGCTGCTTTCCACGCAGCAGTCTCGGCTGCAGTCATAGCAGCCTTAGCACATATTCAGACTGGGAACAATGGTGGCGGTAACGGTTAGGGAACGGGAAGCTCGAATCAAGGAACAAATAAAGGGCAAGTAAAAGCCTATACCTACAAAGACTTTTCAAATGCCAAACCAAAAACATTCAACGGGATGGGAGGCGTGATAACTCTAAAGTGATGGATGGAGAAGATCGAATCGGTATTTGAATCTGTGGATGCCTTTAAGAGTGCAAGGTGAAGTTTACAGCTTGCACGTTTTTCGACCAAGCGCTTTCGTGGTGGAATGGTCACGTGTAAGCTAAGACACTCCCTGTGGAAAATGCCATGCCATGGGAGGAGCTCAAGGAAATGCTGATGGCGGAGTATTGTTCCCGAGGGGAGAAACAGAAATTGGAGCAGGAGTTTTGGAACCTCACAGTATAGAACTCGGACATCGAGACTTACATCTAAAGGTTCAGTAAACTAGCCATTTTTCTATGTCCGGGGATGATCACATCTGAAGGGAAAAAGATCGAGCGATTTATGGGATTAACTTCTCTAATTCAAGGAAATGTGATTGCAGCGAATCCGGAAACTTTTGATAGTGCGAAAGAATTAGCTCAGAAGCTTTACGATCATGGCAACAAGAAAGGAGCCAAAACCGCTGAGACCAAGAACAAAAAGGAAGGAGATAACAAGAAAAACAAGGACAAAAAACGAAAGGGGCGACAGAATCAGGGATCCTCCAAGAAGCAGCAGACTATAATAGTTCATGCTACTACCGCTCAAGTCACACCAGCTGCTCCAGCCTCAACTACACAAACAACTACCAGGCAGTACTCAGGAACTTTACCCAAGTGTAACAAATGCAGCTTTCACCACCATGGAGAGTGCAGAGAAATGCAGTGTACCAACTACAACCGTAAGGGGCACACCGCCCGATACTGCAAATATCAACCCCAACAAAACCAACAGCCAAACAACAACAACAACAACGTCGGGGCCAGCCATACTTGTAATGAATGTGGAGGAACTAGCCATTTCAGGAGAAACAGCCCCAAGGCCAGCAACCAAGGAGCAGGAGGATCAGGTAAGGTCCTGACGTTGGGTCAAGGAGAGGCAGTTCAAGACCCGACGGTTGTTACTGGTATGCTTCTCCTCAATAACACTTACGCATGCATTTTATTCGATAGTGGAGCTGAGCGAAGTTTCATTAGTAACAAATTCAAACACTTACTAAACCAACAACCCCAGAATCTAAAAGAAGCCTTCACGGTGGATATGGGTAATGGGAAAACCGAAACAACCAAAGATGTTTACGTAGGGTGCAGATTAACACTAAACAACCATTCATTATAAATAGATTTGATGACAATAAATATTAGGATTTTTGATGTAATAATCGGCATGGATTGGTTAAGCCCCTACCATGCTGATATTATGTGCCACGAGACGACAGTTCCCCTTCACCTCCCCAATCACGAAACCCTAATAATCTATGGTGATAAAATTGGCGCCAATCTTCGTCTGTAACATCTATTTCGAAGATTAGCTGGAGTTTACCATTTAGGGGAAATTTTATTCATGGACTCGGCGACTTGGGAGTCCAACTCATTGAGTAGGTTCGCGACATCTTGGACGTGGGTCGGAACTTGCTCGGCGAGTCGGAAGGACCAACTCGGCGAGACAGAGCTGTTTAGAGAAAACCATAATTTCGGCGTTTGACCCCTATATAAACGTCATTATCTGCCCTAGTAGCCTTCCTTAACACCATAGAATAACGTTCACGGTCACAAACCCTCTAGTGTGGGAAGTAAGAACAATTGGAAGCTTATCTTTGAGATTTTGGGGAGGATTCCAATTTTGAAGAGGAAGTATCAAGGGAGAAGTATTAGATAAGGCATTTATTTCGTGTTGGGCATCTGTCTAAGGTATTAATCTGCTACCTTAAGCCTGGATTTCTTTTTGGAAGTTATGGCCAACCTTGAAGAGATGGAATCAGGCTTGGATCTGGACCTATGACAAGGATATGGTTCTAGATCTGGACCTTCATGGTCAAAGGTTCACAGCCAAGGGTTCACGGTCAAGGGTGTTCGGTTGGAATTTTACGACTGTGAACATCAAGGAACTCGACGAGTCTCTCGGGTGACTCGGCGAGTCGATGAGTTAAGTAGGGAACCCGACAAGTGGCTGATTGTACTCGACAATTCAAGATCAATATGGACTATTGAACTTGACTACAGACCTTGACTTTGACCAAAGTTGACCCTGGGGGTATTTATGGGATTATGTTGCGTTATTTACTCATTGATTATAGGCAAAGGAGCAGCGTGGATTTATCTGACTTCAGTTTGCCAGTTCAGCTTTTGAGAGGTGAGTTTTCTCACCATACCAATGGGTCTAAGGCACCAAGGCCATCCTATTTCATGATAGTTGGTTTACTTGCTATGTAGAGGTATGATATGTATGTATACATGATATGTGGTAGAGATAGCCTTTATGGATAATGGTAGAGATAGCCTTATGACAAATGGTAGAGACAACCTTTATGGCTGATGGTAAAGATAGCCTTATGGCTAATGATAGAGATAACCCTTGTGGCTAACAGTAGAGATAGCCCCTATGGCTAATGTGACAACCCGAATTTTCAATTTTGTATAAGCCATTCAACCCAATAAAAGTTAGACTTGTTTCTGCAATCTTTTAACGTTGTTTAGGGTCTGATTTAGTGTTCTAAACTTAATACAATTAAGGCTTGAGTCTAGGAATGAGTTATATAAAATCATAAAGTTACATTTTGGGCCAAACACTCCTTCAGGAGGAGTGTACGGCCGTACACATGGGTGTACGGCCATATACCCCCCCATGGACATACACTCTCACCTATAAAGATGACACTTAGTTATTTTTACAACACTTTACACACTCCCAAGCCAAGAACTCAGTTTTTCTCTCAACTATCATCAAGTTCTTCACCTTGATCTTCAAAGAAGTAAGCGTTTCCTACCTTTATTTGTTGCTACATTTCTTTATCTAGTGATGAATCCATGTTTCATTCCATAAATTTCGTCTTTGGCTAGATCTTCATCTTTCACCAAGAACACACACTAGTTCTTGGTGGCTATGAACCCTCATCAAGCTTCCAAATCGTGGTTAACTGCTTCCTATGCTTGTTATCTACTACAAACACTTGTTTTTCATTTTAAAATTGACCATCTTAGCATGAAAATGAGGGGTCTACGACCTTACACACCTCATAGGGTCGTACACCCTTGTTGATGTTCATAGTTGGCCTTGAACTTCCCTAAAAGCTAATCATGGGACCAAGAACACTTCATTGATGCTAGATAGGACCTTAAAACACCCTTTTTGCATACTTCTTCCATGAGTGTACGGTCGTACACACCATGACCGTACACCCATGTGGTCGTACACACAACGGCCGTACACACCTTGGTAGTACACACCATTATGTGGCCGTAAACCCCTTGGATGCAACCCTATATGATTTTAACACTTTAATATAAGTGTTTCCTAGTCCCTAAGGTGGTTCCCTAGCATAACTAGTTGTGATATACACAAATTTGATAGCTATATGTGTTGGATAAGGTGTCTAAGTCCATAACTATTTCGGGTGTGTACTTGACCCGACCCAGCATGGTCCATTTGGGTTGCATGGCACCATACAATTGGATAGACTAAATGAGAGATATAACACTTGGAGATTATTAATATATTATAAGTTCTAATATATTAATAATATTATTTGATTAGTTTGATCAAAGAATTAATTTGGAATTAATTAAGTGATCAAAGGATAACTAATTAAATATATGGGTTGATTATGTAAATCATTCATATCTTGTATAGTGGGCTAAGAGCCTCCATGGATTATCAAGTTGGGTTCTACCCATAGGATGCTCCATGGGAGTTACAAACCCATGGGTCATGGAAATGAAGAGTCATGACACATTAGGGTTTACATGGTGTAACCCTAGATGTGTCAACACTATATAAGAGTCCCATTCTCCACCAAAATCGGCTACACATAAGAAACTAGAGGGCTTGGCCGATTTGAAGAAGTGTGTATTATCTCAAGAGTCTTTCCAAGAGCATTTGGTGTTGTGTGAAGCATTTGAGGCATCACACTTGGGGTGCTAGGCTCACAAGGTTTCAAGGAACATAAGCAACAACAAGGTAAGTTATTCTATCTTTCATTCAAGTTAAAATTGTTCCCCATGTATGCTAGATAGGAATATAACCTTGGAAATTCAACTTTTCATGATAATTAGACAAACATAGATCCAAGGTTATTAGGGTTGCATGTACACTTAGGAAGTGTTAGAATGCTCAAAACCCATCAGTGGTATCAGAGCCTAGGCTTGTTTGTTTGTTATTTGTGCGTAAAAGTTGAAGAAAGTCGAAAAACTTGTTGTCTGACTGCTGGACTCGTCGAGTCCATGGGGGGACTCGTCGAGTTCACTTGTATCTTCAACCTACTCGTCGAGTAGGTTCATGCACTCGGCGAGTAGGGTCGACAGAGTGCAGATTTTCGACTTTAGTTGCTGGAAATGGATTACAAACATTACCCTAAACTGTTTTGGTACTTGAAAACTTGTTTTAGATGGTGTAATGTCTTGCTAATTCATTTACAACAACTAGTTATCAAAATTCCAAAGTTTTAAGTGTAGTTTTGATTCATGAAAGTGCTTATGTTCATGTTCTTGATCTTATGATGTTTAGATGATCATAGGAATTATTTGTAACCTATGTGGTAGTTTAATTCTTGATCAAAATGTGTTTTAATGGAGTCCATAACTTGTCCTCAAGTTATGGAAAACCAAAAGTCACTTGAGTTAAAACCCATTTAAAGAACACAAGAGTTAGAAAAATGAAGAGTCTTTATTTTATTACTCTATTAAACTCATAAGTTACAAGAAATGAAAAGTTTTGAAAGTTTACAAAACTTGCCCTCAAGTTTTGGAACAAGTAAAGTCAAGTTAAAACTTTAGTTCCAACCCTTAGAATTTTAAAAGTTAAAATTCAATCCTTATACTTATATTATTATGATTTAATAATTATATATATATATATATATATATATATATATATATATATATATATATATATATGTATAAGAACAAAGTTGTCTTACCGCTAGTACGCCTCATTCACGAAACCGGTCTATAAGGTGGGTATAAGGTTGTTGCCTATAAAATGACAACTTAATGGGTGTCCACTGTCACCCACCGCTTGCTTGATCGGTGGAGGGTCGTTAGCCGAACGGGTAAGACAAGGACTTATAAATTCTCATTAAAAGTATGATGAATATTATAAAGTAACTAAATGTTTTATTACATTCCCAATCTTAGTTACTTTACGAAAAATGTGAATAAGGTGCTAATCCATGAAATTACACTTTACACTTTGTTTAAGTCGTTGGTGGAGCGTGTGTGGTTAACCGGCACACTAACTTGGACTTAACAAGTTAGGTAAAGGGTGACTTAAGGTTTATTATAGTATCGATGGAGCGTGTGTGGTTTACCGGCACATCGATTGAGTGATAAATTTTAAGGGTACCAAGTGATTTGCATGGTTACTTCACACCTCGTTTTGTGATCCTCGGTATCCCAGTCACAAAACTTGGAGGGAACACTCGAGATTGAAACATGCCTTTGAAAAGTTCATTGAATCTCAAAGAATCTAGGAATTTCTAAGAACCAATCAAAAACCTAATATTTAATATTTCGTTTTTCGTGGTGGAAATTAGTGAATCGTCATTCACCTACCTTTCAAATATGTTATAGCTTGGATTACAGAATACCTCTTCCAAGTTATAATATATTGTGATTGGATCCTAGCTTTAATATTACATTTGGGTGTTTTATTAATGACTCTCTTAATATAAACTAATCTTGTCCTCTTCTTTTAGATGTCTTCAAACAATGTTGCTTCTGGCTCTAACCCTAATAGCTCCTTTACTCTTATGAACTTGTGTGGGAAAGTCACTTTTGATGGGTCCAACTTCAATGAGTGGATCAGAAACATCAGGATGATTACCCGCTACGAGGACAAAGAATATGTCCTTGACAAGGAGCTTAAGGAGATTGATGAGACCACTGCAACTCCTCAGGAGATCGCTGACTTTCAGGCACATGAAAGGGATGCTACGAAAGTGGCATGCATCATGATGGCCACGATGACAGCGGAACTCCGAAAGTCTTATGAGGATTTCTACCCTTATGAAATGCACCAAGATTTGATGGAAATATACCATCAAAGTGCACGACAAGAGAGGTATGAAATCATTTGCTCCATGATAACAGCCATGTTGAAGGACGGGGAATCCGTCACGAGCCACATGCAGAAAATGCAAAGGTATGTGGATCGTTTGCTGAAACTTAATGTGAACTTCCCGGAGGAGCTTGCAAAGATATCATTTTGCACTCCTTACCATCGTGCTATGATCAATTCCGCATGACATATCACATGAATAAGGAAGAGGTCACACTCAACAAACTTCAGGGACTTCTCAAGACCGCAGAAACAGGTCTTAAGGGGAAGTCGGTTGTTAACACTCCTACTCAAAACTCTACTTCGTTTTGGCAATCGGGAAAAGTCGAGGGAAGAAAAGAAAGAGCTCTTCGAAGGGTACCAAGGCTCGGACCCTTGATGGCTCTTCTTCAAGTGGAACCAAGAAAGGTTTCATCACTCCTTCTTCTGACCCAAAAGAGGCTGAATGCTTCTATTGCCATGAAAAATCACATTGGAAGCGGAACTGCCCAAAATACCAGCATGATGTGAAGGATGGGAAAGTTAAACCCAACCATGCAGGTATTTACACTATCATTTCTAATAACTCACCCCATTCTAAATCTTGGGTCCTTGATACCGGTTGTGGTATTCATATTTGTTGTGACTTGCAGGGACTAAGAAGAAGTGAGAATGTGGAGCAAGGAAGAATAAACTTGATCATGGGGAATAGGAAAGCTTTACCTGTTATCAAGATTGGAGTTTATACTTTATCGCTATGTAGTGGGTTTAATTTAGATTTGAATAAATGTTGTTACTCGCCAGGAATGGCAAGAAATATTATTTCCTTTCATGCTTTGTACAAAGAAGGGTTTACCTTTTCATTTAATAATGAAGTTGGTTCGATTGATGCTTTCTTTAATAATGTTCTTTATTTTAAAGCATTACCTTGTGATGGTGTGTATGAAGCTGTATCTGTTATAGATAACTTAGGAAATAATGTCTTGTGTATTGATTCTATTAATAATAATAACTTGGATAAAGCATCATTATGGCATTGTCGTCTTGGACATATAAGCAAGAAATGCATAGGCCAACTCCAAAAGGATGGAATCTTGGAGTCATTTGACCTAAAGTCAGATGATAGTTGCGAATCATGCTTACTTGGAAAAATGACAAAGTCACCCTTCACAGGTTCGTGTGAGAGGGGTGAAGGTTTGTTGGACCTTGTACACACGGATGTGTGTGGACCATTCAAACATGCCACAAGGGATGCTAATCGTTATTATTTGAATTTTACCGATGATTATAGTAGATATGGATATGTCTACTTGATCAAGCATAAGTCAGAGACTTTCGAAAGCTTTAAGGAATTTAAACAGGATGTCAAGAATCAATTGGGTAGGAACATTAAGATGCTTCGACCCGATCGTGGTGGTGAGTATCTTAGTTCAAGTTTCCTTGACTATCTAAGTGAATGTGGGATAGTCTCACAATTGACACCTCCTAGGACACCACAGTTGAATGGTGTGGCTGAGAGGCGTAATTGAACCTTGTTAGATATGGTTCGTTCCATGATGAGTCGAGCTTCGCTACCAATCTCATTCTGGGGGTATGCCTTAGAGACTGCCACCCATATCCTTAATCTAGTCCCTACAAAGAAAGTTGCCAAAACTCCTCACGAGATGTGGACTGGTAAAGTACCCAAACTAGACCACATCAATATTTGGGGTTGTGAGGCTTTCGTGAGACGCGATACTCATGATAAGCTCGAACCCCAAAGCGAGAGGTGTATTATCATCGGCTACCCACAACAATCCTTTGGTTACCTCTTCTACAGACCTAGTGAAAATGTGGTCTTTGTAGCTAGGAGGGCTTTCTTTAGAGAGAGAGAGAGTTCATAAGCCAAGGAAACAGTGGGAGGCAAGTTGATCTTGAAGAAATTCAAGAGTCAAGCGGTGAAGGAACTTCAAACTCTAGCACTCAACTTGAGGAGGAAACTCCTATTGAAGCAATTGACAAGTCTGTACCTCTGAGGCGTTCCACAAGGGTCAGGAATGCTCCTGAACATTACTATGGATTCCATATTACTGTAGAAGGAGATACACTTATCAGTGATGAGACACTGATAGGTCTGGATGAACCTAACAGTTACGCGGAAGCCATGGCAGGCCCTGAGTCAGCCAAGTGGAAAGAGGCAATGGACAGTGAAATACAGTCCATGTATGACAATCAAGTTTGGACCTTGGTTGAGAATGTACCTGGTCGTAAGACAGTAGGGTGCAAATGGGTCTTCAAGAAGAAGACCGACATGGATGGTAATGTACACACATATAAGGCTAGACTGGTTGCAAAGGGCTTCTCTCAAATTCCTAGAGTGGACTATGATGAGACCTTTTCTCCAGTAGCCAAGATTAAGTCTATTCGGGTTCTGTTGGCCATAGTTGCATTTCATGACTATGAAATATGGCAAATGGATGTCAAAACCACTTTCCTTAATGGAAAGTTGGCTGAAGATGTTTACATGAGTCAGCCAGAGGTTTTTGTCAGCAACGAGTACCCTAATAGAGTGTGTAAGCGTGAGAAATCCATTTATGGATTAAAGCAAGCACCACGCAGATGGAATCTTTGCTTTGATGAAAAGGTCAAGGAATTTGGCTTTTCTAGGAGTGAAGATGAATCTTACGTGTATGTCAAGGCTAGTGGGAGTATAGTTAGCTTTTTGGTGTTGTTTGTGGATGACATACTACTCATAGGAAATGACATCCCAACTCTGCAGGAAGTTAAGTCCTGGCTTGGGAAGTGGTTCTCTATGAAGGACCTAAGAGAAGCTACCTATATTCTAGGGATAAGGATCTTGAGAGATCGGAGTAAAAGACTAATTGGACTTAGTCAGAGTACCTACTTGGATAAGGTGCTGAAGAGATTCAGCATGCAGGATTCCAAGAAAGGAGAGTTACCCATCCAGAGTAACACCAGATTGAGTAAGACACAAAGCCCTAGCACTGAGGCTGAGATAGCAGAAATGAGTCGAATACCTTATGCTTCCGCTGTAGGATCGATCATGTATGCTATGACGTGTACTCGACCTGATGTAGCCTTTGCCCTGAGCATGGTTAGCAGGCATCAGGCGAACCCTGGCAAGGCACACTGGACTGCGGTAAGAATATCCTCAAGTACCTACGGAGGACTAAGGACTGGGTCCTTACCCTCGGTGGGAGTGATGACTTGAGAGTTGTAGGGTATAGTGATGCTAGCTTCCAGACATATAGGGATAATTTTGCTCTCAGTCGGGCTGGGTCTTTACCCTAAATGGAGGAGCAATTTCTTGGAAGAGTTCCAAGCAAGAGACAGTGGCTGATTCAACTTGTGAATCAGAGTATATTGCAGCTAGCGAGGCGGCAAAGGAGGCGATATGGCTGAAGAACTTCATTGGAGACCTTGGAGTTGTACCAGCTATCAAAGAGCCAATGAAGATTTTCTGTGATACTGAAAGTGTTGTTGCCTTAGCCAAGGAACCAAGGGATCACGAGAGATCCAGACACATCGACAGAAAATACCATTTTATCAGACATCAGATAGAAGAAGGACTCCTCGTGGCAAAGAGGGTATCATCGGATGAGAACCCAGCAGATCACCTCACGAAGGGACTGACTCGGGTTAAGAATCTCCAGCATGCTCGGAGCATAGGGCTGAAGGATGATATTAGATTTAGTAGTTTGACTCTACTTCAGGTAAAGTCCACTATCTAACTCTGTTAACTTTCTATTCTGAGATTCTTGGTACATGATGTGACTAGGTCACATGGTGATGTTTTAAGAATCAAAGAAAAGTGAAGAAACTTAAAGAAAGAATATGCTGAATCTGATCGCATAGATGGATTTCTATCGCATAGTTTGAAAAATCGGATTCTTGAGCTACTTCTTAGGTGTTATGAGATTTTGCTTAGGAATAGATAACAACAAGTTTTCATATGGATTGTAAGGATTAGTTTTTCCGCAAAGTTTTAAAATAATCGAAATTTTTTGATTTTATTTATTTTAAAATATCCTTACAATGGCATTTGAGGAAAAATTGTTGCTTATAAGATTCCATTAACAACAAGAGTGGAAATATGAAATTGATTCTTTCATTTGTGGTAATGTCTAAATTTACCAAATAAGGAAAGATTCTCATCAACCAAATTTCAATTGGACCGGAACTTGGAATCATGCAAGTTATATAGCATGATGAATGAGAACTTTCAAGTATTGGAAAAATTAAGACTAATTACTCGTTCACATGGATGTGTGAGTCAATTAATGGACTAAGGGATTGAGTACACATTCTTGTGCACTGGTCAAGTCCACCACAAAAAGATTGATAAAACTATTCGTCATAGTTTACTAAAGCTCAGTAAATATGATTATACTTACAAGCTTAAGTGTAACTCTGAGACATTGGAAAAGGTTCCAATGTATGGCAGAGCGAATAAGAAGAATCAAATTAGGCAGAAGGATAAAAGTTTCTCAAATCTGAAAAGATGAGAGAGTACTTTAGTATCAATTTTGTGATCATCTTAATGATTAAGAAACCATGTCAAAATTAGTTCTCTAAGGAAATCTTAGTGCATTCTTATGACTAAGAAGAGGGATCTTGAATTGTTGAAATGGTTAAATCAAAAAGATGAGTCATACTTTGTTCCAATACAAGTCTTAGAGTCATACTCCAAGATTGTAACTTGAGTGACATGTCTCAAAAGAAGGTTTAAAACACTTGTCAAATGTAAGAGTAAAAGTTTTCTACTCTTGTACATTTGAAATTGGTAAGTTGTGATGTTTTGGATAAAACAAAGACCAACTTAGGCCAATTGTGTGAAGTGTTTGTCTTGATTAGAATCCACACAATCTCTTGGATGTTTGACAAGGGAGTCTTATAGGTCAAGAGGACAGTGGGAGTCTTAAAGGTCTTGAAAGTCTCAAGAACTAATCAAGAATAGAACCTGAAGTTCTTCACTAGCACACGACTTGAGGTTTATAACCTATCGTGTTGACATATTCTGTGCCCATTCCAGTTAAAGTTGGCTTTGAATATGAGTTCTTAGAGTTCTCAATTTGTTGCACAACAACTTGGAAGCAATGGCAGGCCCTTGAGCTGCCAGGTGGCAAGAAGTTAAGATTGAGTTCAATCCATATGGTTTTGGATTTGTCATTATCTTTGTCTTATGATTATGGTTTTGACAAATTCATGTGGGTAGGAACTCATACACCATTAAACCTAAGTGTCATAAGGTTTCTCTCCGATTCATGAAAATGATGGTGAGGAAACACTTTCACTAAGTAGATTTTATCTAGATAGCAATTGTGATATTTGCATTCTCAAAGTCGTTAGTGGAGCGCGTGTGGTTAACCGGCACACTAATATGGACTTGTGAGAAGTGGCAAAAAGGTCTAACCATTATGATTATGGCATACCTCTTCATAACTGTTTAGACACACAAGTGTGCTATCTAAGGGAAGGTGTATGATTTTGGATAAAGTTTTATCAAAACAATCTAGTATCAGAAATCTGAACTTTGGTAAGAAAGTCAATGAAGTATTGATTTCTAGAAGTCCAGCTGATTTCTGAGTACATGTCAAAGCTAGTGGGAGCATAAGTGTTATGCTAATAATCATCATGTTAGTGGGAGCATGATCATTATGATAAGTATTGCAAGTTAGCAATGTTAATTATAGAAAACAAAAAGTTTCAATTCGTGAGGTTGCAGAGGTTGGAAAAGTTGTTTTGCTATAGTTAAGGGAGAGGAAATTATACTTCATCTCAAATCTATAAGCTTAGATCGGGAGGTTTCAATCATTTAGTCAAGGATATATATGAATTTCATGTTGGAATGGCTCAACATAAGGAAATTCTGTATATGGATCCATTATTTGCGTTCTAAAATTCGATTATGATTACGGCATCCCTTTTCATAATCTGAATTATGAGAACTTGGCAAATTGAAATGGACATATTATAGCAAAAGACTGGTTTAGTCTTTATGTGAGACATCATGAATCGTGTCCCATATGCTTCGGATATAGGATCGATTACATGTGCTATAATCATCTGTTCTAAAATTTTCCAAATGCCTGGGGCATTAAGAAGGGAAAAGGTTTAGAACTGGATATGACTAAAAGGATTAAACAATTGTCGAGGACAATCTAAGGTTTTCCAAAGATTGGTTGCTCAAGGACAGTTGGAAGTATAGTGATAATTCTGGAAGGACCATATTGACATAATCTGTAAGGAGGCAACTCTTGTTCAGAAGTGATAGCCAAAAATGGAATCTGGAAATGTTTCAAAGTTTGAATTTTCAATCTGTTTAAGATTAGGAAACTTAATGCAAGAAGGATGTTTCCAAGGAGATGATCTCCTTTGGAATACTCTGTAATGATTGTTGTCAAGTCTTTCTGATTTTGTACATAATCATTACAAGAAGATCAATGCATATAAGTTTAGAATCTAACAGATTTCAGTAAATGGCATGAATTTGGAATTCTTGCATTTGCGGTAAGGATTTGGGAGTGTGAAAAGAGAATCATTGAAGTTATGTTCAATTGATCTAGTTCACAAAGTAAAGGTCATAGACAAAAATAGTATGCATACTTGGTGTGTGGCATGACTAGTGTTTAAGAAAACATAGTGTACATGCTTGGAGCATGGGACAACTACTGTTTTAAATTCAAGAATAAAGTTGATAGCTGAAACAGTATACAATGAATAATGTGTAATCATATGGTGATAAATAAAAGGTGTTTTATTTATGTTCAAAGGGTTGATACCATATTGGATTCAATTATTATTGTGTTTCATTTTGCATGTTTTGACTTCCCGAATAAACTGGGTTATTCTTCCGGAATGACTAAGTTATTCAAACCATCCACACTCGGTCATATGTTGGAAGTAGATATGAATTAAGACTGTCATGGGTTGGCTTGTAGAGGTCTAAGGTGTTGGACAAAGGGCTACAACACTCATGAGTGCTCATAAGTTCTGAGTATTGGATTCAACCCGCACTCATTGGAATCACTTCATGGATTTTATCACGAGTGATCATGAGACGATAATATCTTATATTCTTCAAACCTAGAGATATGAGTTGTTACTATGAGTTGATAGTACATTGATTGCACGAAAACGCATACGGTAACTCGGTGTTATAAAACGTGACTTTGTGTATGATTCAACAAGTAGTAGAACAAGCCATATGAGTCGAAGTTTATCCGTTCCTTTTACCTTCGGGATAAAAGCGATATCTATGGGCCCCTCGATGATTTGATGATGACAAATGGAAGTGCTCGGCCGGGCCAGGACTGATTTGATTTGTTTAATTAGTCAGTCGTCATAAATCGCAAATCGGGAAACAACAAATGGACAGAGAGAATGATTATAATCCATGTCTCATTCCATATGATATCTAGAATGGAGGAATATATGATCCCTTATCTAATGGAAAAGTCACTGACAAAGGTCAGAGTTCATCTACAAGGTCAGAGTTCGACAGAAGCTTTTGAGAGCTACGATTGCCGGTTGGTTCCTGAAGTCATACGCAATAATAGTTTTAGACTTATCCAAGTGGGAGACTGTTGGATTAATGTCTAAGTCCATAACTATAATTGGTAAGACTTGACCCGACCCGGCATGGTCCATTTGGGTTGCATGGCATCATGCACTTGGATAGACTAAATGAGAGAAATAAGACACTTATGGTTATTAATATATTATAAGTTCTAGTATATTAATAATAAGAATAATGAGATTATTTAATTAGTATTGATCAAGAATTAATCTAGGATTAATTAAGTGATCAAAAGAAGACTAATTAAATATATGGGTTGATTGTGTAAATCATCCATACTTGTATAGTGGGCTAATGCTCCATGGATAATCAAGTTGGGCTAAAACCCATAGGATGGTTCATGGATGCTCCATGGTGTATTTGAACCCATGGATCCAAGGAAATGGAAAGCCATGACAATTAAGAGTTTACCCTAATTGTAACACTATATAAAGATCACATTCTTGGGAAAAATCGGCCACTAGAGAGAGTAAGAAAGGGCTAGCCGATTTTCATGAAGTGTAGAATTCTCTCACGTTAATCCATGTGTATTTGGTGTTGTGTGAACCATTTGAGGTGTCACACTTGGGGCACTTGGCACTCAAGCTTCATGAAGACTTTCTACACCAAAGAGGTATGTATTCTATCTTGTTATATTCTTTGTTTTATATGCTAGATTAGGATAATACCTTGGATGTTCATATTTGCATGTATAATAGAGAAAACATAGATCCAAGGTATTTAGGGTTGCATGTACACTTAGGAGTGTTAGAATGCTCATAACCCAACAAATACAAGTTAAAACACCAAGAACATAACTAAACTTTTCTAACAACTTTCATCAGAAAAGTTGGACACCATTCACGGACTGTTTGAGGCAACTTAAACATTTTAGTTTTCAAAAATGTTTTAGATGAAAGTAGTTCCAGTTCTTAGCTTTAAAATGACTACTTGCACATCTCCACATGATTTTTCTACGATTTATGGTGATTTTTACAAAACTGCCTGTCATTTAAAACATCAATCCGCACCAGTCTGTGATTATGGACTTTTTCACACAAGTTGGTGGTAATTAAAATCCACAATAAAAATTATGAACAAACTAGACTTATTTCCCAAACTCTCAGAATTTACGGATTTTGATTTGGACCTTTGATGATTTTTGTATAAATTTTCTAAGAACAGTAAATGAAAATGCTAAAAACAGAAATGCCATCAATTTGAATTCATTTCACATTGTAACATGTTGAGCAAGGTGTATATCTTTATGTGAAAATATATTCTTACAAATAGATGACATTTTTTCTTAGTATATAGTCATACATCAGAATACAAATGGATTTTTACCTACAAAACTGTGTTAATTAATTAGTTGTTATAATGCATGTTGCTTCACTTTAGAAAAAGGTATATATATACATATCGGTAAATAAAAGGGTTTTACCTTCACAAATACAGTAGTTAAACATATTAAAGAAAGTTTTAACTATTACATTTAAACATTTTTGATAAACTATAATAGGTATGGTTTATGTTTCCATTAACACAACAAACACATTTCGGAAAGTCTTCTTCCCACGGAAAAAGGTTCTACACTCACGCACACCACACGTAAACTTGTTAACTCAGGTTGTGAGACATTCTCTCCCCGTACGTCCAAGTACGGGATCCAAATTCCTATAAGTTATAACCAAAATCTCTTGTAGGGAGAGCGTGATAATTGTGTATAGATCTATATTGGGGTTGACATCCCACACTTCGCTGCTAGCTACAGCCAGACCGACAGGTCTGCAGGTGACAAGACTCATAGGATCAGGGCGTCTGAAAAACGTTGTCCAGGTTAACTCTAGTCATAGTATGGTTATAGCGACTCACATAGGGAGCTAAGAACACATAAAGTTTACAAGACTTTTTATAAATCAAAAGGGGTTTTATGTCGATTTAAAAACACTTTTTATATCAATAAGTACGGATATTACTATACACTTTCGGTCTTGGTATTTAAGACTACATATCATTTGTTACGGGACTTTCCTTCAAATCAAAAAGGGTTTTATGCTGATTTAAAACCACTTTTATATCTTTAAGTATGGCAAATACTTGTTATTTCTCGGTCCCGAGATTTAGGACCACATAACTTTTATAAAGAAAATATTGGATTTTCTGGATACATACTCTATCGCTTTTACAAGGAAAACGGTTTACATCCCTAACGAAATCTCTCATGAACTCACCAACCTTTGTGTTCACACTTTTTCAAACAACTTGTATTCTCAGGATATCAGTAAAACAGGAAAACCAAAAGCATTTTGAGGATGGGACGTTGAATCGTCAAACAGTTCATTTTATCATCATAATGTAATCGATTTGAAACATGTAAACATATACTTTGGTGTAACTTTTTCTATTATATTTATGATGGTTGTATTTACTTTGAGCACTATTATACTCGTTGTTGTGATACTATACATGAAGTCCTCCACCCCCGGACGTTTCCGTCATTCTTGCTTTGGGGGTGTGACAGATTGGTATCAGAGCATTGTTTATAGTGAACTAAGTATATCGAACCACATAAGATATACAAACTAGAAATGCATTGGGACTAAGGTCTCTGATTTAACATTTTCCAAATAACTATACTTTTAGAAATAGATAGTTTCTAATTAAAAGTATACATGCACGTATACGTACTAAGGTCAGCATCATGCTAGAACGAAACAAAAGCAACGATTGTTGAATGGCACAAGTAGGCTTGGGGATGTATAGTCAGGTCTGGGAAGGACATAGCTTGATCAACTATGTCTAACCCAGAAGTGATTAGCATATGCCCGAGAATGGTTGTGGCGTTGCAACAAGTCTAAAAGCTTACCAATTCTATCTAGAAACAAACATTGAGATCACAAATTAAACATTAAAATACTATAGGAGTATTTTGTAATACTATAACCAACTTATATGAAAACTAAAGACCCCTATAAGTAATTAATTATATAGTTAGATGCCTAGAAGTTATGTCTTCCACTCTTATTCTCGCACGTACAACATAGAAAGATCCTACTTACCATGCGACCCCTACTTTCCCAACCAGAGAAATGGTGGATGGTTATGAGAAGAACCAGAAGCGGAACCGGAGGTAATCAATCCTCCATGCATAGCAAGGGTTCCCGTGAACCATTTCGACTACATCGAACCTGTGCCCCGTTGGGCAACCGTGATCGAGGGTTGAATGTCGACAGCAATGACAGCAACACCCATGTGGGGACCAACGAGGGTGCTATGACCTCAACCACGGGGGATCGACTGACAGATCCCTCCCGGTGAAGACCCGACAGATCACGAACATCGGGGATTAAAACAGGAAGACTACAACCCGAGTTTAGAAAACTACGCTACTATAGACCCTACCGTCTCACGTACCCGAGACTCGGAAAGAGACTACTATTTCAGAGGCCAACGCCCTTTTTAGGACCTTATGGCCGCTCGTGAAGAGGAAAGAGAATGACAGGGTCGACACACGACATTCAAAGAGAGGATGATCGCAGCCAAGCATCGATTGGCAAAGCTGTAAGATGCATCGACTTTGCCTAAGGCATCACAAGGGACGAACTGTCATGAGTAGAGTTCATACCGCTCACAAGACTTGGTGAATTAAGTTTATGAGTATGCGTTGGTGCTACTCCATTCTAGGTGTAGGCACATCACTGCAATTTAAGCAGTTATACTAATCAAGGGATCTAGTTGCTATCAAAACTTTTCCCTATAATAGTCTAGAATAAACCTACATCGAGGTCAAAAATGTTCGCTGAAACTACAATTACTAGAATCATATTAACAAGATGGGCTTAGGACATACCTAACAGACTCGAAGGTCTATTTAGTCTTAATTGTATAACTAAGCATACATCAACTTGTCATAATAAGGACCTAGCTTTGGTTCAATTACAAGGTTTCACTGGGATACAGAACTACTAAAACACATGAGTTTATCATATAAAGACTCTCATTATGAATTGTTTACAGAACACCCTTAACAACCGAATTATGTTACAAATTGAACTAAGATAAACTTAGTGAGAAAACTCGGGACATAGCCATTCTAAAAACTCATTATCGTCTCCCCTTTGAACATTTTGGTTGAGAGGTTCCTTCTTCGTAGACCTATAAAGTGCGATCTTTCCAGCACTAATGCACCGGATCCCATCAAAACTCCTCAGCGACGTGTGTTTGAACAAACATGACCCCAAGATGAGTAAAGCTTAAAACGCCCCTATGAAGCCTACTCCTACCCACTACCATAACTCCGTCTTAGGAACGTTAGCAGAAACACTAGGAATAGTACAGTAATGTGCAAAAATTTATATATGTGAATATAAATCATAAGAATGCACTTGAGATAATTATCCCCACTCACGAAGTCGTTTTCATCGTGAAACAGAGCTATGTCTTCACCAAGAGATAACCAACCAACTAGCAAGGCACCAACCTTGCAGATAGACTCTGCTACTTTTCAAGTTGCAGTCACGGCAGCCGTGACAGCTGTCATGGCGCAACTCAATGCTAACAATGCCAGCAAAGATGGAAGCGGTACCGACAATATAGATTGTGGTAACAATCGGGAACACCAACGGGTCACTACCAACGACGGCGCCTCAGGCTACAAACCTACGAACAAGAAGCGAAAGTTTTGGGACAAAAAGAAGTGTAACCTACCTCAAAAATTTGTTGGAAGAAAGCAATCCGTAGCTGCACCTGTCATTACAACAACAGTCATGACACATGCATCGACACTAGTAGCAAGGTATGTCATCCAATTGCTGGCCAGACCATATAAGGGATCACTCCTAAAGTGTAACAAGTGTAACTACCATCACATAGGAGCTTGCCGGATTTTACACTGTAACAACTGCAACAGGAAAGGACACACCGTCCGTTTCTGCAAGGCCCCGAACCAGCATCTCCGTTCAATCACCAGAACCAAGGTAGGACCAGTATGCTACCTATGCGGCGAAACAGGACACTTCAAAGGAGAATGCCCAACTGAGAGGAATGACGGAGGAGCAGGAGGAGTGTGATGAGCACACCAACAGGAGCAGCAAGGGAACCATGTTAGGACTTTTGTAATATTTCCAACGACAAAACGTTTAAGTACCATATGTTTGTAATGAATTTATCATGCTTGCTAAAATCACCATCTTTCTAAAAAGTAGTTAAAATAATCTCTCGTTCAAATCAAACCAAATACACTCATATATGACCTTAGGATCATTACATGTATGTTGTGATGACTTTATACATACATCGGGGTTAATTATAATCAAAACGCTAAAGACTTGAAACAAATAATTCCATCCGGACTACTGTTCCATGTCTAGTAGTAGGATTTGAGTGGAGCCACCCACTGGACGATTTCACCAACATCAAGCTACATACGACGTACATATACTGCTCGATCATAGAGTGACCTGTCATGGATCATGATATCAGGTATCATTACTAGCTATCGAAACACACCCACTACCAGTGCTAGACACTATGGTATGAATCATATGCAGTAATATTAACATCGAACAAAACGGAACACGGTGAAAAGAAACACAAGATACTCTATCATTCTAATGAGCACTTCTTATGAATACAACTTAACACATGTTTTATCTAAAAAGAAACGATTGTCACCATTCAATTTCGAATGGTATATTCCCCATCTTCCCGATTTAACGGCTACGAAAGGACCCTTCACCTAACCCACCGAATATCGGATCCTTCGTCCCTCATAAACTTGAATTCGACATGGACCTCTGGGTCATCTCTCGCTGGGAAACACCAAAACACTCACCAGAGGAGTGTTATACCTTCTGAAACCTTATCACAAGTATTTCCAGGAGACCCTTTGGGAATGTCACGCATACAGCAGACAAGGTTCAAGCACAAAAACTTGTGACAGATACAGTTAGTATACTACTACGACGTGTACACACGAGGATAATGTATAATTAAGATTCTACGGACATTGGATGTGTGCTTCCGCCCTATTTCCTGTTCCATGTCTGGTTGTGGACTTGGGGCAGAGCCACCCATCCAACTTTCTTGCCAACCTTAAGTACATACGACCTATATGCGCAAGTTAATGATAGATAGACTAGGTACGAGTCCTGCCATGAACTTCGGACCAGGTTACGCAGGAGTGCAATTGAACGCCCTATCATCCGAATAAGTCTAGTCGTGTAATCTGATCCCATAAGTTCCTAACCGATCTAATCAAATGGTGGACGCTACAGCAGGCTCTATGCATCGCACCGAGGAGAAGTCATTACATATGGCTTAAGACAGCTAAAGACATACGAGGTTGGCTAGGTGACGCATGACCTTGAACTATGAGCGGTAGTATACACCCTAGAGGTCTTGAGGCACTATCTCCACGACATGAAGCATACAATCTTCACCGATCGTAAGGACCTAGAAGGCGCAAACGGCGAGGCATGTTATCCCATGAACCGGATCTGGACACCAAGGTTGATGGATTCAGAAATAATGTCACGAACGAAGCACATGAAAACTCGCTACTTGTTTGGACAAAATGTGGTCGGACCTCAAAAAGTACCCTCAGTGGGTGAATAGGATAGCAGACATCGTTACACATGTGGGCAAGTATCGTACTTGTGCCAATGACAAGAGAGAATAAAGGAAGCCTTCATGTCTCCTACAACAACCAGTGATACCTGAAAGGAAGTGGGAGTGGCTAACCATGGGCTTCATAACCAAGCTACCCAAGGCAATGGACCATTTGGGTAACCGTCGACAGATTGGCCGAAAACGCACACTCCCTACTAATCAAAGAAACCGAGTGGATGGAGGAACTGACTAAAACGTACATCAAAGGGATTATGTGCGCACGGGTTCTATTAATATCTGTTATCCCTATCATAGATAGTAGATTCGTTTCGTAACCCTGGCGACCCTTGCAAGGAACTAGGTTGGACTTGAGCATGGCCTAAAAATAGCAAACCAACAGGCAGAACAAAAGAGATTGTTCAAAACTTGGGCGACATGTTAATAGCGTGGGTGATTAACTTTGGTAAAACGTGGGTGTGCCCACTTACCACTTGGCGAAATCGAAATGAACGAGAGTCTCCACTTTGTAGCGGGGAGCATAAAGGCACACATAGAATACATTATCATTTCAAAACAATAACTCCTTTAAATTGATTTAGCTCAAGTTACAATAAGAAATTCCAGGGCGCCATTTAATATCAGGCGGATTGGTCCCCACCATACCAATTTCTTGTATTACGAAAAGCTTTCACCATCTTTTCTCCCAATTCATGAAGACCCGGTCAAAGTGCTAATTTCGGGATGAAATTCTCTCTAACCGGGGGGGGTGATGTGACAACCGTCAATTTCCGGTCAAGTCAAAGTCAACTAAGGTCAACAAGTCAAACCGATCAACGCAACTAACCCTTGTGTACTAGGGCTTATGTTAGGTAATTACTATACAACTCGCTATTCTAAGGAGATATCATAAATTGAAAAGTACGTACATCTAGATTTCCTTAACCTCAAACTGTGGTAAGTAACGAACCAAACCGATAAAACAATGTTACATACTCATCGGGAGTTTGTAAGATCCTTAAACATGGCTTAACGGGGTTTACGGACCTTGCGTTGCGAAGGCGGACACTCACAAATGTCACAGACAAAACCTCTCTCAATCGTTCACTCTATCTCTCTCTATTAAGAATCTCTCCCAAATCTCTCAACGTATGTCAAATCTCTCCCAAATCTCCCTAAGTATGTCAAATCTCTCTAAGTATGTCAAATCTCTCCTAAATCTCTCTAAGTATGTGAAATCTCTCCCAAATCTCTCTTTGTATGAGAAATCTCTCCAAGAATGTGAAATCTCTCCCAAATCTCTCTTAAAAGTTCCTTAAACTTTTTATAGTCTTTCGGGCCATCCCGACCCTTAACTAGGTCAAAAACAGCTTGAAACGGGGTAAAAACGGATAAAATAGACTTAAGGACCCAAAACCCCTCTTAAGGAGCCGAACCCTCTTAAAGAGCCGAACCTTCTTAGTAACCGAACTTGTCAGAACTGAACTTGTCAGAAGCGAACTTGTCAGAAGTGAACTACCCCCCTCGGACCGAAGGCTCGCATAAACCGAACCCGAAGGTCCCTTCGGACCGAACCTCGCCTGGGCACCGAACCTCCCTTCGGACCGAACCTTCCATTCACTTTCGCTCCATTTCGCCTTCAGCCCAGCAGCAGAAGGGACCGAACCTCGGCCTAGGACCGAGAGGTCTCGCAGGAAGCTCTTTTCCCCCCGGTTTTCGACTAGTTTTGCGTTTTAGGCCCGTTTTTAATTGTTTTAACGCGAGATTTTCACCCGAAACTTTATTTTAACATTTAGGGACCCATATCTACTAATTACCCACATTTTTTGGGATAAAACTGTTGGATTAGTGTCTAAGTCCATAACTATTTTGGTATGTACTTGACCCGATGGTGCATGGTCCTTTTGGGTTGCCTTCACCAAAGCAACTTGATAGGATGAATTATGGAGATAAAGGATTAAATATGATTTTATTAATATATTATGGGAATAAGATATTAAAGGAGAAATCATATTTTTTAATTAATATTAGTCAATAATTAATTGGTAATTAGTTTTGTGACTAAAAGAGATTAATTAAACGAAAGGGACTGGAATTGTAATTATAAGATAATAGCAATTTGGGCCATGGATTGCCTTATATTATAAGGTGGACGAATTCTATGGAAGAAGCCCATATGAAATCGTCGAAGGCCTTAAGGAAAAGGCTCCATGGGTTGCTTAAGGTTCTAATGAAGTGTTTAACAACATAGGGTTGCATATAAGGGGTGTAGGGCCTCACATAGGAGTTTACGGCCCATGGGTTTATGGCGCAATGAGTTTACGATCGTAAACCCATGGTAACTTGTACAATTTTGTGCGCTAAGGTCCTATGGTATTCCTTGAAGTGTTCTAGACTTAATTCCAAGGCTAAGGAAGGAGTTGTGGTAACATTGCAGCACTAATTAGGGTTTACGGCCCAAGGAGATTGCCTTGGCCGTAAACACTCTTTTGATCTTGATTCCTTGATTTTTCAAGGTGTAAAATAAGTGATTCAAGCATATAACTAGCTAATGAGAGAGTACTTACAATATGGAAGCTTGATAGGGTGTTTAAGGTCCAAGAACACTAGTGTGTGTTCTTGGTGTTCTTGGTAAAATGAACAACACTTGAAGATCTATCAAAATGAATAGATTTCATGGATGAAATCATGTACAATCACTAGATAAGGAGATGTAAGAACAAAGCAAAGGAAGAAATTCTTACATTTTTGGAAGATCGGGATGAAGATCTGATGATACTTGAGAGAGAAATGGGGTTTCTTTGACTTGAAATGAAGCAAATGATCAAAAATGATGTAAACTCATGCATATAGCATGAGTTCACGGCCAAGGTTGAGTTTACGGCCCAGACTCATGAAGTTTGGTTGTAAACACCTTTTTAATGGGGTTTCTGGTTTGATTGTTGCACATTAACCCTAGAAGATACTTCCTAACACCCGTTTCTTAAATATACTAGGCTTAGAACACTCAAACAGACCCTAAACATTGCTAAATGATAGTAGAAACATGTCTGACTTTGATTGGATTGATTAACTATACAAGATAGAAATTTCAGGTTGTCACACCAGATCTATGGTTTTGATGCGTTAAGACCCATTATAATCGACTATATAGTTTTGGACAAAGAGGGACTCGGCGAGTCGTTCATGGGACTCCGTGATTCGGGGTGTGTTTTCCACCAAATCGTTTATGTTTATAGACCATGTGTTAAGATCTAACATTCCCCAGTTGTTTAGGTTCACTAGGGACCTGGAAACCATAGGACTCAGCGAGTGGATGAACAGACTCGGCGAGTTCAAGGAAAGGTCCCATCCACATGAAGACGGACTCGGCGAGTTCAAGGGGAACTAGTGAGTCATAGACTAAACACCTTCATATGGATGAAGATGAACTCGGTGAGTTCAAGGACGAACTTAGCGAGTCGGTTGAAGATAGTCCAATGTGTTGTTGAAGGAGAATTCATCGAGCTCTTGCTATACTCGACAAGTAGGGACGGAATTATGGCACTTTGTGGATATAGGGACTCGATGAGTTGGTGGGCCAACTCGGCAAGTCGAGTCAACCAGATGTTGACTTTGACTGAAAGTTGGCTTTGACCAAGGATTTAACTTTGATTTGAGTGACTATAACATCCCAAGATTAGGTATACCTCGTAACCCTTGGACTTTTGAGTATTTGACTTTTTTAGTCCCTTTATGAGAAAAGGTGGTGAATGAGTACACGGGGCGTACGCGAGTGTATGCTCAGTGTACTCATATGTGTGCTTTTGACGCGGAAGCCACCTAGTACGTTGGGTGTACCAGAGGGTGTAACGACGTGCATGTGCTCCTATAGACGCTGCTACTACACACCGACCACTAACTCTGTGCCAAACCCACAATTATCCCAATTAGGAACTAAGTCCAAACTCTCACTCAATAGTTTTAAAAGTAGTCAACTAACCAGCCCATCAATGACCTAAAAACCATTGGGCCCACCAAGTCCCAATAATGTATGGGATCTCCCAAGGCCCAATTATAAATCTAAATGCCAAGCCCAACTCAAGGGCCCAAAGCACAATACAATATTTCTTTCCTCAAAGTCACTAATACACAAGCCCAAAGATCCAAGCCCAACCCTTAAGGCCCAATAATATATTCAACCCAAAAGCTCACAGAGAGGTTACGCGGGGTGTACCTTGCTTGGTACGCTCAACTTACACTAGCTTAAACGAATCTGATCGGGGACACCAACCCTGTACGCACGGCGTACTGTAATTACACTGGACGTACACCCAGTTTTGCTTAGTCCATTCTCTTGGTCTTAACCCGTTAAGTCCTTAGCTCATTTCTCAGATCTGCACTCCCTAATAGCTCTTAGTCCATAAAGTCAGTTGCTTTAAGCCTTTGCAGGGCCGATAAGGTCACAAACACACAAAACTCTTACTCCCTTTACTCAAAATGCTCATAACTCATGCATTGGCTGATTCTCACGTTCAAGACCTCATTTTTATGGATCCTCTCCACTAGAAACACTTAAAAGGACAAATATTAAGGTCTGGAGTGCAACAACTCATAAAGCCTCAAGCTTTGGTACCAAAACCCTAAAATGGATAGTATCATGCACAAAGCGTAAGGATGGGAAAGCTTTGAGCTTTATACCTTCAAATGATGCTCCAACCTCAGAAAAGCTCAGATCCAAAGCCTGGACTCCAACTCTATTCTCTTCCATGCTCCTCCTTCACTCCAATAATCCCACAAGAACACTTAAAAGCTCACCATGGACACATAAGCTCAAGAACAAGGATTAGGGTTTGAGAGGGTCTATTGTTTGAGGATGGTGGCCAGGATGAGGCCAGCTCATTCTTTATATAAGGACACTTCTCTCAATTAGGGTTTTCCTTATGTGCCTAGTACACCCAGCGTACCCTCTCGTATGCCCAACGTACTAGGTGGCTCCACTTAAAAGTCACACACGTGAGTATGCTAAGCATACACACATGTACGCCCAGCGTACTCCGCTGCCACCTTTTTCAGTTAAAGGACTTATCCTGCCATAACTTCAAACTTCTATTTCTTCCTCGATATAACTCAGTTTCCAATGAATCTCATATCCTTGGAAAGGTGTCGAGATGCTCTACGCTTCCAGAAACTCTTCGCAACCTTGAGACTTCCTCATGCCCAGGTTGCAGCCCACAAACCCTAACCTCAGACGGTCTGAAACAGGATGTTACAACTCTCCCGCACTTGAATTTGATTTCGCCCTCGAAATTGCTCCTTATCTACACAAAGATCGAACCCAAACCCGAGAAGCAATACCGAAAATACTCCATATACTACAACAATCTCCACCAATAGCACCTGAACCCGACGGGGACTCCCGACCCCGAAGAATGACAGACCCAACTGCCGCTACGATACTCTATCTGACTTTCCAGAGCATGAAACTCTAGTGGTCTATCTCCCTGTCAGACCAACCTTGCAAAACATCATCATGTTAATCGCCAATTGACTAACGGACTCAAAGAACACTCTTCCAACTCTGATCCTCTAATGGAACCCGATCGCAACTCGAAAGGAACGGAAAGGTCATAACCCCATAAAGACCCAACGCCTGAACAACTATCAGAACTCATCGGAAGGAGAGAACCCCAAAACTCAAACACAAGAAAAGGTCATGCTCACGTGGAAGTATCCTCTGATATCTATAGACATACGCCCCACCTTCCTCTCAATTATCCCGTTCAACACCGAGCATCAGGTCAACTCCCGACCCAAAAGATGAACCTCCAAAGGCTACTCATTGCTAACCAAAATGTCTCACCGACTTCCTTCTCACGATAAATATCTCGACTCATCGCGACACACAAGTCACGAAGTTCGCTTTACCCCAAGCGAATGCTACATATCATCTGAAATCGTTTCACCTCCGACCTCATATCAACGAAACTGATCCACTCCGGCCCAAGATATCAGATGGAGGTTAATACCCCGCTTCAAAATGAACCCATCTACGGATCTGAAACCTCATCATGCCTATTCAAAACACGAATGGATCCAGACTCAAGCTCGAGAATCTGACTCAACAGCAGAATTGGAACCACTCATTTCCAAGTTGGTACTCAACTCATGAACCAAAATTTGCGGATTACACTCACACCATCTTTCCAATTCCTTCCGATTACGATAATCCATACTCATCCTGGAATATAACAATTCCCGAATGACAAGGAGACCCCCGTCTCGCCCCTAGTTTGGCAACCAGGCTCCTGAAGACTCAACCAATAAGGCTACCCAAGCCTAAGAACTCCTCTGCACCATACTCTGACTAGTGAAGACTACAGCTCCCACCATAACAATATGCACCCTTATCAACTACCGGGTGCTACGGCCTCCCCCGTCGTTTTGCGATACTCTCTCACTGACTCGTGACTGCTACGGCTCCCCATAGTATCACAACACACTCTATCTCTCTCTGTCTCTAACCGGTGGACACTATGGCTCCCCGCAATATCACGACACTCTCTCGCTAACTAATGAATACCACGGCTCCCCGCAGTATCACAACCCTCTCCCACTATCTAGTGAATACTACGGCTCCCCGTAGTATCACAACACACACACACACACTCTCTCTCTAACCAGGCAATACTATGGCTCCCTGCAGTATCACAAGACTTTCTTTCGTTGACTCATGGATGTTACAGCTCCTTGTAGTCTTACAACATTCTCTCGCTCATGACCTCACCATGGGCTCACTCCATGGTTTCTCCTGATAATGCAAACCGAATACTCCCACCCGAATCCACTTGCTTTCTTATGACTCAATAACCTCATCATCACACATCACCACACTGAGTTCACCAACTCATGCTCCACAACTCAACATAGATAGGTGCTTACACCCACCCAACTCATGCACCACCACTCCTGATGTACGTTCTCGCAGGAAAGGCACTAATCTCAGCACAGATACACCCTTAGATAGTCTCATCCCACCAATAGTTAATTGATGGTTCCCATGGGAACAAAAGTCACTCGGTACTCCAATCTCCATCCCATAACTCGAGTCTCAACATGACCAAAAATTAGGGCATCATACACGGGTACCTCGGTACATCATCACAACATCTCACGAAGTCTTACCTCAACCACTGATCTTCCACTCACACAAATCGAAACCTCGAAATACTCCAATCTCACAAATTGAAACACCGAGGAATCGTCAACGACTAAAAACACGTTGACATGAAAATCCAAAGCTCAATCCTCTGGTGATCACCACCCATACGAAACTACTCATACTGACTCTGAAATTGGTTGACAAATCAACTACTGCCCCTCTTGGGGTATAGATCACAATGTATACCGATACTTACACATCTCAGCAATTACACCCTAAACTCGGCGACCCAATCGCCTCGAACTCAACATTTGCAACCCCAAAAAATCCCTGGCCACATTAAATTCTCTGACCAACGGCCACCTGCTGTGGACTCACTCATCCATTCTTAAGCACATACACTTACATCATCCCACCTTGCACTTCGCCTCATCCACCAATAACCTAGGTCTCATGTGTCTGTACTACAGATCTCCATAGCCGGTTATCTAACCACTCTCGAACAGACCTCTGATCCTCTCAATAAAATACCCAGTTCTCCTCTACTCAGGGTTCGAACCATCACCAGTTGACATGCCCCAGCCTACCCCCACAGACTGGCTCGCCAGATGTACCAATTTCGTCTCATAGAAGGTACCACACAGCACTCGAATATCTTCCAGATAATGACCAAATAACTCCAAGTATCCTGTAACTCAGACGAATATCCCAGAATTCTCCCAACGTGACTACCTCTAGTCATCTCGAAGTCTCATACCGACACACCATCGGATACCCCAACTGTTCCGGATTAGACCTGGCGCCCCATCTAGAAATAACGCTCTATCACGCGCCTCATCTTTGATTCCTCGACCAACCTCCCATCGCAGAAATCATCAAGGAAGCAAGAGACCTCACTCTTACAGTCGATACACAACGTAGACAACGAGGGACACCGCCCCAATATACTCCTCTTGATCACTTGAAACTGCTGCTAAAAGCATGCCTCACTCGAATAAGGCATCTCTTTTTCCTCATCTCAGTCTCCACTAATAGCTCTCTCGTGGTATAAGGAATACCTCGCTGCAAACATGCTGCCCAAATACTCTGGTGAAAAGGTTGCTACCCTGTGCTACCCCATGGGGTTTATCTCCAACTTTGAAACCGGAATCTCAATATCTGATTTTTCTTCACCCAGGAAACGGGAACATCGCAACTCTTGTCGCAGAAAGTAACATCTCAACTATCGGCCGATTGCTCAACTCCGGCCACGGGCCTCCAATAAGCATCATCTCTACTCAACCCTAGGTCTCAAGACTACAACTGGCATTTCACCAAAAATCTCTCGGAAACTATCTCGATTTCCTCCATAAGGTATGCTCCATTGAACGTCATTTGACATGGCTATCTGGTCCCACACTTTATTACATCTGATCCCAGTCTAATCAATCACAACGAGATAACTGGTAAAACTAGAAGCACTAACCTCTATGAATAATGGTACTCGAACCATGTTGTCACCTCTCGTTCTGCTACGAATCATGGTACCCGAACCATGTTATCTCCTCTCACTCTGCTATAAATCATGGTACTCGAACCATGTTATCTCTCTTCTCAATCTGCTACTTAGAACCTCTGGAATTCTCCCTATTTCGAGTATGGGTCCTCCGCTTTCAGTAGTACGGGCCCATACTACTTGCCACATCTACCCATACTTTCCACACAGATCGTCCTAGATTTCCTAAGTAGTTGCTCAACTTTCCCGATCACCAATCCCGCTACACAAGTTCGCCCTACAATGAATACTTTCCTCTATTAGCGTACTCATTTGACTCAAGTCACTTCCTAGGTTCTCACACTTCTCCGCCATCAGCTGCTGAAGAACTCCTCATGATGCCAACCACCTACCTCCTGAATATCGTCATATTCACTTAGTAGCTTGCTCCCATCATCAAGAATTCCACAAAGCACGAAGAAAGTAGCATTCGGGCATTGAATAATCTCCACCAACACGTAAAACCACTCTAGGTTACAACACAAGTAAGTAAGGGTATTGTGGGAAATCACTGTTTGGGCTCTGGCTGATTGTACACACTGCTCCTTCTCGTTTTTCTCTTAGAAACTCTTAGTTTTTTAGAAAAAACATTTCTTTTGAAAAACTTTCTCAAAATCCTCAGTTTGAGTTCAAATATACCTGGAGGTGCATCTGAATCCCTCAAACCAAGGCTCTGATACCAACTTATAACGACGTAAATTTTCAAACTATTTTTTTTCATTTTAAAATCATATAATTCTCGTAGCACATTTCACAAAAATCTCATTCATTTAATTTACAAAACACAACTCCATAATTGTTTGATTTGTACTCTAGGATCCTCAAAACATAACTACTGCTCTAGTGTGTACAATCAAGTCGATGCCTTCCCACGATCCAGAGAAAACCTGAAACACATATCACATAACACAGTAAGCATGAAGCTTACTGAGTTCCCCAAAATACCTAGCACATATAAATAGCCACTCGAGGATATAGCTCTGTAAGACCCTCAGGTCAACGTGTCTCAGTGGGACCCTCCAGTCCCACAACTCGTTGTACCCTCTAGTCCGGTCTAAGTGAGCACTGTACGGTCTCAATACTCGTTGGACCCTCTGGTCCGGTCTGTAAAGCTCTGCATAGTATAAATCAAAAATACATAATGCATAGCATACAACATAAGGCAGGATAACATAATACTCAATGTAAGCACATAAGACCCTCTGGTCACACATAATTACCACTCTAGGTAAAGTATGCTGAGAAGACTCACCTCGGATGACGAACAGCTCCTATAGACGCTGCTGCTACGCACCGACCACTAACTATGTGCCAAACCCACAATTATCCCAATTAGGAACTAAGTCCAAACTCTCACTCATTAGGTTTAAAGGTAGTCCACTAACCAACCCATCAATGACCTAAAACCCATTGGGCCCACCAAGGCCAAATAATATAAGGGCTCTCCTAAGGCGCAATTCTAAATCTAAATGGAAAGCCCAACTCAAGGGCCCAAAGCACAATATAATATTTCATTACTCAAAATCACTAATACACAAGCCCAAAGATCCAGGCCCAACCCTTAAGGCCCAATAATATATTCAACCCAAAAGCTCACAGAGAGTTTATGCGGGGCGTACCTCGCTTGGTACGCTCAGCGTACACTAGCATGCACGAATCTAATCAGGGACACCAAACCAATACACGGGGCGTACTGTAATTACGTTGGGCGTACGCCCAGTTTTGCTTAGTCCATTCTCTTGGTCTTTACCCATTAAGACCTTAGCTCATTTCTCAGATCTGGAATCCCTAATAGCTCTTACACCATAAAGTTAGTGACTTTAAGCCTTTACATGGCTGATAAGGTCACAAACACACAAAACTCTTACTCTCTTTACTCAAAATGCTCATAACTCATGCGTGGGCTGATTCTCACATTCAAGACCTCATTTTTATGGATCCTCTCCACTAGAAAGATTTAAAAGGACAGATATTAAGCTATGGAGTGCAACAACTCATAAAGCCTCAAGCTTTGGGACCAAAACCCTAAAATTGACCATATCATGCAAAAACAAAAGGATGGGAAAGCTTTGAGTTTTATAACTTGAAATGATGCTCCAACCATAGAAAATCTCAGATCCAAAGCCTAGACTCCAACTCTATTCACTTCCATGTTCCTCCTTCACTCCAATAATCCCATAAGAACACTTAAAAGCTCACCATGGTCACACATAAGCTCAAGAACGAGGATTAGGGTTTGAGAGGGTCTATTGACTGAGGATGGTGGCCAGCAATGAGGCCGTCTTATTTTTTATATAGGTAAACTTCTCTCAATTAGGGTTTTCCTTCTGTTCCTAGTACGCTCAGCATACCCTCTAGTACGCCCAACGTACCAGGTGGCTCCGCTTAAAAGTCATGCACATGAGTACGCTAAGCGTACACACATGTACGCCCTGCATGAGATATGTGCTTTTAATCATAAGAGGGTGAGTGTTTTGTGTGTTTGGGACCATTCCAGCCATGCAAAGATTTAAAGTCCCTAACTTTATTGGTTAAGAGCTATTAGAGAGTCTAGATCTGAGATATGAGCCAAGGTCTTAACTGTTTAAGAACCAACAAGTGAGAAGGGTTAAACTGGAGCGTACGTCAGGCATAGTTCCAATACGCGCAACGTAGGGGTCGCGCATCCCCGACATCTGCATGGCAGCCGAGTACGCCCAACGTAAAGAGCTGGTACGCGCGGCGTACTCTCTGCCGTTGACTTTTATTGACTTTTAGGGTTTGGGTAAAATTAGTGACATTTAGGTCCATTGAGGGGTAAAATGGTCTTTTTCCCTTCTATGAGATAGTGTAGCCTCTTGAGAGTCGTGATTAACTATGGATAATTGTTGTGTATGTTAGGCGGAGGCTATACCGGTGGTTTGAGTTCGAGTTTTGTTGACTTCTTGCAAGGTGAGTCTTCTCACAATACTTGCCTTGAGTGGTATCTTGTGTGATTGAGTTGCTTATTGTGATTATTTGTGTATTTGATATTCTGCATTATGTCTTTGTGATTTATGCTGAGTATCGTTATTATGAGCTTGCTGAGTTGGGACCGGAGGGTCCCACTAAGACACATTGACCGGAGGGTCTTATCGAGTTGGAGTGGCTATTGAGTTATATGTGGTATTTTGGGGAGCTCACTAAGCCTCATGCTTACCGTGTTATGTGTTATGTGTTTCAGGTAGTTCCGATGATCGCGGGAACGCCCCGACTTAATTGTACACACACTCGCATTGGAGATATGTCTTGGAGGATCCTGGTTTATGTGATAAACAACTTTTGATAAATAGACTCTATTAATGTTGATACTTGAGATTTTCGGGAAACATGACATGTGAATTTTATGTTTAAAAATGAAAACTCTATTTTGAAAATTTTCGTTGTTACAAGTTGGTATCAGATCCTTGGTTTCAGGGATTCCGATGCACCTTCGGGTGTGTTTGGACTCAAACTGAAGATTTGAGGAAACACTTTCAAAATAAATGATTTTTCTAAAACAAGAAAGAGATTTAAGAAAAAACGAGTTAGAGCGGTGTGTACAATCAGCCAGAGCCCGAACGGTGATTTCCCAAGATACCCTTACTTTGTGATATGAGATATTTCGAATGTTCTGTTTGGGTTGCATGATAGAAATTAGCCTAGGTGTTTCATATTCTAGGGGTAGAGTTGCCTGATTTGTGATGCCTTAGCCTAGGAGTTGTTCTTGACAGGAGTCTTCCAGATATAGAGTATTTGTGAATTAGAATCCTACAAGGATGACTTCGGGTGAGTACGGACCTGGTGTGGAAGGTAGTATTGGGCCTGTACTATTGGAAGCACCAGATCTGCAGGCAGCCTAAGTATGAATCCATAGGGTACTAGGAGTAAGTGATCGAGTGTGAGTATACTCAAGCGAGTCTCTGATGATTTTTTGTTGTGTTTCAGAGACATCATGGTAGCTACGCACAACACCCCATAGAGCATTGGAGTTAGTGATGACGAGATTCGCAGGATGATTCATGATGAGGTGGCCGCAGCTATTTGGTAGGCTATTCCAGAGATGTTTGGGTCTATTTAGACCACTCTGATCGAGATGTTTGATGAGCGATATGTTGTTGTTTCGGAGGCGGCTACTGTTGCAGCCACCGCAGCTGTCACTACTGCTAGGCCGCAAGGGGATGACTCGTTGCTGTATTGGGAGTTCAGCAACACGAAGCCACTAGATTTTGATGGGACTCAGGATCCGATTTATGCGATGAGATGGATCTCGAGGGATTCTATACTTGTTCATGCCCAGAGCATTTGGGGGTGCGGTTCGCGTTGAACCAGCTTCGCTTCGGAGCAAAGGACTGGTGGAAATTTGCGACAACCAGCTTTACTCCTGCAGAGCATACTGAAGTGACTTAGGAGAGATTTTTGATGATGTTCTATGATGAGTATGTTCCCCCAATGGAGAGGGAACGGTTGGCCCAGTAGTTTCTCTCTCTCTCAGATAGAAGACGGAGTTGGTGACTGTGATTACTCGGATGTTTCATGAGAGGACCCTATTCTGCCCTAAGCATGTGTCGACTGAGAAACCACGCATAAGCCGGTATTTGAGCATTCTGAGGAGGGATATTCAAGAGTTCATGGCTAACTCATCTTATCGTACATTTTCAAAGCTTCAGGTAAATGCCAGGAGGAGGGAGATCGAGTTGGAGACTAGTGAAGACCGAGGCTCCAAAGGCTTGTGGGAGAGCTTTTCAGCTGACAGCAGAAGAGGTCCGTGCAACACCTGATGTCGTGGCTGGTATGTATTTTTTTATTGTTTTCTTTTATGATATTTATTGTGCTTATTCTATGCTATATCCGGGTACATTTCTTGTGAACGCGGTACCTGCTTTACTGTTATTTGATTTGGGTGTGAGTCGATCCTTCGTGTCGTTAGCTTTTGTCGTCACATCAGTATCCAACGCGAGGAGTTGAGTCGACCATTTAGGGTTTCTATAGCTGATGAGCATGCGGTTTTTGCTGCTGATGTGTTCCAGGGATGTGTACTGGAGATTTTTGGTGTCGAGTTTCTGATTGACCCGGTACCGATTATGATGGATTATGTCTGTGTCAATGTGGGCATGGATTGGTTGAGCCGTTTTGGAGCAGTGATCGACTGCAAGCGTCAGTTGGTGACTATACGAGACCCCAGTGGGGGAGTGCTTACCGTGTATGACGAGGTTACCAAATCCGGGTCAGCCTTCTGCTCTGCTGCCAGGGAAAGGCAGAGTTTACAACGGGGATGTAGGGGTTTCTTGGCATACGTGATGGATACGTGAATTGTGTCAGAGAGGCCGAGTTCTATTTCCAAGGTTCCGATAGTGTGCGAGTTTCCTGATGTTTTTCCCGAGGAGTTACCGGATTTGCCTCTTGAGAGGCAAGTGGAGTTTCGGATTGATTTGGTTCCGGGAGCGACACCAATCGCCAAGGCACCTTATTGCCTTGCGCCACCAGAAATGCAGGAGTTATCCTCACAGCTTCTGGAGCTACTGGGGAAGGGATTTATTCGACCAAGTAGCTTTTCGTGAGGAGCACCGATCCTTTTTTTCAGGGAAAAGGATGGTTCACACCGAATGTGCATTGATTACCGGGATTTGAACAAGCTAACGGTCAAGAACCGTTATCCACTTCCGAGGATCGATGATTTGTTCGATCAGTTGCAGGAGGCATCTTGGTTTTTCAAGATTGATTTGAGATCTGGGTATCACCAGATGAGAGTACGAGAGGAGGATATTCCGAAGACGGCCTTCATGGCTCGTTATGGGCATTACGAGTTTGTGGTGATGCCTTTCGGGCTCACCAATGCACGTGCAGCGTTCACGGATCTCATCAACCGGGTTTACAGGCTTATGTTGGCTAGGTCGGTGATCGTGTTCATCGACGATATCTTGGTATATTCAAGGTCCAGGGAGTAGCATGACGAGCATTTGTGTGAGGTTCTTAGGGTATTGAGGTCGGAGAGGTTATATGCTAAATTCTCCAAGTGTGATTTCTCATTACGAGAGGTCTAGTTCCTGGGACACCTCATTAATCAGAATGGGATTTTGGTCGATCCGGCCAACATTGAGGCCGTCATGCAATGGGAGGTGCCAAGATCCCCATCCGAGATCAAGAGCTTTCTGGGATTGGCCAGCTACTATCGGAGGTTTATCAAGGATTTCTCCAAGATTGCGGTTCCTCTCACCAGATTGACCCAGAAGGGCGTTGCATTTGTTTAAGGGGCTGAGAAGCAGGCATCATTCGAGACTCTTCACTAGAGATTGTGCGAAGCTCTTGTATTTGATCTTCTGGAGGGAGTGGAGGACTTCGTAGTTTTCTGTGATGTGTCCATTTCGGGGATGGGTGTAGTGTTGATGCAGAGGGGTCATGTGATAGCATATGCATTGAGGCAGCTGAAGCCTCATGAGACGAGATACCCCACTCATGATTTAGAGTTACAGGCAGTGGTGTTCGCCCTCAATATTTGGCGCCACTATCTTTATTCTTCCCAGTGTACCATATACACAAACCATAAGAGCCTGAAGTATCTGATGGATCAGCCCAATCTAAATATGAGGAAGAGGAGATGGTTGGATGTAGTGAAAGACTACGACTGTGTGATCTTATACCACCCAGGCAAGGCTAATGTGGTAGTCGATGCCTTGAGCCACAGAGCAGAGAGTGCTCCGATCCGAGATATGTGTATGAGGATCATAGTGATGACTACAGTCTTAGATATCATCCAAGAGGCCCAGGTGGAGGCTATGAGGTTGGAGAACCGCAAGAGAGAGCGTGTGGTTGGGCAGGCGCCCGAGTTCGTGACGGACAGTTATGGGCTTATGACCTTCCACGGGCGGATTTGGGTGCCCTATACAGGTGGAGCTCGTCGTATTCTGATGGAGGTTGCGCATAGATCGAGATTATCGATCCACCTGGGGGCCATTAAGATGTATTTGGACCTGAAGAGGGACTATTGGTGGCCCTATATGAAGAAGGATGTGGCTTGGGTTGTAGAGAGTTGTTTGACTTATCGTTGGGTTAAGGCAGAGCACCAACGACCGCATGGTCCATTACAGCCTCTGGAGATTACCCAGTTGAAGTGGGAACAGATTTCTATGGACTTTATCACCAAGTTACCGAGAACTGCGCATGGGGTGGATGCGATTTGGGTGATTATGGACTGGTTGACGAAGAGTGCTCACTTCCTTGCTATTAGTGAGAGTACTTATGCGGAAAGACAAGTCAAGATTTATGTGAGGGAGGTGGTAGCTCACCATGGAGTGCCGACCTCGATAGTGTAAGACCGAGATGTGCGCTTTAATTCCAGGTTTTGGAAGAAATGTCATGATAAGTTGGGTACACGGTTTCACTTCATCACCGCATACCATCCGCAGACAGATAGGTTGTGACAACCCAAAATTTCCATTCTGAACAAACCATATCAAGCCAATAGAAGTTAGAACAGCTACAGTGAAATTCCAAACTTTGGGTATAAGTTTGAGTATTTCAGGTTTAGCACTTAAGGGGATATCAGGAGCGTGGATGCACTAGGGTTTTGTGCAACACTGTTATTCCAATACTCTAGGATATTAGAGTTCATTCCGGGAATAAAAATATTTTCTGCCAAAAATCTCAGGACTATATATAGAAATCTGAACTAAATAATTCATTAGTTACATTTCCAATTAGACAAAAGCCAAATTCTCTCTCACGGATCTTTAGGTTTTTATCCCAAATCATGAGTACTTCTATCTAGTTGTATTATATAGCTTAGATTGTGTTTAGAAACATCAAAATCATGTCAAAACCCTAAGATTCGGGAGTTTACCGCCCAAGAACACTTGGAGAGGAAACTCCATTTTTAGGCCAAAAGTGTGCCCAATGTCCCTCAAAGCCTTAGAACTAAAACTAGAAGCCTTCATTACAATGTTTAGTGCATAAAACAATTAAGAATCAAGGGTGAAAGTGAGTTCACAACCATGGAAGTTCTTGGGCCGTAAACTCCATTTTAGGTAGCCAAATTGCCCTAAATGCCTTCATTGAGCCAAGAGACTAGCATAGCACATTACCTTGATGTGTTTAGGACCCAAAACAATCAGAATACCAACACCTATGGGTGTTCACGGCCGCAAACACATGGCCAAATGGTTCATGGGCCGAAAACTCTAGTTAGAGGTGTTTTGATGCCACAAACACTTCCTAGAGCTTAGGCTTGAATTTAGACATGTACCCTCAAGTGTTTATAGCCTAGAAAACATAAGGAATCACAAATATTAAGGAGTTTACGGCCAAGACAAGTTCTTGGGCCGTAAACCCCTATAAAGGGGTCAAATGACAACCTAACTCCTTCCTTATGCCTAGAACCCAACATAGATCATAACCTTGAAGTGTTAGGAACCTCAAAACATCAAATTGTACTCCTTACTATGATTTTACGGCCGTAAACTCATGGGGGAGTGGTCCCAGGGCCGTGAACATCAAGCAAGGCCATTTTAAGGCCTTAAACCCACCCAAACACTTGTTTAAGACTAGAAGCTCTTCACCACTTAAGTTGTATTAATGTTAAGCTTCATTTTGTGACCTAAGAGAGAGTTTACGGCCATGAGTTTACTCCCCTAGGCCGTAAACTCCAAAACATATGGTGTTTTGACCATAAACTCCCATACGAGGCATTGCACTCCTTTGTTGCATCCCATTAGCCTCCTAGCACTTGACCAAAGTGTTTTCCTCGCATTAGGATATTTATACATGTTTAATTAGTGTTATAATCACTAATTGTTTATATACATATGTCTTCATATGTAATTAGGATCATTGTGTGTGTCTAAAGTTTCCACTTGACACCTAGCAGTCCTACCTCTTCAATTCATCCGTATCACCCACAACAGGTGAGTTCATACCCCTTAATCAATGTTTTAACTATTTTTAAATGTTTTATGGGGGGGATACAAGTAGAATCATGCTACTTATTATATCAATCACATGTGATTAATAAGCAGCATTTAAATGATTTACTACTCATTAGCCGTTTTACCAAACAGTTTCCTTCAAATGATTTTCATAAACATTTTATATGTTTTAAAAATCCTTATTACACTGTACATTTTACTATGTATGTTTTATTTAAAACTTATTTACAATTGTGTTTCAAACAAATGTTTCTTTATACTAAATTCTTTTATCAAACCCATGCCTTCAAACCATTTTATAGATCGACATCAAGTCGATCTTTTCTTAGATAATAATTATGTTCAAAGGTTTTACAAAAGTTATTTTATGTTTTTATATTATAAATTGCATGCCTCTATATGTATAATTATATAAGTAATGTTTAAAAGACTTAGGAAGGCTATCCACCTTGTTTCCTTTTCCTCGATTTGGATGTGGTCTGATAGGATATCGGGTACTTGTCCGAAGGTCGTTTAAATATTAGTTATATATCATGTGTACATATATAGTCATAAAAGGCCCTTCCAGTTCATCCAATGCCCTTAGGTAGCAAGGGTATACATCCATGTTCCTACGTCCCAGTTATATTACTAGTAAACTACCATATGGGTAGTTTAGGAAGATACTAGAACCATTACTAGAACACAATATCATACAATGAGTCAGTTCATTCATGAGTCTATACTTGCTAGATAGAGAGCACGTACATTACAGCTAGAACAGTTCAGTACATTACATATACATAAATACGTTGACGAAATTGTGATCCTGTATCGGAGCATGCCTTAAATGTCATGGCCCGAGTTGTAGCCAGAGTCTCTTGGAGGGAGAGCGTTAGTTTGCGTATAGATCTATACTGGATTGACTATCCTACACCTTGCTGCTAGCTACAGCCGGACCTGCAGGTCTGCGGGTGCCAAACGTCATTTCTTTTTATGACCATACATATGTCATTGTTACTAGTCAATAGTATGGTGCAATTAATCACATGATACCTTAATATAAATCAGGTTTAAGGTAGTTAGTATAGCAGTAGTTCTTATAGCGCTACACTTCAGTACTACAATAATTTCCCCTTTACATATATTTAGTGATCTTTTCACTTAAACTTTAAATGTAAAAAATATATTTTGTTAAATGATAGTACACTTGGGAAAATTACACACTTTTACAAGAAACGAACATTTAGAACAGTTAAGTCTTGGTAGAAGACTACATTCAAAAAGAGTTAGGTCTTGGTAGAAGACACCCTTATATAATTGTAGGAATCATAGGGATTTCTAGGGTTTTTCAAACGCTTACAGTTGTTTTACAAACATTTTTACATTTACCGTTCAAATACATTTTTAATACTTACAAATTCTTACATACAAATTAAGACACAAAAATACTTATGATCTCACCAGCTTTAAAGCTGACACTCGCTTTCAAAATTACTTGTATCCTCAGGTCATCAATAGACAGGTACCGATGCAAGGATTAGGGAAGAAGGAGCTCGTTCAAGACTCATCTTTCATTTTGATTTATGCTTTAGTGTTTATCAAAATTTGATAGAACACACTTGTATAATAATTATATTATTAATGCAATGGATGATGTTGTTGCTTGTTTACTACTTTACATTATTGTGATACTGTACATGAAGTCCTCCGCCCCAGAACGTTTCCACCATTCTTAGTTATAGGGTGTGACACGGGCAGAGCGAGCAGACGATTCAGACGCTTGAGGACATGTTGCGAGCATGTGTGATGGACTTCGGAGGAAGTTGGCACAACTATTTGCCCTTGGCTGAGTTTTCTTACAACAACAGCCATCATTCGAGTATTGGTATGCCTCCCTTTAAGCTTCTTTATTGGAGGACGTGTCGGACTCCCATTTGTTGCGGAGAGGTAGAACAGCGAGCGATGGGTGGCACTGAGATAGTGCTAAAGACGAATGAGCAGATTTAGTAGGTCAGACAGAGGTTACTGATGGCCCAGATTCACCAGAACAGTTATGCAGATAGGCGGTGATCCGAGCTGGAGTTCCAGGTCGGAGATTTTGTACTCTTGAAGGTATCCCCATGGAAAAGGGTGATCCGATTCCGAAAGTAGGGTTAGTTGGGGCCCCGTACATCGGTCCTTTTAGAGTGACCGCCAGAGTGGGTAGGGTAGCTTACCGGTTGGAGCTACCTGTAGAGTTGAGTTTGATTCATAACACCTTCCACGTGTCCCAGTTAAGGAAGTGTGTAGCCGATGAGACGACAGTGGTACCCTTAGAGGAGATTCAAGTGGATGCGAGCCTGAATTAAATCGAGAGGCCGGTCGCAATTTTCGATCGGAAGGTGTCACACCTCCAAACCCGAACGACGAAAATGTTCGGGGGCGGAGGACGTCATGTACAATATAAATACAATCCACAAAATAAATTGCATTAATAATATAATTTATTACAAGTGTGTTGTGTGTATAGTTTGAAAGACACCAAAATATGAATCAAAATAAAAGACAAGTCTCAAATGTGCTCCGTCTTCTTAAAACCTGGTCCAGAGTACCTGTCTACTGGTGAAGTGGGAATACAAGTTATTTTGAAAGATTAGATTAGCATTTAAGCTGGTGAGTTCATAAGTATTTTAGTGTCAATGTTTGTAAAAGTTTGACGAAAGTGTTTTGTAAATGTTTGATGTAAATGTTTGTAAGTTGTTTGATGTACATGTTTGTATCTCTTAGAAAATCCTATATTTTATATTTATAAAGAAAAGTAGTCTTCTACCAAGAACCGACTGTTCTGCATGTTTGTTCTTTTGTAAAAGTGAGTGTTTTTCCCAAGTATGACTATCATTACCAAAATTATAGTTTACATGACCGTTTATGTGAGAAGATCACAATGTGAATGTAATGGGAAAATAAAGATGTATTGTAGTATTGTATATAGTAACTACCATTGTACTAACTACCTTAAACCAATTGTTTAATTAAGGTAAAATGTGTTGAGATTATAACCATACATGATTGACTAGTAAAACACAACGATCAAAGACGTCGAAATGGTATGACATTCATCACCCATAGACCTGCAGGTCCTACTGTAGCTAGCAGCAAGGTGTAGGATAGTCAATCCCATATAGATCTATACACAAATTCATGCTCTCCCTCCAGGAGACTCTGGTTACAAAACGTGACACATCAGTATATTGCCATGCCATGAAGTAGTGGCTCACATTAATGTTATAGTATTCATGTATTTGTATAGTATGTTCTATCTATTCTTGTGTATTGTATGTTCTCTTGGTATAGTATGTTCCTCCCTGTTTCTCATTATAGTATGTTTTAACAAACTCATTTATGAACTGACTCTTGTATGTTTCATTGTACTAGAAACAGTGAGTAGTAGTCCTCTAAACTATACCTATTATAGTTTACTAGTAATGTTGTTTGAATGACTGAGTATGTTTGTACACCTTTGCTACCCAAAGGTGTTGAACTTATGTAAGAACTTTTATATCTATACACATATACATAATATAAAACTAAGATTCAAACAACACTTGTACAAACAAACGATACCCTAAGTCCACAACCAAACAAGGAACAGGAAATAAAGTGTGTTATCAGTCCAAAGCGCTTTCAACCTTATTTATATAACTATATCTATATAGACATGATTTTGAAAATATATATGTTTAAAAGAGTTTAATAAAGATTTTAGCATATAAAAGAGTTTGATAAAATGTTTTGAAATAGTTTGTTTGATAACATAGTTCGAAGTATAAGAAATCCACTTGTTTGATAGTTATTAATCACATGTGATTGATATAATAACTATAATGTTTTCTACTTGTATTCCCCCCATAAAAGCATTTAAAATCATTTAAAAGAAAACTTAGGGGTATGAACTCACTTGTAGTGATTGATTCGAATGTAAGATCGATATAGGATGCTAACTGTCAAGTGAAGTCTCGAGCACAAACGGATCCTATTAAGCATATAATGACACATATATGAATATCACTAGTGTATATAACAACTAATCATGTTAGGGAACCACCTTAGGAAATGGGAAACACTTGGAATAAAGTGTTACTATCACATATGATTGTTCTAAAAGTGTTTACGGCCACAAAAGTGTGTGTTTATGGCGAAGGAGTGTTCACGGCCAAGAACACCTGAAGTGTTCACGGCCCAAGCTTGGTCTAAGAAGGGTTTACGACCCTATCAAGATCACTTGAAGGGTTCACAGCCACATGAAGGGTTCACGGCCGTGAACTCTTGAAGATCATGCCTAAAACGTGTTTATTTCATGGGGATTCGAGAGCTTCTAATGGATAACAAGTATATGGAAAGGATACTTATGTTTTGAAACTTGAAGGGGTGTTCACGGCCCAAAGAACTAGTGAGTGGCCTTGGTGTTCTTGAAGATCTAACCAAAAAGAGATGATTTCACGGATGAAATCATAGGGTTTTACTAGATTAAGAAAGGTATCAACTAATAAATGGAAGAAACACTTACAAATTTGTCGAGAATTAGAAGTGTTCTTGATGATACTTAAGAGAGAAATGAGTGTTCTTGAGTTGGAATTGTTAGAAATTATGAAAAATGAAGGAATGTCATACTTAAAGGGCTAGTTCACGGTTAAGCAAGAGTTTACGGCCGTGAACTCTAGTTTGTGGTCGTAAACTCCACATGATGGAGTTTTCCGGCATGAATGCTACATAATGAACTCTAGCAAATACTTCCTGACACCCAATCCTTTAATGTAATAGGCTTATAACACTCAAATAGACCCTAAACAATGTTAAAAGATAGCAGAAACAAGTTTGGCTTTGATTGAATTGAATGGTTGTACAAGATAGAAATTTCGGGTTGTCACAGAAGGTGAAAGTTCTGAGAAAAAAAGAGGTGCCCCTGGTTCGAGTGCAGTGGCAACATCGTAGAGGGTCCGAGTCGACTTGGGAGCCGAAGTTAGAAATGTGAGAGCAATATCCCGATTTATTTTCAGAGCATGACGTCGAGGGCGAAGTCTGATCCTAGTTGGGGAGAATTGTAACATCCCAAGATCAGGTATACCTCGTAACCCTTGGTCTTTTGAGTATTTGACCATTTTATTCCCTTTATGAGAAAAGGTGGTGAATGAGTACATGGGGCGTACGCGAGTGTACGCTCAGCTTACTCATATGTGTGTTGTTGACGCGGAAGCCACCTAGTACGTTAGGCGTACTAGGCTCAGATTGAAAGCCCTAATTTAGGGTGAGACCCCCTATTTAAAGGATATGATGGCCTTATTCCTAGCCACCATTCTCAATCACCAACCCTCCTAAACCCTAGTTTTCGTTCTTAGAGCTTTTGAGTGCATTAGAGAGCCTTGGGAGCATTCTTAAGTTTCTTTGGAGTGAAGAAGGACTCTTGAAGAAGAAGGAGTAGGATTTCAGGCCTTGGATATGGGCTTATCTTAGTCTGGAGCTTCATTTTGAGGTATAAAGCTCATAGCTTTCTCACACTTTTGGTTTTTGCATCTTAGTAGAGTATTCTAGGGTTTTGTCCCAAAAGATGGAGACTTTATGTGATATTGTACTCCAGATACCATGATCCACCCCCCTTTGAGTATATTCAGTGGTGTAGAGTCATAAAATCCTATCTTGGACGTTGGGACAAGCCATGCATGAGATATGTGCTTTTTGTCATAAGAGGGTGAGTGTTTTGTGTGTTTGGGACCATTCCAGCCATGCAAAGGCTTCAAGTTCCTGACTTTATGGGTTAAAGCTATTAGAGAGTGTAGATCTGAGATATGAGCCAAGGTCTTAACTATTTAAGACCCAACAAGTGAGAACGGTGAAACTGGAGCGTACATCGGGCGTAATTCCAATACGCGTAGCGTAAGGGTCGCGCATCCCCGATATCTGCATGGCACCCGAGTACGCCCAGCGTAAGGAGCTGGTACGCACGACGTACTCCCTACCGTTGACTTTTGTTGACTTTTAGGATTTGGGACAAATTATGGACATTTAGGGCCATTGAGGGGTAAAATGGTCTTTTTCCATTCTGTGAGATAGTGTAGCCTCTTGAGAGCTGTGATTAATTAGGGATAATTGTTGTGTATGTTAGGAGGAGGCTAGATCAGTGGTTTGAGTTCGAGTTTTGTTGACTTCTTGCAAGGTGAGTCCTCTCACTATACTTGCCTTGAGTGGTACCTTGTGTGATTGAGCTGCTTATTGTGATTATTTGTGTATTTGATATTCTGCATTATGTCTTTGTGATTTATGTTGAGTATTGTTATTAGGAGCTTGCTAAGTTGGGACACGAGGGTCCCACTGAGACACATTGACTTGAGGGTCTTATCGAGTTATAGCCTAGAGTGGCTAATGAGTTGTATGTTGTATTTTGGGGAGCTCACTAAGCCTCGTTCTTACCGTGTTATCTGTTATGTGTTTCAGGTAGTTTCGATGATCGCGGGAAGGCCCTGTCTTGATTCTCCATGTAACACCCTATTTATTTATTAGATAAATAAATAAATTAATAATGAAATGGCAGCCCTAAAATAAATGATTATATATCAAAGGATGGTGTTGAGGAGTTAAAAGTTATAATTATAGAAGTTGGGGGATGAATTGTAATTCACGGGTTAGTTTGTAAAGAATGTTGGAAGTTGAGAGTGATTTGGTAATTCTGGGTTTAATTTGAAATAAAATAATGAAGGAAGGGGTTAAAGTGTAAGTATTGGATTCAATTTAAGAATAAATTATGGAGGAGGGGCAGTTTAGTAATTTTGGGATTTATTTTGTAAGAAATTATGGAAGGGAGGGCTAAAGGGTAACTTTTGGATTTAAATTGGAAAAGATATGGTAAGGAGGGACTAGAGGTGACAAATTTGTAGAAATTTTGGATGGGATATGGGACTTTAAACCCCATACGTTCTTTCCCTCCCATGTTTGGATGAACAAACCCTAACCCTATCTAGAATTCTCTACAGCCGCCACCTTACTCCTCACCTTCAACCGCCACCATGAGAGATCTTCAAGCCACCATTAAAGCCAGTCGTCGGAGTCCATCTTCCCCCACGTCGGAGTGAGAGCACATCCCTCGGAGGATTGATTGCCGTTATGAGACACTGGACCTCAGTCGACATCTCCCTCATCTTCTTGTTCGTTTTCCGATCAGGCGAGTCTGCCAGCGACCACCTTGCCACCAGAATGCTGTCACTGGCCGGAGACGTCATGGGCCACTCGGGAGCCACTAAGATCGAAATTATAGCTAGTTCGTTAGGCTTGGGTTAGCTGCCTTCTGATTTTCTTCCTTTCTTCTTGTCGTTCATTGCTGCCATTATCGGATTTGATTCCTACTGCCTTGTGTCGTTGTTGTTGAAGCCGAAGCCATCATCTGTCGCCGCTCAAATTGGTCGCTGAGGGTGCTGCCGACCCCTAGGACCGTCAAACTGCCCTTCACCGCCGCTTGGTGTTTGTGTGTATGTGTATTTTCTCGGGGTCCGGTCTTTAGTATGGAATTTGTGCGCGTGTTTGGGTGTTTTGCCGGAGTTCATGGAAGAGCCACTGCCACCACCGTGAGGTGGTGGCTGCCACCACGGGTGGGTGTATTTTCATTAGTGTGTGTGTGTGTGTGATTTCGGATCTTGAGTTGTAATTTGCAACATGAATGGTATAATGAAAAGAAATTAAAAACCACCACCTTAAGGTGGTGGCTGCCGCCACCGGCCGCCGTCTCGGTTGGCGGTGTGCTTTGCCTCTTGTGATAGATTCGCTTGGGGTGCTAGAAACCCTAATGGGCTCAAAGGAGCTATAATGGGCCCAATGAAGCTTAATGGACTCTAAAGGACCCAATGAAACCCATATGGGCTTAATAAGATTTTAGTGGGCTTATTAGGCCCAATAAAGCCCCAAATGTCATAAAAGACCACCAAATTAATAATGGGCTAGTATTTGAGTTGGAAAACCCTAACGCTATGAAAACCTAATTTTGGGGAATTAATCGAGACACACGGGAATTATTTAATAACTTGAGATATTAAATAATAATCATTGGCGGAAATTAATCTAAGCGATATTGGACTTAATGGATTAAGTCCTTAATGGATTAAGCCCTTAATGGGTTAAGTAGGAAACTTAACCCTAATCATCATTTGATATGAAACCCTAATTTCACTTGGGTTTGTTGTTGGGCCTTTGTTTTAGGCCTTGATGAGTGGGTTATTAAATGGGCTATCCAAGATCAAGCAAATAGTCTAGAGAAAGTTCATGGGCCTAGGGTAAGGCCCATTTATGGGGTTGGGGCCCAATTTGGAAAATTGGGCCATAGATGGGCCATAAATCGGGCCTTTATGCTTATGAGGTATTGGGCCATTAGAATGTTAAATGTTGGACTGGACTAGATGGTTGGGCCTTATGGTAAGACCTTGTAAAGGTTTGGGCCCAATTTTCCTGGGCCATAGATCGGACCTTTATGCTTATGTGGTATTGGGCCATTAGAATGTTAAATGTTGGACTGGACTAGATGGTTGGGCCTTATGGTAAGACCTGGTAAAGGTTTGGGCCCAATTTGGAAAATTGGGCCATATGTTGGGCATTGAGCCATAGTTTGACTTTTGGGCCTTTGGATTGGGCCTTGGGCATGCTTAAAGCCAAGCTTGGGGGTAATGTAGTAATTATCCAAAGTATGCACTCATGGTTATGTAGTGGAACCCAATTATTAATTGGATGTTGTTTTGATGTTCACAGTTCGGGAATCTATCAGCCAACAGCTGGGGTTGAGTCTACGGGACTTCAGCAGTGTGGGATTGTGTCTACAGGACTTCAGCAGTGTGAGGTGAGTTACCTTCCAATAGCGGTCGGTCTACGGCCACAATGCCGGACCACCAGTAGGAGTTGTATGTTAGATGATTGTCTTTGTGATATCATCTAGGTTTGCTACTACCTGATATGTTATATGTGATAGTAGTAGAGTTCGGTTGTTAGGACCAAAGGGTAGGACAGACACCCCAGATATGTCTGACAGTATGTGATGATATGTTTATATGCTGACATGATATGTTATGATATATTTGATAGTAGCAGTAGGGGTGAAATAGTCCCCGGTAGTCGGGTGCAATAGACCGACGGGAACATCTAGCACCCTAGAATGGCTTGACCTGGGTATGTCAAACATCCCAGAATGGTTTGACCTGGGTACATCAAGCACCCCAGAATGGATTGACCTGGGTAAGTCAGACACCCCAGAATTGTCTGACAGTATATTATGTTATGCTATGTGGTAGTTGTAGGGGTGTAATAGTCCTCGGTAGTCGGGTGAAATAGACCGACGGGTACGTCAAGCACCCTAGAATGGCTTGACCTGGTTATGTCAAACACCCCAGAATGGTTTGACCTGGGTACATCAAACACCCTAGAATGGTTTGACCTGGGTAAGGCAGGCGCCCCAGAATTACCTTAAAGTATATTGTAGGGTATGTGGTATGATGGGGGAACTCACTAAGCTTTGTGCATATGGTTTTCAGTTTTGGTTTCAGGTACTTCGTTTTTAAAGGAAAGGAGCTGGCTCGATCGCAGCGCATCACACTATGTTTTCCGCACATGAGATCCTTGGGGATTACGCTCTAATATGGTTTTATGATACTATGTTTTGGATTACTGACACTTGGGTTTTGACATGAGACGTTATTATCAATGTTTTTATACTGATGGTTTTATGTAATAACATAATTAAAATGAAATTTTTGGCCTGTATTTTTGGGACGTTACAAGTTGGTATCAGAGCCTTGGTTTGAGGGATTCGGGTCACTCTCAGGTGTGTCTGAACTCAAACTAAGGATTTGGTATGAGAATTTTCAAAATTAAAATCATTTTATAAAAGAAGTTTGAAAAGAGAAAAGAACTTTGAAAAGAACAAGGTGTGTGATGCATGCAATCGGTCGAGCTTAAGTAAGTCTTCCCCAAGATATCCATACATGTTATGAGATGTTATGATATGATATGCTTATGAGAACTGCATGCTAGATTAGGGATAAGGATCTAGGAGGATGCCTTATATGCCTATTATATGTGCTTGTAGACTTGCATGCTAGTACTGATCAGTCAGTAATAGGACAGTCTGTTTAGGTTATGCCTGATTGTATGAGCCTTTGAATTGTATGTACAGATTCCTGATTAAGGGATAGAATGATTTGATTGGAATATGATGGTTAGATTTTTTTCATTGTCTGAATGTTGCTTGCTTTGTGCTTTGTGGGACTCTTAAGTGAATATGCTAAGTCACATGTGGCACAGGCTGGATAATCTCATAGTGATAGATTTGACCCTATTACACAGCTCTCGTTTAAGTCTAACCGTTATAGGGATGAGTCTGTTACTTGAAGGATTATCTGATCTCTGTTGCATGTGGCTATATTCATAAGGTAGCTAGTTGACGTTACTGGGAATCTTTCAGCAGCTGAGGACTAGGTGAGTTCGGGAACCTAGGAAAGCCTAGGATACGTTTCAGTAGGTTAGTAGTAAGGCTCAGTGAGACTTGGGTGTACCGGTTTGAGGATGTGACTTAGAGGATTCGGGAGGATCGCTGAGGTAAGTATGGATAGGTGTGGAAGGTAGTATTCGGCCCGTACTACTGAGAAGCTTCTAGGAAGAGTTAGTGACCCGGTTTAGGGATAGAGGATGTTCCAATGTTGTAGATTGGCAATTGGCAAATGAGCTAGCGAGCGTGACAGGGTGTCAGACCTTGAGGGATATGATTTCCATGAAGTTGCAGATGCGAGATCGATTTGGAGCACTTTGAGAAGAGAGGTTTGAGCTAGGTGCATATAGTAAGGGTCCCGGGAAGAGACCCATGATTTCTGATCATCAAGTGAAAGGCCAGCAGGGCCGAAGTCAGTGTAGCACATACAGGACATTGCACAAGGGAGTTTGTCGCTCCGAGGGTTTGGGCTACTTCAGGGTAGCAGGGTTGATCATGTCAGCAGAAGGTGATTAGTATTCCTCCAGATGTTGTGGGTATGTCATCTTCCATTGCTACTAGATGGATGTTGGGGATACGTATCGCGTTGGAGTTATGAGTAAGTTTGGATACGTTAGATCTCGGGTCGGTTTCCTGCTAGTGTTTGGGTTATCAAGGATCATATATGCCATCCTGCATGCGGAAAAGTCGTTGATGAACCTACAGAGGGATGCATCTTGCGGAGCGGGTTCCGCGTGTACCGTTATCATTCCGGATCTTTGTCGATATCTGTGCAGGAGCATTGTTTGGAAGATCCTTTATGAGGGTTAGAGTGATAGTTCTCCAGTGAAGTCAACGTTCAGGGGTTCTATCCTTGTTCAGGTATGGTCGGTAATTGTCTATGGATGAACTTTGGAGTTCAAGGCACTACCATTGCTAGGACAGAGCTGGTGAAATGAAAAGGGTAGTGTCAGTTGTGGGTGTTAGATGCATAAGTGGTTGGTCATCGTATGTTCAAGAGAATGGTATTTTCGGATGGGCTATGTTCGGTTAGAGTTCAGTGATACTACAAGATTGGAAATGAGAACGAGGATTCGTCAGCCAGAGTGAAGATTGAGACCTTCAATTGACAGCATGGTAGATGGATTGAGGCGTTAGATTGGACCAGATTTTAATAGTACTCATCAAGATTTCCGAGGATGGGTGATCTTAAGGATTAACCGGTGCTTAATCGCTAGTATTGGTAAGCACATGTTGTCATCAGTAGGATACTAGAAGGCGAGAAGGATTGGGAATCCTTCAATTCTCGTGTTCAGTGCAGACTCAGTCGAATCTAAGTGGGGGAGAGACTTTTTATAAAGTTCTCCAAATGTGAGTTCTGGTTGCGCATGGTGCAAATCTCTTGGGCACCTTGTCAACCACAAGGGTATTTTAGTTGATCCGGCCAAGATAGAGGTCATGATGCAGTGGGAGATTCCGAGGTCTCCATCTGAGATTCGGAGTTTCGTGGGTCTAGCAGGTTACTACCGGAGATTTACATGGGACTTCTCCGAGATTGCGGTTCCTTTCACCCAACTGATCAAGAAATCGGTGGCCTTTTGCTGGGGGCCTGAGCAGCAGGCAGCCCTAGAGACTCTCAGACAGCGGTTGTGCGAGGCATCGATTCTCACCCTACCAGAGAGTGTAGATGATTTCGTGGTTTACGGTGATGCTTTGATCATGGGCATGGGTGCGGTACTGATACAATGAGGTCACGTGATAGCAGGTTTCGGGAACCAGGTTAGAGTTTCGGTTAGGAATCGAGTTCAGTTGAGGGTTAGGTCGAGTGCGTGTTCGACCCAGATTGGAAAGTGTTATAAGACTACGGGGGTAGTCGTAGCATTCACTAGTAGTCAGATGGTATGGAAAGTGTTATAAGACTACTGGGGTAGCCGTAGCATTCACTAGTAGTCAGATAGTATGGAAGGTGTTGTAAGACTACGGGTGTAGCCGTAGCATTCACTAGCAGCAGATAGTGTGAGGGGTGTTGTAGGCCTGCGGGTGTAGTCATAACATTCACCAGGTTGGCAGATAGTATTAGAGTGTTATAAGTCTGTAGGTGTAGCCGTAGCATTCACTAGGTTGGTAGATAGCATGAGCGCGTTGTTAGGACGCGAAAGGAACAGGAGTACACACCAGTTCGAGTGTAGTAGTAAGGATATGGAAATCCACCTATTGGATTTCAGTATTATCCAGATGGATTAGCTCTGGTTGAGCCAGTGATAAGACTGTAGGAACACCACTACAGTTATGAGATCAGGGAAGTAATGGACTGCTTAAGGGTGTTTGTGATGTAAGGCTACCATTGGTTAGGTAGCAATCACTTTTAGTCTCGGATTGGATGATGACAGGATTCGACGCATGGGCCCGATCGGTTGTATTAGGAGGTTGTTAGAGCCACAATGGCATGATAACTAGTGGAAACTAGTTCAGAGAAGGATTTCGTTTAGGAGCCGTGTGAGGCGACTAAGTGGGAGTCCTTTGGCTCCGCAGCCGAGTCAGAACCCAATATTTCAGATGATTAGCGAACAAATTGAGACCAGGTAGGTCTCGGTAGATGTTGGGAAGCAGCCATGTGGCAACATACTACTTCAGGTAGTTCAATGTTCGAACAGTTTCAGCGATTTTCACTATTAGTATTTGTGTATAGGTTGCAAGTTCAGATGGAAAAGTTGGTTGATTGGGAAGTGACAAGTCACTCCCAGCGGGATTAGCTGAGCCTCGACCAAGAATAAGTGATCTGCATGGATAGTTAGGTCTGTGAACCTGTTTTATAGTGGGAGCTTCGAGTTATTAAAGGTTGAGTAGTTGGTCGAGGGATAAATGGACTAGATTCAACGATAATGGTTCAGTATGAGTGGTCTGTTAGGGATTCAGATCATCTCGAGACAGCAGACTTCAGACGGAATAGACGAGATCTGGTTGCGACAAATTCGTTCACCTGTGGATTTTAGGGTTGTACGAGGATTGATCATGGATACCCTGGGAAGGCTAGGGCGTGCCCAGGTTGGTGACCATGCTACTAGAGTGGTTGGGCGAGTAAGGAATGCTAAGGAATGATTTCGATGATGAAATCTAATTTAAGTGGGGGGGGGGAGATGTAACACCCTGTTTATTTATTAGATAAATAAATAAATTAATAATGAAATGGTAGCCCAAAAATAAATGATTATATATCAAAGGATGGTCTCGAGGAGTTAAAAGTTATAATTATAGAAGTTGGGGGATGAATTGTAATTCACGGATTAATTTGTAAAGAATGTTGGAAGTTGAGAGTGATTTGGTAATTCTAGGTTTAATTTGAAATAAAATCATGAAGGAAGGGGTTAAAGTGTAAGTATTGGATTCAATTTAAGAATAAATTATGGAGGAGGGGCTGTTTAGTAGTTTTGGGATTTATTTTCAAAGGAATTATGGAAGGGAGGGCTAAAGGGTAACTTTTGGATTTAAATTGGAAAAGATATGGTAAAGAGGGACTAAAGGTGACAAATTTGTAGAAAGTTTGGATGGGATATGGGAATTTAAACCACGTGCGTTCTTTCCCTCCCATGTTTGGATGAACAAACCCTAACCCTATCTAGAATTCTCTACAGCCGCCGACTCCTCACCTTCAACCGCCGCCATGAGTGATCTTCAAGCCACCGTTGAAGCCAGTCGTCGGAATCCATCCTCCCCCACGTCGGAGCGAGAGCACGTCCCTCAGAGGATTGATTGCCGATGTGAGACGTCAGACCTTAGTCGCCATCTCCCTCATCTTCTTGTTCGTTTTCCGATCAAGCGAGTCCGCCAGCGACCACCTAGCCACCAGAATGTTGTCACCGGCTGGAGACACCATGGGCCACTCGGGAGCCACTGAGATCGAAATTATAGTTGGTTCGTTAAGCTTGGGTTAGCTGCTTTCTCATTTACTTCCTTTCTTCTTGTCGTTCGTTGCTGCCATTATTGGGTTTGATTACTACTGCCTTGTGTCATTGTTGTTGAAGCCAAAGCCATCATCTGTCGCCGCTCAAATTGGTCGCTAAGGGTGCTGCCGACCCCTAGGACCGTCAAACTTCCCTTCACCGCTGCTTGGTGTTCATGTGGATGCGTATTTTCTCAAGGTCCCGTCTCTAGTTTGGAGTTTGTGCGCGTGTTTGGGTTTTTTCCGGAGTTCATGGAAGAGCCACTGCCACCACCGTGAGGTGGTGGCTGCCACCATGGGTGGGTGTATTTTCTTTAGTGTGTGTGTGTGTGTGTGATTTCGGATCTTGAGTTGTAATTTGTAACATGAATGGTATAATGATAAGAAATTGAAAACCACCACCTTAGGGTGGTGGCTGCCGCCTCCTACTGCCACCGGCCGCCGTGTCGGGTGGCGGTGTGCTTTGCCTCTTGTGATAGATTCGCTTGGGGTGCTAGAAACGCTAATTGGCTCAAAGGAGCTCTAATGGGCCCAATAAAGCTTAATGGACTCTAAAGGACCCAATAAAACCCATATGGGCTTAATAAGATTTTAGTGGGCTTATTAGGCCTAATAAAGCCCCAAATGTCATAAAAGGCCAACAAATTAATAATGGGCTAGTATTTGAGTTGGAAAACCCTAACGCCATGAAAACCTAATTTTGGGGAATTAATCGAGACACACGGGAATTATTTAATAACTTGAGATATTAAATAATAATCATTGGCGGAAATTAATCTAAGCGATATTGGACTTAATGGATTAAGTCCTTAATGGATTAAGCCCTTAATGGGTTAAGTAGGAAACTTAACGCTAATCATCATTTTATGTGAAACCCTAATTTCACTTGGGTTTGTTGTTGGGCCTTTCTTTTAGGCCTTGATGAGTGGGTTATTAAATGGGCTATCCAAGATCAAGCAAATAGTCTAGAGTAAGTTCATGGGCCTAGGGTAAGGCCCATTTAAGGGGTTGGGGCCCAATTTGGAAACTTGGGCCATAGATGGGCCATAGATTGGGCATTTATGCTTATGTGGTATTGGGCCATTAGAATGTTAAATGTTGGACCGGACTAGATGGTTGGGCCTTATGGTAAGACCTTGTAAAGGTTTGGGCCCAATTTGGAAAATTGGGCCATATGTCGGGCTTTGAGCCATAGTTTGACTTTTGGGCCTTTGGATTGGGCCTTGGGCATGCTTAAAGCCAAGCTTGGGGGTAATGTAGTAATTATCCAAAGTATGTACTCATGGTTATGTAGTGGAACCCAATTATTAATTGGATGTTGTTTTGATGTTGACAGTTCGGGAATCTATCAGCCAACAACTGGGGTTGAGTCTGCGGGACTTTAGCAGTGTGGGATTGTGTCTACGGGACTTCAGCAGTGTGAGGTGAGTTACCTTCCAGTAGCGGTGGGTCTACGGCCACAATGCCGGCCCACCAGTAGGAGATGTATGTTAGATGATTGTCTTTGTGATATCATCTAGGTTTGCTACTACCAGATATGTTATATGTGATAGTAGTAGAGTTCGGTTGTTAGGACCGAAGGGTAGGTCAGACACCCTAGATATGTCTGACAGTATGTGATGATATGTTTATATGCTGGCATGATATGTTATGATATATGTGATAGTAGCAGTAGGGGTGAAATAGTCCCTGGTAGTCGGGTGCAATAGACCGATGGGTACGTCAAGCACCCCAGAATGGCTTGACCTGGGTATGTCAAACACCCCAGAATGGTTTGACCTGGGTACGTCAAGCACCCCATAATGGCTTGACCTTGGTAAGTCAGACACCCCAGAATTGTTTGACAGTACATTATGCTATGCTATGTGGTAGTAGTAGCGGTGAAATAGTCCTCGGTAGTCGGGTGAAATAGACGGACGGGTACGTCAAGCACCCTAGAATGGCTTGACCTGGGTATGTCAAACACCCCAGAATGGTTTGACCTGGGTACGTCAAACACCCCAGAATGCTTTGACCTGGGTAAGGCAGGCGCCCCAGAATTGTCTGACAGTATATTGTAAGGTATGTGGTATGATGGGGAAACTCACTAAGCTTTGTGCTTACGGTTTTCAGTTTTAGTTTCAGGTACTTCGTTGTCAAAGGAAAGGAGTTGGCTCGATCGCAGCGCATCACACTATGTTTTCCGCACATGAGATCCTTGGGGATTACGCTCTGATATGGTTTTATGATACTATGTTTTGGATTACTGACACTTGGGTTTTGACATGAGACGTTATTATCAATGTTTTTATACTGATGGTTTTATGTAATAACATAATTAAAATGAAATTTTTAGCCTGTATTTTTGGGACGTTACACTACACACACTCGCATTGAAGATATGTCTTGGAGGATCCTGGTTTATCCTTTCAGGTATAAAGAGGACCCCTTGGGTACCTTATTTTCGTTCACCATCTCTACCTTAGAAGAGCCGAATTTTGCACCTCTCTCCTCTCTCCTCTTATGTGTTCTTGTTGCTAGGGTTTGGGTACAAACCATTAGAGCCACTAAACTACTAATGCTAGCTTCTCAAGTCTACAAAAGGAATGAATCAAGTAACTTGTTTACTACAACAAGTTTAAGGTATGTATCTCTAGTTTATGATTTTTGAAATTACGAGGATGTATATTAATTTTGTTATTTCATAGTATGTTGCCTTAATGTGAGGACGTGGTTTCTTTTAGGTTGCATGTACATTTTTTAATTGTTATGTGATTTTCCGCATTGAACACTTTGTTGTAATCTAATAAACTCATCAACAACATGGGTGGCAATGGAGGAAACGTTGGGTACAACGATGGTAATGGCGGAAATCCAAACCATAATGGTGGTTATTTGGTGAAATCAAGATGGTCAAGGTGGAAACGGGAATTACAATTGGAATGATGAAAATTTCAACGATGACGGAAACCAAGACTATAACGGCGGTTTTGGAAACCAATGCAAGATATGTATATTATGAACCCGGATGATGAATTCAATAATATTGGGACTCAAGGCTTACAACGAATGTAATTTTAACCAATTTCCTACTTTTATTTTTCCACAACCAAATAGATAGTCAATGGCATCTCACTTTCGGTCCGGAGAATGTCACTCGTCGTCTTTTCGGAAGGAAATGAGCACCACATGGATATTAAACCATAACTAATAGATTTTAGAAGGAACAAAACCGATGATGTTTAAAATCATTTTTATAAGTTCCTCGTAATTGTTAACGTGAATATACTCTTTCCGTTTACTGTAAATAAGAAAAATATTGCTTTACTGCAGAAAAAAGTTCGAACTCCCCTCTTAAGTGAAAGGACCGTTAAAATATCTTCTATAGGTTCACGAATTCTTAATTTATAGGTTATTATTTTGCATTCCTTTTGAATTTGAAATCACCAAATTAAATGATATTGCATTGAGTTGCTATGAATTATTGATGTTACTTTTCTTCATAAGAAAAAACGTCACCCATAATTTGAAATGTGCTTTTTGGACATTATCGCAATTAAATGTGGCTCAGTTTTTTCCAGTCAAACCAATTATGTTAATAAAAGAGTCACCTAAATTATATCCATTTATTATTACCCGTCTTGTTTAGGTATAAAAGTTTTATAAATAATAGGAAACTAGGTGTGAGACCCGTGTATTACACGGGTTTATAAAAAAATTAATATAAAATTATAAGTATTACATATTTTTTAAAGTAATAATTTTACATAAATACAAAGAATATAATAAATAAAGTAAATAATAAAGGTTGTAGAGCATTTATTATTAAATTTAATAGAATGATCTACTTTACATATATAAATCTCATTAAAATGTGGATTTTAACTTTAAAAAAATGACAAGTGGAAAAAAAAATAATTCAAAAACTCTTAGAAAATGATATGTGTCAAATTTAATGAGAACATGACATTTGACAAAATTTGATTTTCATTTATTAGGTTAGATAGTATATGGATTTTCTGTATTAATTTTAAACAATTTTTATTCAGCCATATATTGTTTTTTTTTTTTTTTTTTTTTTTTGAAAAAGACATCTATCTTCATTTTCAGTTTCCGGTATAAAAATAAAATTAAGTCGTCACTGAAATTAGCATACAACTAAGGTTGATGGGTACAAACCGTTCATCAAGCATGTGCAACGCATCACAAAAGATACCCTAGTAGGATCAACGATAAAGTTTTGGTTGTTAAATGAATGTTGTTTGAAACATAAAAGAACAGAAATATAGTAAACTCAATGGCATATTTCTTCATTAATTTCCTTTTTACACGGATATTGCCACCTTCTAACTATTATTGTGAAAATAATCACCATTTTCAACTTTAAGCAACAGTACAACTAGATTCATTCATACATCACATTTAACCTCTTTTGGTAAACACATTTATTACTACTTTGTTTATTTTTGGAGATCTAATAAAAGTGATGTTGATATGGAAAATTCGAATATGATATTTTTGCAATTATTATGTTTCTTTGTTATACATAAATTAAAAGCAAGGGAGAACACACTAGGTGTCCCAGAGAGTAGTTGTCTCGGGGTGTACAGAAAATCATTCAAATTTTACCGTCAAGTGCAAAATTTAATTTAAATTTTTTAAAATTCATCGCAGTCCGTTGGAATCCATTGGAAATTCGTCATGAAGTCCTAATAAATGTAAATATAGTTTAAATTTGTCGGTATAACCCTTTTGGTGACAGAATTTCTGATTAAAACTACCATAAAAATTTGTTTTTTGTCTACTAAGGCAACCTTTAAAAAAAATTGTGCAATCCTTGATATATTTTTCATTTGGGTTTGTACTAAGTAATGGAATCAAGCTTATATATATATATATATATATATATATATATATATATATATATATATATATATATATATATATATATATATATATATATATATATATATATATATATATATATATATATATATATATATATATAATCAAGTAGGGACTCACAAAACGGTAGGAACCGCAAGAAGACAATTTTTGGCCTTAAGATTGAAAAAATAAATGACAATGATTTGATTTTATTTATCATCAAAATCTCACGAGATATATGACATTTTGGTAATTAATTGAGAGATTTTGATAATTTTCGGAGAAGGTTAATTATTTGAAGGTTACAAGTGGAAAAAAAAGATTAAAAAAAAAAAGAAAAAAGGAAATTTTGCCTATGTTGCATGTCTAGACGATGACACGTGTCCGAACCCCAGCATGACAAGAGTCCAACTCTTATTGACTGGTGGGTTTTTTCACCTGCCTAGTTTTCGACCATAATTTTTTTCCTTAAATAAAAATTTTGTGAACAATCAAAATTCTTAAAATTTAATTCTCTAACAAATGAGCATAATTATGAAAATTTGAAAAAAAAAATATTGTTTATATTTATAAGGAAACTAAAAAAAAGTTTTTAAAAAATCATAAAAATTTAAGGAATACATCTACTCACTATTTTAATGACTTTGTAAAAAGAATTTTTCTAAAAATAAGGTTTTTAAGATTCCAAAATTGATTTTAAAAGATTAAAAGATTTAAAAAAAAAAAAAAAGATGTTGAACATAATTTGATTCAAATAGAGATAATTCAAAATGTTTATGATTCAAAAATATTATGATTCAATATGTTTATGATCCTTAACTTGTTATCATCTAAAAATATTTTGATTTAAATATTTGATAATCCTTAACTATTATATTGTTTATGATTCATAATTAATTGATTCAAAATATATAATGATCCAAATGTTGTATGGAACAAAAATTTTATTTAATTCAATAAATTATTATCCAAATTAATATTGTAACACTCATAAATTTTTGAAAATTTTTAACTTTTAAAATAAACACAAAACCATTCTTCATTACAATTTGTTTTCAAAATAAGTTTCACACCAGAGTTTTCCCAGAAATCATCACGCAAAACATGAGGAAGTGCACGATCAAGCCTTCTCCTTCCTGCGATCATTTGAAGTACCTGAAACATAACCAAAATTTGTAAGCCCAAAGCTTAGTGAGTCTTCCCCAAAATACCATCACGTAAACAGAACCAATAACAACATGCATAATGAGCCTTCAGCCTGATTGGACAACCTCGTAGGGCCTTCAGCCTATCTGGACCGCTCCCGAGTCTTCAGCATGACTGCACCGCCTTGTAGGGCCTAAAACCTATCCGGACCGCATGCTGGTTCTTCGGCTTGATTGGACCGCCTCGCAGGCCTTCAGTCTATCCGGACCCCCTGGGTCTGTTGGCCTACAACACAAAGCAGGACCGCCTTAACTCAACCACACACACATACATGTCGACATATATATAGCAATCAAGCACATAACCAGTCTACAGACAACATACAGAACTTACAGATTACTAAGCATAGCATCATCCTATCTACCAGGATACAGATCTAACAGATCATAGTAGCATATCAACATTCTACAAGGATAAACATCCAAAAAGGGCCGACATTAGTGCCTTTGACCCATAAGTATAGTGAGGAAAACTCACCTCATACTAATGTATCAACCAGAACCTCCGACCGCTAGCCCATGAAAAACTCGACCTATCATAATAAATAAAACTCCAATTAATAATTAGACTATAACCTCAAATTTCTTAACTCATAATTGTCCATTAACTATTCATTAACTGGGCTAAGCCCAAGTCTAACCTTGATCTAAAAGGTCCAAAATATACAAGGCCCATAATTGGCCCAGTTTTCCAAATTGGGCCCAACTCCCTAATAGACCTCATCCTAACACCCAATTCCCTTAACTAGCCCATAATACTTCTACTCAGAAAGTCCATTAAGGGCCTAAGCCCAAACTGTCCCAAAGATGGCCCAAAACCGAACCCCAACTCGCAAAATCCCAGCAGAGAGCGTACGTTGGGCGTACTCCGAGGCTACGCGGGGTGTACGCGAGCCTCACATTGACTGCAAACGGGGGCGTTGACTGCGTATGCGGATCGTACTCCATTTACGCGGGGCGTACCCTCACAGAGTTCAAACTCCGATAAGTTCTTAATGGCTAAGGCACTTTAGCCCAAATGTTAGATCCATGGTCCAAATGCACCTTAGAGTCATAAAGGTTCCAACTTTATGACTTTAGACGTCCACAAGTTCTTAATACAAGATCTTAGTCCATTAAGACGTTTCTACCAAATGCATGGGACACTTCTAGCCATTGGGACTTCATTTTTATCACTTAGGACCCTTCCTAGGGCCTGAAAGGACAGCCTAAAACGTCCAAAACGTAGCATGTACAATATTGGGATTTTTGGGACAAGAAGAGTACCAAAAAGCTAATAAAACAAGATCCACATAATACAAGCACAAAGGTAGAATATTTTCACCTTTTGGAGCTTCTAAATGACAAGATGATCCCTGATCTACAAGCTTGCTTCACTCACCAAACACCTTGATGCAACGTCTTCTTCTTCAACTACACAAGAAACACACTCTTAGCTTAAACACACACAAAAGAGAAGCTACGGTTGCCAATAAATGATCTCAGGACTTGGAGGCTGAAAGGATGGGGGTAAAGGGTCCATAATGGGGATTAAATACCCAACAACCCCTAAAAGTTAGGGTTGCACTCGGACATACGTACGCCCTGCGTACATATGCGTACGCCCATTGTACTCATATGTACGCCTAGCAAAGTCCCCCCCCCCCCCATACCAAAATTTCTAATTTGTCCCTCGGGGCTCTTAGGGCTAAATTCAACCAATTTCAAAGACCAATCATGACATATTCCCAATGAGAATAATAATGTAGCTCATAATATGTGCTACTCAAACTATCCCATTGTAGTTCTTTGGATTCATTATGGAATTAATGGAATGACTAGAAGGAAGCAGTTTCACGACGAGATGGGTCCTACACTTCCTCCCGTAGAGCGTCTCGAAGGGAGGTCAATCTATGCTGGCGTGGTAACTGTTGTTATACGAAAACTCCGCTAACGGAAGATACGTATCCCAACTACCACAAAAATCCAATACACATGCACGTAGCATGTCCTCGAGAGACTGAATCATCCTCTCACTCTGCCCATCCATATGAGGGTGGAAAGCAGTACTGAAGTGAAGATGAGTACCCATCTTGTCGTGAATCTGCTTCCAAAATCTGGAAGTAAAACGAACACCCCGTATAACATACCCAAAACAGGCATTCCATGCCGTGCCACTACCTCACATACGTTGATCTCAGCCAACTTCTCAGCATATATACTCTCCTGGTTCGGGATGAAATGAGTGCTCTTGGTCAACCGATCCACGATGACCCATACTGAATCTACTCCACGTGTGGTCCTGGGAAGCTTCGTGATGAAGTCCATAGTGATATCTTCCTATTTCCATACAGGAATGTCTAACGGCTGCATCTTGCCGTGAGGCCTCTGGTGTTCGGCCTTGACCTTCCTGTAGGTCAAGCACCGCTCTACGTACCAAGCAATTTCCCGCTTCATGCAGGGCCACCAATAATCAGGGCGAAGATCCTGATACATCTTCTTCGTCCCATGATGGATGGAGAACATCAAATTGTGAGCCTCATTGTCACAACTAAAAATTTTGTGTCATGTAATCTATACACTCAAGTTAATGTGAATCAAAAACTTAAGAACATGTGTGACACCTATGATTATGACATCAAAAACTTCAATCAAATACATCATACAAGTACTACAAATAGTCATCAAACAATTGGAGACCCTAGAAGTCCTTGTTTAAGTCCATTTTGGACTAGGACTTCCTTATTGGATCCAAATGGACCAATAAGCTTCCAATTAGACTATCATGGGCTTAGAACCCTAATTGGGCTCTAATTGGACCCACACTAGTTTATTTCAACATTTTGGGCCATGTTGGGCCTAGAATGGAATGAATTAAAGCTTTGATCCATGAATACCCCAAACTAGCTCTAATATTGGGCTTAGGAGCAAAAAGCCCAAATTTCCCTTTCCCTTCCAGGTTTTCGGCCCAAATCAAGCCCAAGAGGAAGGTTTGACTTTCTCATGCCACCTCATTATTAACCAAAGGATATCTATGCATGGAACTCATACTTCCAAGCACCTATCTCATCAAAGATCACTTCTCTTCTCTCCTCTCTCTCACTCTCGGCCATATCCAAACACACACACAAAAATTCACTCATTCTTCTCTCAAAGAAACTCTCTCATTTCTTCTCCATAATTTCGAGATTCTAAGAAGCTTTCAAGAAGATCTTGCAAGTTAATCATCATCTTAGCTAAGTTTTTACTTATATCCATGATCTAGCTACTTCATTCCATCAAAAACCTCTTCTAAATCTATTCCAACTTGTGATCATGCACCTTAGAAGTCACCAAACTCGAGATCTACCAAGGAAAGGTGCTAAGGCCGAAAATCACTTCATTTTCTTCCATCTTTTCTTCAAAATCCGAAAGCTTCAAACAAGGTGAGCTTCATACCCCCTGTTTTCTGTTTTTATGAGTTTTGTGGGGGGGGGGGGGGGGAATACAAGTGAAAGTGTAGATCTATATGTGTTATGTATGCCTTGTATGATTTCCATGCTTATATGTGTGTTGTTGTGTGTTATAATGTTGGATCTAGCCATAAAACCCCTCAAAACCGAGATATACTTTATGTTAAATGATTCTAGCATCAAATATATTTCTACATACAAAGTGTTCCTAGAAAAATAGCTAAATGGCTTAGTAACATTTTCTTTGGGCTAAAAACACAATTTTTGGACCTAAAATGTGAAAAATACAAAGTTAAGGGCCCAAATTGACATATCACGAATTCTGATGGATGAGGTGTGTTAAAACAGTTTCAATAAAACAAATTCTGGAAATATACTCATTTGGAGGATTAAAAACATAAATTTCAAGCTTAATGGGCTAAAAATGACATTTTCGGCCCAATGAGGCCCATTATGCGAGATTTTCTGTTTTGGAGGGCCAAAACTGTGTTTTTCTGTAAAACAGTGGACTATAAGTGTTCCAAGTCCTTTTCAAAGGTTTAAAATGCTTTTTAAATTTAAAAAGGACCAAAGTTGCAAAAAATTTGCAATTTGGGCCAAAATTGTCAAAGTTGCGAAAAAGAAGGGCTATTACCGAGAAAACTACAATTTCAGGGACTAAAACTGTTTTCATTGAAAAATATGCTGAAAAATATCAATTTCAATAATTTTTGGTGTTAAAATGTCAAGAAAAATGATTTAAGGATCAAACCGGAAAGTTATTTAATTCAAGGGGTTGAAAAAGTAAATTCTACAAACAATGAGGGGCTGAAAACAGAAAACTTCCAAGGCTAATTCAATACACGCAATTTGATCAAATAATGGCACCACGACTATCGACGAAATACAATACACAACAATACCAAAAATCGTTGTTAAACGAATTGGTTCGGTCTCGAACCAATAAAAATCCGAAACTACTAACACGACGACACTACGGTTCATACAAGTAATGTTTGGGAATTCAATATACATGCGAGTGTGCACAGACGTCTATGCACCATCTTTGGGCCCCAAAAGTGTAAAATCTTATTTGTTGGGCCTAGCTAGCCCAATGACCTGATCTTAAGGCCCGAAGACCTCTATCTTACGAAGTGTTGGGTTTTACCGATCTAACACAACGTAAAAGGACTTTCAATGGCTTGTATACTACTGGTCCCCAAGGGTCCTTTGGTATTGCTAGTAAAGTCGACATTTCATGCGAGGCGGGTCTGGGACCCCTCGTACATTTTTTTTATCCCCAACCGGTTAATGGAGTCATCGGGGCCTTCGTGTCCTCTTTCTCTTCGGATGTGGGACTACACGTAGTCAGGGCGGTTGGATAACGTGATTAGTACGGACGACGCCTACGGGATCGTTAGTATAGCTATAAACTGGTCGTTTGTGTAATGCGTGTTTGTAGCAATTAATCATGCTAAAAAATAATCCAACGTCGCCTGGGACTGACACTACACGCTATGCAATGGTTTCAATGTAACTTCATGGAATTCAAGGAATTAGGAAAACATCGTGTTTTCCTAGGGTTTTTCAATACATACAGATTCGAAATGCATACAACTTTAATGAACAATTTTTTTTTTACAAGTATAGAAACAAACAAGCATACCTATGGGTCTTCACAAACGTTTTCAAAAGCTTTTCTTTTCAGAAAATATCGGATTTTCTGGTGGTTTTCAAACGATACGAAACATTGTTTTTTTTTTTTTCAAATACCGCTTATGAACTCACCAACATTTCACATGTTGACGTTTTTCAAAATACTTGTATTCTCAGGGAACCAGTGAATCAAAGGAAATTGTACTCAGTGATGGCTTGCAGTTTATTTATTAACGAACTAAACAATTTATTTTGGGAATGTAATGTTTAAACAATGTACTTCATGTAAACTTTACTGGTTGTACTATATTAATGCATGGTGACGAATGTTGTTACGTTTCATATATATTCAATGTTATGGTATTCAATTGAGTCACAACAGCCCCCGAACGTTTCCGCCGCCTTGTTCGGGGGTGTGACAGGTTGGTATCAGAGCTTTGTTTATAGTGAACTAGCATGTCGAGCCACACATTGATATGCGACTATAAACCAAAAAGAGGGACTAACATAACTCTGAACAAAACAAGTAAATAAAACACACTTGTTTGCATTAGGAATAAGGACCTAACGCCGAATCAAACACAATAATGTTGGTATCTCGGTTAATTCGGGACTGTTCTTAGTGATACCAAGGAGTGAATGTAGCCTAATCAACTACATTCTCTCCAAAGTAAAACTAACACACGTCTTGATGAGATCGTGATATCTAGGGAACTTAAAACTATACCCCTTTAGCACCAAAAAGAGAATGCCTGTTTAGTCTATGCAATAGTGGTAGGGTCATAGGATAATATTAGTGAACTTTTACGTGTTTCATTATGACATTGCAACTTGCTATGTGTTGCGAATCCATGATTGTATGCTAAACGATAGAAGTGTTAAGTTCGTACCATGCACCTAGTCAGTAGGATCACAACCCCACGGAAACCACGTACACTCAACATCTTTCCGTTTCGTGACAAGAAAGATGCCTCTCCGACCTACTCGTGGAAATCCCGAACCAACCCCGCCCGAAGTTGACACCACTGCTTTCCAGGCAGCCGTGTCTGCTGCGGTCACAGCAGCTATGGCACAACTTCACCGAGGGAACAACGGAGGAGGCAACGGGCAAGGATCCGGAAGTTCGAACAACGGGACGAATCAAGGACCCACTAAAACGTGCACCTACAAGGACTTCACAAATGCTAAACCACGAACTTTCAACGGCACTGGAGGGGTGATCACTCTGAAGCGATGGATCGAGAAAGTAGAGTCGGTATTCGAGATATGCGATTGCCCCGAGCAGATGAGGGTGAAGTTCGCGGCCTGCACTTTTGTGGACCAAGCACTCACTTGGTGGAACGGACACGTGGAAGCTATGACGCTCCCTGTAGCCAACTTTATACCATGGGCAGAAATGAAAGAAATGTTAATGGCAGAGTACTGCCCCCGAGGCGAAATACAGAAGATGGAGCAAGAGCTATGGAACCTCACTGTGCAGAATGCGAACATCGATACCTACATATCGAGATTTAGCGAATTATCTCTGCTGTGCCCGGGTATGATCACATCAGAAGGAAAGAAGATTGAACGATTCATCTGGGGACTGACATCCCCCATTCAAGGGAATGTGATAGCTGCGAGCCCTGAAACGTTTGACAGTGCGAAGAGATTGGAGAAGAGGTTATATGATCATAACAACAAGAAGGGCGAGAAGCCAATGGAGGCTGAGAAGAAAAAGGAGGGTGATGGCAAAAAAGGGAAGAACAACAAGAGGAAGGGGCGTCAGGGCCCCGAGACCTCTAAAAAGCAGCAAACAGTGGCAGTTAACGCTGTCACCGCACCGGTTCCAGCCACACCACATGCTCCAGCCTTAGCTGTTTCAAATGCTTCAAGACCCTATTCCGGTAATCTTCCCAAATGCAATAAGTGCGGTTTCCACCATCTTGGCGAATGTAGGGAATTCCATTGCACCAGTTGCAACCGAAGGGAACACACCGCAAGGTTCTGCAGGGCTTACCCTTCTCAGAACCAAAGTCAGGGAAACAACCACAACAACAACAACAACCACCGCAATAACAACAACACAAATGCCGGCGGCAACAATGCAGGGCCTAGCCACACCTGCTTCGGGTGTGGAAGGACGGGGCATTTCCGCCGAGATTGCCCTAACAACAGCTCAGGAAACAGAGGAGTAGGAAGAATGCTGACTATGGGTCAGAGTGATACAGTTCAGGACCCCGCAGTTGTGACCGGTACGTTCCTCCTAAACCACACTTATGCATGCATCTTATTTGACACCGGAGCGGAGCGAAGTTTCGTAAGCGAGAAGTTTAAACATTTATTAAAACAACAACCCCAGAAGCTAAGTGAAACCTATACGGTGGAAATGGCCAATGGGAAAACCGAATCCACTGGGGAGATCTACATCGGATGTACCCTAACCCTTAACCAACACGTTTTTCGAATAGACCTAATGCCAGTATCAATTAGGAGTTTCGATGTGATTATCGGCATGGATTGGTTAAGCCCCCACCATGCTGAGATTATGTGCCACGAGAAGGTCGTTCGCCTTCGTCTCCCAAATCACGAAACCCTAGTAATTTACGGAGACAAACCCAGTACGAATCTTCGTCTCATCTCGTGCATCAAAGCACAAAAACATCTGCGAAAGAACAATTTGGCGTTCTTGGCTCACATAGTGGACAAGACCAAAGAAGAAACTAACATCCAAGATATTCCGGTAGCGTGTGAATTTCCAGACGTGTTTCCTGAAGATCTTCCAGGAGTACCCCCAGAGAGACAGGTTGAGTTCCGAATCGACCTCGTTCCAGGAGCAACTCCTCTCGTTAAATCACCATATCGGTTGGCTCCTGCTGAAATGCAGGAACTGTCCAGCCAACTCAGTGAGCTTCTGGACAAGGGATTTATCTGACCTAGCTACTCGCCATGGGGAGCTCCGGTGCTCTTTGTCAAAAAGAAGGACGGATCTTTCAGAATGTGCATCGATTACAGAGAGTTAAATAAACTCACTGTTAAAAACCGCTACCCACTCCCACGAATCGATGATCTATTCGACCAGCTCCAAGGAGCTAGCTATTTTTCTAAAATAGATCTACGGTCCAGATACCACCAACTCAAAGTCCGAGAAGAGGATATTCCTAAAACCGCTTTCCGAACCCGCTACGGACATTATGAATTCGTCGTAATGCCCTTCGGTCTAACAAATGCACCTGCCACATTTATGGACCTAATGAATCGAATCTGTCGACCGTTCCTTGACAACTTCGTCATTGTGTTTATCGATGACATCCTCGTCTATTCTCGAAGCAAAGAGGAGCATGGCCAACATCTCCGACAAGTCCTAGAAACTCTGCGATCAGAAAAGCTTTACGCCAAACTCTCCAAGTTTAGTTCTGGCTTCGGAGTGTGAATTTCCTAGGCCACGTAGTTAGCCAAGACGGAATTCATGTGGATCCCTCTAAGGTCAAAGCGGTGGAAGGATGGGCAACTCCGACCACGCCCACGGAAATTCGTCAGTTCTTAGGCCTAGCAGGCTACTATAGGAGATTCATCCAAAACTTCTCTAAGATCGCCAAGCCGCTTACCTTGCTTACGCAAAAGGGCGTGCCATTCAAATGGATAGACAGACAAGAGATTGCGTTTCGAACCTTGAAGCAAGCTCTCTGTAGCGCTCCTGTACTATCTCTACCTGAAGGAACGGAAGATTTTGTGGTCTACTGTGACGCGTCGAATCAGGGCTTAGGTTGCGTTCTCATGCAACGTGGAAGAGTGATAGCATATGCGTCCCGCCAACTAAAGACGCACGAAGTAAATTACACGACCCATGACCTAGAACTGGGAGCCGTGGTCTTCGCTCTGAAAATTTGGAGGCACTACCTATACGGTACAAAGTGCACCATCTTCACGGACCACAAGAGCCTCCAGCACATCTTGAATCAGAAGGAGTTGAACATGAGACAACGAAGATGGGTGGAATTGCTAAACGACTACGAATGCGAGATCAAGTACCATCCAGACAAGGCCAACGTGGTAGTTGATGCATTAAGTCGGAAGGAGTACTCTAATCGCCGTACGAAAACGCACTCGATAACCATTCAATCTCATTTGGCCACTCAAATTGCATCAGTCCAGTCGGAGGCTATGAAAACGGAAAATAGAGCTAGTGAGGCATTGCGCGGGATGGAAAAGAACCTAGAAGCAATAGAGAATGGGGTATACTACTTCATGAACCGTATTTGGATCCCAAACATCGGAGGATTTAGGGAGGTCGTTATGAAGGAAGCCCACAAGACACGATACTCCATTCATCCCGGTTCGGACAAGATGTATTTGGACATTAAACAACACTATTGGTGGCCTAACATGAAGGCGGAAATCGCGACCTATGTTGGTAAGTGCCTTACGTGCGCCAAAGTAAAGGTGGAGTACCAGAAACCTTCAGGATTGTTACAGCAACCGGCAATCCCTGAGTGGAAATGGGAGGGGATTTCTATGGATTTCGTGACCAAGCTGCCCAAGACGTCGGACGGACTGGACACCATATGGGTAATAGTCGACCGACTGACGAAATCTGCCCATTTCCTGCCAATCAAAGAATCCTACAAGATGGAGAGACTGACACGTTTGTACCTACGAGAAATCGTAAGACTCCATGGAGTGCCAAAATCTATCATCTCGGATAGGGACAGTAGGTTCACATCGCGCTTTTGGCAATCACTCCACAAGGCAATGGGAACTCATCTCGACATGAGCACCGCGTATCACCCACAAACGGATGGTCAAAGTGAACGAACCATTCAAACGCTTGAAGACATGCTTCGTGCATGTGTGATAGACTTTGGGAAGTCTTGGGATACCCACCTACCGTTGATCGAGTTCTCATATAACAATAGTTACCATTCGAGCATCAAGGTGGCTCCTTTCGAAGCACTGTACGGGCGTACATGTAGATCACCGTTATGTTGGGCTGAAGTAGGTGACACCCAGCTAGCAAGAACGCATACGTCGGACAGGGCACTAACGAGACCGGAGATCATTCGCGAAACCACAGAAAAGATCGTCCAGATCAGGGCTCGATTACAAGCATCGCGTGACCGACAAAAGAGCTACGCTGACAAACGGAGAAAGCCCTTAGAATTCCAGGTCGGTGATTGAGTACTGTTGAAAGTCTCACCCCTGGAAAGGGGTTATACGTTTCGGAAAACGGGGAAAGATGAACCCGCGATACATTGGACCTTTCGAAATCGTCGCCCGAATAGGTCCGGTAGCCTACAAACTACAACTACCCGCGGAGCTAAACGGTGTACACCCCGTGTTTCATGTCTCTAATCTGAAGAAGTGCCTATCAGATGAAACCCTTGTCATTCCTCTTGACGAAATCGAAATCAATGAGAATCTCCTGTTCGTCGAAGAACCAATCAAAATCATGGACAGGGAGGTGAAGCGTACTAAGCAGAGTCGCATCCCGATCGTGAAGGTACGGTGGAACGCAAAGCGTGGGCCAGAATTCACGTGGGAACGCGAAGATCAAATGAAGCAAAAGTACCCTCACCTATTCTAGCATTCTCAAATCTAGCTTTCAAACAGAATTTCGGGACAAAATTCCCTCTAACGGGGGGATGATGTCACAACAGAAAATTTTGTGTCATGTAATCTATACACTCAAGTTAATGTGAATCAAAAACTTAAGAACATGTGTGACACCTATGATTATGACATCAAAAACTTCAATCAAATACATCATACAAGTACTACAAATAGTCATCAAACAATTGGAGACCCTAGAAGTCCTTGTTTAAGTCCATTTTGGACTAGGACTTCCTTATTGGATCCAAATGGACCAATAAGCTTCCAATTAGACTATCATGGGCTTAGAACCCTAATTGGGCTCTAATTGGACCCACACTAGTTTATTTCAACATTTTGGGCCATGTTGGGCCTAGAATGGAATGAATTAAAGCTTTGATCCATGAATACCCCAAACTAGCTCTAATATTGGGCTTAGGAGCAAAAAGCCCAAATTTCCCTTTCCCTTCCAGGTTTTCGGCCCAAATCAAGCCCAAGAGGAAGGTTTGACTTTCTCATGCCACCTCATTATTAACCAAAGGATATCTATGCATGGAACTCATACTTCCAAGCACCTATCTCATCAAAGATCACTTCTCTTCTCTCCTCTCTCTCACTCTCGGCCATATCCAAACACACACACAAAAATTCACTCATTCTTCTCTCAAAGAAACTCTCTCATTTCTTCTCCATAATTTCGAGATTCTAAGAAGCTTTCAAGAAGATCTTGCAAGTTAATCATCATCTTAGCTAAGTTTTTACTTATATCCATGATCTAGCTACTTCATTCCATCAAAAACCTCTTCTAAATCTATTCCAACTTGTGATCATGCACCTTAGAAGTCACCAAACTCGAGATCTACCAAGGAAAGGTGCTAGGGCCGAAAATCACTTCATTTTCTTCCATCTTTTCTTCAAAATCCGAAAGCTTCAAACAAGGTGAGCTTCATACCCCCTGTTTTCTGTTTTTATGAGTTTTGTGGGGGGGGGGGGGGGGGAATACAAGTGAAAGTGTAGATCTATATGTGTTATGTATGCCTTGTATGATTTCCATGCTTATATGTGTGTTGTTGTGTGTTATAATGTTGGATCTAGCCATAAAACCCCTCAAAACCGAGATATACTTTATGTTAAATGATTCTAGCATCAAATATATTTCTACATACAAAGTGTTCCTAGAAAAATAGCTAAATGGCTTAGTAACATTTTCTTTGGGCTAAAAACACAATTTTTGGACCTAAAATGTGAAAAATACAAAGTTAAGGGCCCAAATTGACATATCACGAATTCTGATGGATGAGGTGTGTTAAAACAGTTTCAATAAAACAATTTCTGGAAATATACTCATTTGGAGGATTAAAAACATAAATTTCAAGCTTAATGGGCTAAAAATGACATTTTCGGCCCAATGAGGCCCATTAAGCGAGATTTTCTGTTTTGGAGGGCGAAAACTGTGTTTTTCTGTAAAACAGTGGACTATAAGTGTTCCAAGTCCTTTTCAAAGGTTTAAAATGCTTTTTAAATTTAAAAAGGACCAAAGTTGCAAAAATTTTACAATTTGGGCCAAAATTGTCAAAGTTGCGAAAAAGAAGGGCTATTACCGAGAAAACTACAATTTCAGGGACTAAAACTGTTTTCATTGAAAAATATGCTGAAAAATATCAATTTCAATAATTTTTGGTGTTAAAATGTCAAGAAAAATGATTTAAGGATCAAACCGGAAAGTTATTTAATTCAAGGGGTTGAAAAAGTAAATTCTACAAACAATGAGGGGCTGAAAACAGAAAACTTCCAAGGCTAATTCAATACACGCAATTTGATCAAATAATGGCACCACGACTATCGACGAAATACAATACACAACAATACCAAAAGTCGTTGTTAAACGAATTGGTTCGGTCTCGAACCAATAAAAATCCGAAACTACTAACACGACGACACTACGGTTCATACAAGTAATGTTTGGGAATTCAATATACATGCGAGTGTGCACAGACGTCTACGCACCATCTTTGGGCCCCAAAAGTGTAAAATCTTATTTGTTGGGCCTAGCTAGCCCAATGACCTGATCTTAAGGCCCGAAGACCTCTATCTTACGAAGTGTTGGGTTTTACCGATCTAACACAACGTAAAAGGACTTTCAATGGCTTGTATACTACTGGTCCCCAAGGGTCCTTTGGTATTGCTAGTAAAGTCGACATTTCATGCGAGGCGGGTCTGGGACCCCTCGTACATTTTTTTATCCCCAACCGGTTAATGGAGTCATCGGGGCCTTCGTGTCCTCTTTCTCTTCGGATGTGGGACTACACGTAGTCAGGGCGGTTGGATAACGTGATTAGTACGGACGACGCCTACGGGATCGTTAGTATAGCTATAAACTGGTCGTTTGTGTAATGCGTGTTTGTAGCAATTAATCATGCTAAAAATAATCCAACATCCCCTGGGACTGACACTACACGCTATGCAATGGTTTCAATGTAACTTCATGGAATTCAAGGAATTAGGAAAACATCGGGTTTTCCTAGGGTTTTTCAATACATACAGATTCGAAATGCATACAACTTTAATGAACAATTTTTTTTTACAAGTATAGAAACAAACAAGCATACCTATGGGTCTTCACAAACGTTTTCAAAAGCTTTTCTTTTCAGAAAATATCGGATTTTCTGGTGGTTTTCAAACGATACGAAACATTGTTTTTTTTCAAATACCGCTTATGAACTCACCAACATTTCACATGTTGACGTTTTTCAAAATACTTGTATTCTCAGGGAACCAGTGAATCAAAGGAAATCGTACTCAGTGATGGCTTGCAGTTTATTTATTAACGAACTGAACAATTTATTTTTGGAATGTAATGTTTAAACAATGTACTTCATGTAAACTTTACTGGTTGTACTATATTAATGCATGGTGACGAATGTTGTTACGTTTCATATATATTCAATGTTATGGTATTCAATTGAGTCACAACAGCCCCCGAACGTTTCCGCCGCCTGGTTCGGGGGTGTGACACTTATCCATCAGAACATGTCATACTCCGCCCCAGTATGGGACCCAGACCCTCCCATGCAGGGTCAACAATCCATGACTTTCATACTCAAATGAGGCCACCTGGTCAATGAACCGCTCATACTTCCGATGCTCCTCCTTCATACCTTCGACTTGCGCCTCTCGGATCTGCTCCAGCAGCAGAGTGATCACTGCCATCCTCAGACATATGTCTCGAATCGGAGCCGCCACTGCCTTGCGGCTAAGAGCATCAGCCACGGCGTTGGCCTTCCCTGGGTGATAAAGGATCTCACAGTCATAATCTTTCACCACATCTAACCACTGACGCTGCCTCATGTTCTAATTTGGTTGATCCATGAGGTACCTCAAAATCTTGTGGTCCGTGTAAATGGTACAACGAACCCCATAGAGGTAATGCCGCCAAATCTTGAGGGCGAAAACTACAGCCCTGAAATCCAAATTGTGTGTCGGGTAGTTCACCTCGTGAGGCTTCAATTGCCTCGAAGCGTATGATATCATGTGACCCCGCTGCATCAACACTGCACCCATGCCCGTAATCGAAGCATCACAGTAAACCACGAAGTCATTGACGCCCTCCGGCAAAGTCAAAATTGGTGCCTCGCATAGCCGTTGTATGAGAGTCTCGAAGGTTGCTTGCTGCTCAGGCCCCCAATGGAATGTCACCGACTTCTTGGTTAGTCGGTTCAGTGGGACAAAAATCTTGAAGAAATCTTGGATGAATCACCGATAGTAACCCGCCAGACCAAGAAAACTTCAAATCTCTAATGGAGACCTCATAACTTCCCACTGCATCACGACCTCTATCTTGGCCGGATCAACCAAAATACCCTTCTGGTTGACAAGGTGCCCCAGAAACTGCTCCCCGCACAACCAGAACTCACACTTGGAGAACTTTGTGAAAAGTCTCTCCCTCCTCATTGTCTCCAACGCCTCCCTCAAGTACTCCTCATGTTGCTCCTGAGTCTTTGAATAAACCAATATATCATCAATGAAGACTATCACAGACCGGTCCAACATCGGTCTGCATACGTGGTTCATGAGGTCCATGAATGTGGCAGGAGCATTGGTGAGCCCAAACGGCATCACCACAAACTCATAGTGGCCATAGCGAGTCCGAAAGGTTGTCTTCGGCACGTTGTCGTCCATGACTCGCATCTGATGATAACCCGATCGTTGATCAATCTTAGAGAACCAAGATGCACCCAGAAGCTTTTCAAATAAATCATCAATCCTCAAGAGGGGGTAACAATTCTTCACTGTTACCTTATTCAGCTCTCGGTAGTCTATGCACATCTGATGTGACATGTCCTTCTTCTTCACAAACAGGATCGGGGCTCCCCATGGCGAACTACTTGGTCTGATAAATCCCTTGTCCAACAAATCCTACAGCTGTGTAGACTACTCTTACATCTTGGTAGGAGCCAACCAATGGCCCCTTGGCTATCGAAGCCGCACCAGGAACTAGGTCAATCCTAAACCCTACGTGCCTCCCTTGAGGCACCCCAGGCCACTCCTCTGGGAACACGTCTGGGTACTCTCGTAAGACTGGTACATCATGCACAGTCACCTTACCCTTATCCCTGGTATCCATAACATAGGCGACATAACCTGCGCAACCATGTTGAAGGTAGCGCCTCGCCCTTGCAGCTAGACACAAAGTCGGTCCACACTGCGGCCTCTCGGCCTGAATCATTAACCCTCCCCCACTAGGAGTCCGAACTCTCACTAGATTTTGCCCGTAGTCAATCACTGTCCCATTGGGGCTCATCCAGTCCATACCCACTATAACCTTATTCCCTCGCAGGGGAATAGGGACCAAATCCGCAGAAAACTTTTCGTCGAATAACTGTAGTGTACACCCCTGATGAACCCTCACAACCCGAACGGTCCAATCATCTGCTGTCTCTACGTCTAATGAACAGTCTAGCTCCCTTGGAGTTCCAACAAATCGCTTGCTAAGTGTGAGCGACACAAAAGATCGGGTAACCCCCGAGTCGAACAATACTAGAGTTGATATACTGTTCATAAGGAATGATCCTATAACAAAACACATAAACTTAAGCAAAAATAAATATCAATAAAAAAGATAAGGAGAAGAAACATACCCTTCATGACGTCAGGCGCTGCTTGTGCCTCCTCTACGGTCAAATGGAAGGCTCTGCTCTTCGCCACTAGCGCCTACGCCTGGCCCTGGCGGCCGTCAGTAATCCTCAAGGTAGCAGAAGTGGGTTCCGCCACCTGCCCTTTTGCTGCTAGACTTGGACACTGAGACCTCTTTGTGGCCCCTCTGATTACACTGAAAGGAAATTAGATCGGATATTGTCGGAGTGGTGGTGGTAGCAGTACAGTCCCTGCTATCATGACCAGTTCGGCCGCACTTGAAGCAGCCCGAACTACTAGCCCTGCACGTCCCCTCGTGCGACCTCCCATGCTTGCCGCAGCTGCCTTAGCCTTGCTGGACCTTCCCTTGGGAATCTACCTTGTTCTTTTTGCCCGATATCTCCATACCAGATGTCGCATCTGGTTTCCTCTTCCTCTCCATCTCTAATTCAATCTCTCTTTCTCTAGCCCTGGAAATCATATCCTTTAACATCTTGCAGCTGGATTGACTCATGAACGGTCGGATATCGCTCCTCAACACCTCATGATACCGGGCCTTTTTCATCTCCTCATCCACCACGTACTACGTAACGAGAAAGGCCCTCTCCCTGAACATAATGGTAATCTACGTCACCGTCTCAGTTGTCAGTCGGAGATCCTGGAACTCCCTAGCAAGCAGTTGCACCTCAATCACATGTGAAAACTCGTCCCTAAACCTGGCCGAAAAGTCACTCCAAGTCATCGCATCAAGAGCTGCATCATCTCTAATGGCATGTATGACCACCTCCCACCAGTCACGTGCTCTTTCCTTCAAAAGACAGGAAGCAAGTTGGAATGTGTCCCCCTCAGGACATCGGTTCATATGGAAGGCATTGGCAACATCAGCCAACCACCTGCTACTAGCAATTGGGTCCTGAGCCCCATGATAGTCTGGAGCTCCACATGCTCTGAACTCCTTGAAAGTCAACATGCGTAACCCTATCATGGCCACTACCTCGGTGCAGAATGCACTCAGTCTCCCATCCCAAAGCTCCAAGATAACCTCCTTGATCGTACCAAAGATCACATGATTCTTGTCTAAAATGTTGCGTGTAACCTCAGATGAAATGAACTCTCTCATCTGTTCATCGAGCAACCTGACTCCAGAGCCCGAGCCTGATCCCTCACCGGTACTTGAAATGCTAACTGGCCTAGTGCGTAGCATCACCATACTGAAAATACACCATAACAAACATCAGTATATATATATATATATATATATATATATATATATATATATATATATATCATAACTCCAGGGATATAACATACTACAAGTTCTCTGGGTACCTCTCAGCCTTCCTTGATTTGAGTACGGATCCTCTTCTTTCAGTAGTACGGGCCCATACTACCTTCCACATCTATCCGTACTTTCCTCAAGAACTGTTGTGACTCCCCTAAGTCCCATCTACTGCTGTTCTCATGCTAATCTCATCTTAGGCTTGCCCTAGGGTAATCACCAACCCACTCTCCACTATCAGTTCCATAAGAAGTCCTTACTATCTCCCCCTGACTAGCTTGCGAATACCATTACATATGAATAAGACTAGATAATTCTTCGAATGAGAGATCGTACCCTACAACGGTTGGACTCAAACAAGAGCTGCGAAATAGAGCTAAACCTAACCTTCTGAAATTATTTAATCCTTGCAATATGTAACTTAACATATTCGTTTACTAGTTAGTTAAAGATAACTAGAACTCCTAAAAGCACCAAGAAAGCAACATTCAATCATTGAGTAAACATAATCAAGCATATTCTACTCAGGCTATCATATCACAAACTGGGCAATTTGGGAGTACTTAGTTGAGCTCGACTGATTACATGCACCACACCCTTTTCCCCTTTCAAAATCCTTTTTGTAAAATGGTTTTTCTTTTTAAAACTATTATACTAAGTCCGAAATTTGATTTCAGACACACCTAAGAGTGTGGTCGAATCCCTCAAACCAGGGCTCTGATACGAACTTGAAACATCCCAAAAATATGGTCCAAAATTTTCATTTTAATTTATGAATTAAACCATAGTAACCCAAATTATCTCATAAAAACATAAGTGATAGTATCTTAAAACATCATATCAAAAAGTTGTATCAAAATCACATGTCCAAACATCAGAGTAAATCGTCCCATACTAAACGTTGTAGTGTGTGCAATACAGTCATCCCGAGCTCTTCCCCTTACTAGCGGAAGTACCTGAAACAAACACTGAAAAGTGTAAGCACGAAGCTTAGTAAGTCTCCCCAAACTACCACATACCATACACATAATCATGCTACTAGGAGATACGGGCCCTGCCCACACTCAAGGAGATACATGCCCCACCCACACTCTACTAACTAGGAGATACGGGGCCCACCCACACTCCGCTGGCTACGAGATACGGTCCCCGCCCACACTTGGCTAACTACGAGATACGGGCCCCGCCCACACTCGACTAACTATGAGATACGGGCCTTGTCCACACTAAACTACTAAGCATGCATACAAGTATCACACAGACAACAAGTATAATCAAATCTATCAATCAATCCTATATCCATACTCAAATAATTCTATGAGATACGGGCCTCGCCCATACTCGACTATTTATGAGATACAGCGTCGCCCACACTCAGCTACTAATCAAGACATATACAGGCCGACCTTGGTGCCTTTGACCCGTTCAAACTAGGAGGAAACTCACCTCGCAAAGTTGAATGTGAAATCTCGCAATGAGGAATCTCTAAAGGCTGCTCCAACGACTCCCCGACTATCATTATAATAACACTTAGTCAAAATCCAATAATCCTTCTTAGTGTAAAATGACCATTTTACCCTTGGTCAAAGTCGACATTCTATTCAAAGTCAACACTTGGTCAAAGTCAGAGTCAACACTCCGAGTTGACTCAACTCGTCGAGTCATCCCCCCTGACTCGTCAAGTTCCCTAGCTACTCGCGGTCATGATAAAGTGAGTCAACCCATCGAGTCCATCCTCAGACTCGTCGAGTTTTACCCTATTCAAAATCGGGATAATTCGACTCAACTCGTCGAGTTCCTTTATGGACTCGACGAGTTCCTCAATCTGTTTGGGTCATCTTAATGGATTAAGCCCATACTCTTCAGATCTAAGCTTCATACTTCTCATATACACTAAAAATTTCCTTTTAAGGGTAAACTTTACCCGTTAATACCTTTACTTAATGGCTTTAGCTCAAATCCTAACTCTTTAGGAACTAGATCTTGATCCTAAAGCCATCAATACTCTAAACCAAGGCATATAAACTGAGATCTGGACCCTAGACACTACATGAACACGCAAAGCTTCCACCTTTCCCTCCATACATGGACTTTTGGAGCTTAAAAGGCTAAAATGACACCTGATAGCTTGCATGGGGCTTAAATAGCCATAAATTTTGCACCTTTATGCCATGAAAGCCCTCCATGGTTCCAGATCTGATAGTATACTCACTTGGGACGTCCATATCCCAAAGATCATGCTTCTGGGACCAAAAACCCAATAAAATGATAATAAATAGATCTAAGAAGTTACTAAGAAAGTTTGAGACTTGCTTAACAGAAAATGAAGACAAATAAATGGAGTCTCTAGATCTATTAGCTTCTTCTTGAATCCCTAATCTTCTCCTTCCTTCACAAGCTTCAACACACACAAATATTCACTCAAAAAACCTCACAAGCTCACAAATGCATTAGGGTTTCTGAATCTAGGGTTTAGGACTTGGAGGCTGCAAATGAGGCAAGCATGTGGGGATTAAGATGCTTAAATAGGGTGCAAAACTCCGATATTAGGGTTTCATTCTGGCATCCCTACTCGTCGAGTTGAGGGCTCTTAACTCGTTGAGTAGGTTACTTAAACCCCGCATCACTTCTGGTCTCTACTCGACGAGTTTGGGGCTCCCAACTTGTCGAGTTGCTCTACAAAAATGAATAATTTATAATTTAAATGCGTACTAGGAACCAAGCGTTACACCACCTTTTTTCAAGTCTTTCATACCATTGCTCCTCTGTGCCATCAATGCTTGGGTCACCCAGGTCAACCTGTTTTTCAACATTTAGTTTCTCATAATCAAACTTCTTGTAAGAACCAAAAAGTATATTCATTACGACATGCCTGTCAGTTGGGTAAACATGTTAAGTTACCATTCTCTCTATCTACTTCTATTAGTATGTGTCCTTTTCAAATTATCCATTATGATGTTTGGACTTATCATTGGAGAGTGCTAGTGGAATTAAATACTATGTTATTTTTCTGGATGATTTTAGTCATTTCTTGTGGATTTACCCGTTGCGTGCAAAATCTGAAGTATTTTCTAAATTTTTTCTCTTTCAATCATATGTCAAAATGCAATTCAAATGTGATGTTCAATCTTTCCAACATGACAGTGGTGGAGAATATAACAACCAACAATTTCACAACTTTTGTGACTCTAAAGGAATCCATATTCAGTTTTCTTGTCCATGCACCTTTCAGCAAAATGGTAAATCTGAGCAAATGCTTTGAATCATTAACAATGTCATTCGTACCTTATTATTTCATGCTCACATTCTACCCTTCAATTAGGTGGAAGCCTTTCACATGTCTACTCATCTTTTAAATATTCTTCCATCCATTTTCCTTTAAAATAAAACATCTTACCAAAAACTCTTTAACCAAGCTCCCACATATTCTCATCTCAAAGTTTTTGGATGCCTATGTTATCCTCATATATCTACCCCTTACAAACTGGTACCTAAAACCACTCCATGCATCTTTCTTAGATATCCTTCCAAACATCATGATTTCTATTGTCTAAACTTATCCACCATGCAAATCATCATCTCTCGTCATGTCGTCTTTGATGAAACCGTCCTCCTATTTGGTTCCATGACACCCAATCACTCTTCTTCTTACTCGTTTCTTGACTCAACCGACTCCCCAAAATTTTTCTCCTTAAAATTTCTCACAAACCCAATTCCTGAAACACCAAATCCGATTTAGTTCGCCTCTCCTCTCGATCAGGCTAACTCCCCCTCCTCGACAGCACCATCAATATCATCTCATATCTCTCCATCTTTTTTCTAATGATTCTCAACCTACGCACACTCCACATCCTCTTATGTCTACCCACCAAATGACCACCCGTTCCAAACTTGGCATCGCTAAGTCCATTAAAAAACTAAACCTCCATGTTGAGTCTGAGTCTCCTATCCCTCGTACCTACTATCAAGCTTTTAAGGACCATCATTGGCTTCATGCAATGCAAGATGAATATAGTGCTCGTCACTAATAAAACTTGGGTTCTTATTCCATGGCCTATGGAGGCAAATATTATAAATTATATTTGGTTATTCAAGAAGAAATACAATATCGATGGAACTCTTGCATTTTACAAATCTTGACTTGTTTCTAATGACCGTAGTCAAAGACCTGACATAGACTGTGATGAAGCCTTTAGTCCAATGGTCAAACCTGCCACTATACACACTGTTATTAGGCTTGCTATTACAAATAACTACCCTATTCAATAATTAGATGTCAATAATATTTCTTACATGGTAATCTTTAAGAAACAGTGTACATGCATCAACCTCCTGGTTTTCGATACCAATCAAAACCCAATCATGTTTTCCTTCTACAATGGTCTCTCTATAGACTCAAGCAAGCTCCAAGAGCATGGTTTCATATATTTTCCTTGTTTATTTCCAAAATGGATTTTATTCACTGCCAATGTGACTCATCTTTGTTTATTTATCGCTATGGATCTCACATTGCTTACCTACTTCTCTATGTAGACGATATTGTTTTGACAGGGTCTTCGGCTGAGCTGCTTTCTCATATTATCAACATATTGAGTGTTGAGTTTTCTATGTCCAACTTAGGTGATCTTCACTACTTCCTTGGTACCTCTGCCTCTCGTGACTCATGGGGCATCTTTTTATCTTAACAGAAATATGCTTCGAAAATTCTAGCAAGCTGGTCACCACCCTAGCTGATCTTTCATCCAAACTTGATGGGTCCGACCGTAAAGTCCACGATCTTATAACCTATCGTAGCCTTTTCGGTACCCTACAATATGCCATCTTCACTCACTCGGATCTCACATACCCGGTTCAACAACTATGCTTATATATGCACGACCAACGAGAATCTCATATTGTTGCTCTAAAGAGGGTTTTACGATATGTTCTGGGCACAATAGAATATGGTCTTCAACTCTACTCTCAATCTGAGTCTGATCTCATTGCCTACTTTGATGCAGATTGGGCAGGCTGTCCAACTACCAGGCGATCTACATCGTGCTATTGCGTCTTTCTTGGTGTTATTTTATTGTTGAATTCCTCCAAACAACAAGGAACCACTTCTCGATCTAGTGCTGAATCAATATATCGAGGCATTGCTAATGTTGTTTTTGAAACATGTTGGCTCCGCAATTTGTTGCGCGAACTTCATCACACACCTACAAAGGCGACTATCGTTTATTGTGACAATATAAGCACAATTTATCTAGTTTCAAATCTTGTTCAACGTCAACACACAAAGCACATTTTTGTTCGCGAAAAGGTTGCTTTGGGTCAACTTCGGGTCCTTCACTTCATGTTTCATCTACGACTCAATATGCATATATCATCACTAAGAGTCTGCCATCTCCTTTGCTTTTTGACTTTCTCTCCAGATTAAACGTTCGCTCCCCTCCAGTCTTACTGCGCGGGGGGTGGGGGGGGGGGGGGGCTATTAGTGGGTCATGATTTATTAGACATATTGTCATTATTATTTTGTAAAGAAGTGTGGATTATATTGGCCCATTGTGTGAGGCGCTTTATTGTATTTTTTTGTATATATAGGTTATCACTGAATGAGAAGGGTTTTACAGAAAACTTATCCAATTATAGTTTTTTTTTTTTTATAAAAAAAAAAAGACATTGTATGGATTATATTGGCCCATTGTGTGAGGCCTTTATTGTATTTTTTGAATATATAGTTTATAAACGACTGAGAAAGGTTTTACAGCAAAACTTATTCAATTATAGTTTTTTTCATAAAAAAAAAACGTTGCATGGATTATAAAAAATAATAGAATAATACCTTTTTATTGTATTTGTTTTTTATGATTTCAATTATAATGATTCAATATTAAAAAATAAAAGTGATGGTTAAACGGAATACATTCTAAATTGTAATAATATTTATATACTTTAGATTTTTATGTTGTGATTCATTTATATAAAAAAATAAATAATAATAATAATAAATAATTCAATTCTTAAACCACACAAGAAAAATTATTTTCATAGTTACATTAGAAAGCGGTTTTCCAGTGCTTACGTGCACCACATGCTCAAGATTTTCTTTTGGCTATCCTTATAGATGGGCTTGGCCAACACATGTCTCCCGTGGAGTATCGTACTATTCTCAAATATCAACTTATGATCCCCATTTTCCCAGCTGACGAGATATGTCCTGTGTGTCGCAAGACATGTTTGGACTCTTTTGGAGAGCATGCAGTTCACTGTAAAGAACTCTCGGGGTTCAAATACAGGCACGATAAGGTTAGAGATGTTTTGTTTGACATATTTAAGCGTGTCGGGGTTTCTGCTAAGAAAGAGGCACCTGTTAATTTCTTGACTGATCCGACAGAAGGAGGTCAACCCTCAGACCGGATGATTTTTTGATTTTTGGATGGGTCGGAGGGAAACACACATGTGTCGATCTTACAGGGGTATCCCCTCTCGTGGGCCTAAGGGATGGGGGTTCCACAGCGGGACATGCTGCTTTAAAAGCAGCCACAAGCAAAGTCACCAAACATGAGAGATCGTGCATGGAAAATCAACACGTATTCATACCATTTGCATTTGATACGTTTGGTTTCCTCGCACCAGATGCGGTAGAGCTTCTTAAAAGAGTACAACAAATCATGCATAGTAATGTTATATCCCCTAGATCTTCGGATGTAGTCTTTAAAAGAATTAGCTTTACCATTCAAAAAGGCTTAGCGGCACAGCTTGTTGCCCGTTTGCCATCTCACTCATTGTACGATGACAATTAAAAATAAATAAAATCAGAGAATTATAAAAAAATATATCAAAATTAGAAAAAATCAAAATAAAATGGTTTTTATGAAGTTTGACAATAAATAATCATCCAAATAAATAATATTAAACTGAATAAAAACTTAAATATAAAAATAAATATGAGAACGTTCCAAATGTTATAAAATATAAATGGTATTAGCTAGGAAGCCCAAAACAAAAGGTGGGCCCACATTGTAACTAAGATTTTGACCCCACCGGACCGAATCTATGTTCGTCAGTATCGTATCAGGACTCGAACCCTTCAATGGACCCCACATAACCTTCTTTATATACCCTTGCTTCTGTCCTCCTCTCCTTCAGTCCCCACCCGATATTCCTCCGCCGTCGCAGACGGTGTTGCTCATGGCTGACTCGAAGAAATACTGTCCGATTCTATACAAGAATCTCTCATGGTCACCCGAAATCCAACGCAGAACAGAATGGAAGAGGTTGAAGGCCCAACAGCGCCGCCGTTTCCGCCGCAGCAAGAGCCTTGATGCTTCTTCTGATAATTCTGACATTACTGACGATGATATCAAGGAGCTCACAGCTTGCTTCGAGTTGGGTTTTGGATTCGATACGTCTAACGACATGGATCCAAAACTAACACAAGCTTTTCCTGCACTTGAGTTGTACGCCGCCGTTAATCGGCAGTTTAACAACCGGAATCTGTCGAGAACTTCGTCTACTAACTCCGATTCTTCTTCTTCTTCTTCTAACTCCAATGTATCTTCAAGTCTCATTGTGGATCCAAGTAAGAAACTCTGAATTCCGATTAATTATATGTAAAATACTTCATCTGAATCTTGTTTTGAAAGTTTTTCTTTTAATCTAAATTATATTATAGGCGATGATCCGGAGAAGGTGAAGATGAGATTAAGGCGGTGGGCGCAAGTGGTTGCTTGCTCGATTCATCATGCTTCTAGACAACCTAAAACAGAAGTTGCAGAATATACATCAGAATAGTTACTTCAGTTGTATATGACTGTTTATGTTTAGTTGTTACAGTTTATGACTTCTTAATGAAAGTGAACAAAAGCTTAGGGTTTAGCGAAAGAAAAGGAATCAACATCAAATTCTGTAAATCTTAATTTAAAGTAATTATCCCAAATCTTTCTGTTATAAATGCAGTTTTTCTTGTTAATCTTGTTTTCTTTTATTTTATTATTGTTCTCTTTTGAATTTGTTTTTTGATCGAATATTTGAACATATATTAGCATGAAATATCCAAATCTAAGCACACAAAGCGTTAATTTTTACTTGCACTTTTTCGCAATAGAAGGCGAAAATAAAGGATTTGTTAGATATTTTGGTTCATTGAAAAGGTTAATTTAATATCAACTAAATCTTCTATAGTTTTAGCCAACCGCCTTCAAATAAAGGTTATATTATACATACATCTATCTTGCAAAACTGACATAAACTTTTTTTTTCGAATGATCTAATGAATCAAAGTACGTATACATGCTTACATAGTTGCATACATACATGAGCATTCATATATATATGAATTATATATGCTTTAGTCGTATTTCATTTGAAGATGAGCAAACCAAGGGATAACTTAATTCTTATGTTTGTAACAACTTTAGTTAACTCTTTACACACGAAAATGTCATGTATTTCTTCTAAAAGCGACGAAAACAATGAGGATTATTTACACCATTTGATTTAGAAAACTTCAAAAGTTTTTAATGTATAGCTCAAACATCATAAAGCTAAAATTTCGCTTTTCTATAGCTCATGTTGATTAAGAGTTTGCTATTTCCCCATGTTTAGTTTTTCGTACACATAGGTATATGGTAGCATATCTTACCATACAATATTAATGAGCGTATATACACAACCAAATAAAATCTATGCATGCTTAAGTTTGAACTAATCTAGGGTTGCTTCTTCACGTGAGTATCGATATTAAGGTAACATAACGTAAAAACAATGTCATTAAATGCTTTGTATATTAGACACGTGACCCTTAGGGCATCCACAATCCATTGAACTCTATGAAGTTCAATAGATTGATACATCACCGTCACATCAACATTTTACTTTTTATTCAACTATACTTTATGACATCCACACTCCATTAAACTCTACAAAGTTTAATGGATTTCTATATTTGGGTTGATTTAATTGAAAAAAAAATATTAAATCCACTGAACCATTCAATGATCATACAACTCTCTCATCCAACTCTTCTCTATGTCATCACTCACATACCATTAAACTTCTATTCAATCATAATCACCATCTATTCAACCCTTATTAAACCCCCATTTTGGACGCTCTTAGTTCTTCTAAGAGCGACAAACAAAATGCGCTTCATAAATATATTCTACTTATTGAAAGACGCCTAAATGGAGCCCTAGTTGGTGGTTTATGATCTCAAATCTTTGAATATACCTCTATGATGAGAGTTTATTGGTTGATACGTGAAATTCCATAAAAGATGTTAAATACTGAAACTAAACACACACACACACACACACACACACACACACATATATATATATATATATATATATATATATATATATATATATATATATATATATAGATTTATGCATACATTGGGCCAGAGGGTTTAAATTATCCTTTTTTAAGTTTAAATACAAAGTTATAAAATAACATATATGGCTGTATTGTTACATATGTATATTGTCACACCCTCGGCCGAGATGGCGGAACATGTGGGGTTGTGCGACTTAGTTCACAGATCTCATGCAATTTGGATATATAACATAAGTACAATGATAAACAAAACAACAATTATATTCCATCTTGAAATTTGAATACAATGTTCTTATAGATAATAATAATAGAGTATATGAATTGTCTTAAACATGTGGGTAGATATAACAAAAGCTAGAAAACTAGGTCTCCTGAAATCCATAATTATTCTGTCGTGTGAAATGTTTGTTTAGTGATCTCTTGAGAATACATGTAGTTTTGAGGGTCAACACAAGTTTGATGAGAGTTATAGGTTTTCTGATAATTTAGTAATGATACTTTTAAAATGTTCAAAAAGTATTTTCTATAAGTATGTAACATCCCAAAAATTCCAGCAATTTTAAACTTTTCAAAACGATTCTTTTATTAATAAAATGTTTACAAACATAGTGTTCTCAAAACATTATTTGTAAACCAGTGCCTCCCAAGATCAATGACGAAATCAGGATGTGTACGGTCATGCCTTCGTCTTGCTATGAATCTCTGAAACACCTGAAACCACAAACCAAAAACTGAAAGCACAAGCTTAGTGAGTTCCCGTAAAATACCAACACGCAGACAGATAACATATACCAAAAAACAGTATGCATACAGGGCCTTCAACATGACTGTAAGGCCCCATCGACCTATAGTACATCTAGTACGCCCATAGAGCCATCAGTCTGACTGGAACTCCCCACCGGCCTACAGTGTATTTGGTACACTCACAGAAACATTCAACATGACTGGTACACCTCAATGGGACTTCAACTTTTCTGGAACGTTCTCCGGGCCTTTGGCCTGATTGGTACGCCCTATTGGCCTCCAGTCTATCTGGGACGCCCTAGGTCTGTTGGCCTTCAGCACAAAGAAGGATTGCCTCAAACCAACCAGACACAACATGTCAACATATTCATACCCAAAACATATATAAGCCCAATAAATCATAACAACATATCGATATAACATTTCCGGGTTTGTTGACTGATAACACAATGCAGTGCAATCTCAACCCACCCACACTACGACAACATATACACAATTGATCATATTGTTGGATTAATGTCTAAGCCCGTAACCATATTTAGTAAGTACTTGACGCGGTTGTGCATGGTCCTTTTGGGTTGCCTTCACCAGAGCAACTTGACTGGAGAAATAATAGAGAAAGAGGTTATTGTGATTTATTAGTATATTATAAGAATAATATATTAAAGGAGAAATCATATTTGTTTAATTAATATTGGTCAATAATTAATTAAGAATTAATTTTGTGATCAAATGTAATTAATTAAACTAGAGGGGTTGAATTGTAATTATGTGATAGTTGTAAATTAGGGCATTGGTTGCCTCAAGGATAGGTTGGACGAATTCAAGGTGATAAAGCCTTAGAATTCGTCCATGATAAGGATTCAAGGCTTATCTTATGGATTGCTTGGTGGGCAAGCAACCAGATGAGGATAAGGACTGAAACCCTAAGCTCTACCCTATATATAAGGACCCCTTAGGCCTTATAAAATCGGCCACTTGATCCCAAGAAGACCTAGAGCCGATTTTTGCCTCTCCCCTCTCTCTCTCTTGCGTCTCCAATTGCTTGTGGTGTTTGTGAGCCATTAGAGGTACTACACTTGTGGTACTTGCTTTCCAAGACAAGGAGATTGAAGATTTGTGTTGTTATTGAAATATAACAACAAAAGGTATGTAATCACTTCTACTGTATAGATTTCGAAATACCTAGGTGTATGCTAGGCTTCTTCTTGTGTTCATAAAGTTGTGTATCTAATAGAGAAAACATAGATCCAAATCTAGGGTTGCATGCACATATAGGATTGTTTGTATCAAACCCATCACATATAACCAGTCAATAGACAATCATGCAGATATGTAGAGCACTAAGCATATAATCATCCTATCTACCAGGATACAGATCTAATAGATCACTACAGTACTCAATCAAACGATAACATGGATAACAATCCAAAGGGTCGGCCTTGGTGCCTTCGACCCATAAGTACAACAAGGAAAACTCACCTCGTACTGCCGAATTATAGAGACGACCCTGGCTGCTGGCTGACAGATCCATAAACTGTCAATATCAAGACAACACCCCATCATCAACTGACCCACGAATAATCTCTGACTGCAGATCCACTAAACTTTTCACACTATCAAATACCATAAATGACAACCCATTAACATCTAGATATTGACTCGTATTATGAGTCCAAATTAGGGTAAAAGACCATTTTACCCTTCCTTAAGCTTGGCCCAAAGCCAAGGCCCAAACTAGATGACCAAAGGCCAAAAAGATATCCCAAACCGAAATGACACCACAAGTCCCAACAAGGCCCAAATATCCAAATTGGGCCCAAAACCATCATGGACCTATCCCGAGAAGGCCTAGTATCCAAAATGCCCAAATATCCAGTGGTCAACCCTAGTCCACTTCTGGTCAACGGTCAAATGTCCAAAAAGTCAACCACTCAAAGAAATCCCACCTAACCGAGTACGTCCTGTGTACTCAGCTGGTACGCCCAACGTACACCCTCAGGGGCCAGTATGTACAACATACCAGATGGGTACGCCCAACGTACTCCTCTAATTCCCAAATTCACCAAAAAGCACCTAATCACTTAAGCCCTTGCTCTAAACTCTCATATCTGATTCCTATGGATAACTTATCACGTAATGTTGGCAACTTTACTTGCATGCACGGATTAATATGGTTCTGGAGCTTAAAAGAGCTTAATGAAAGGTCTTAACACATGCATGAGTCCAAATGAACCACAAAGATCACATTTGTATGCTTTGGGGACTTCTAAAATGTCCGGATCTACAAGATCAAGTCTCTGAAACAACCCAAGATCACAAGGACAAACCAAGAGGGACTAAAATAAACATAAACAACCCAAAAGAGGATCCAGCCAAAGAGATGATAAGATCAAAGCTTTTTACCTTCATTAGATTTCAAAAGATGAGAAACTTTTGGATCTACAAGCTCTTCTCCAAGAAATGAATCTTCAACCTTTTTCTTCTCTTACACAAACCACCAAAACACTCTTCCAAGCTCCATAACTCATTCAAGACACTTTAGGGTTTCAATGTATACTAAAGGGGATGGAGGCTGACTTTAAAAGACCCAAAGGAAGGTCATAATGATGCTTATATAGGGCAAGAACCCCTAAATTAGGGTTTGGCTCTGAAGGGAGTACGCCCCGCGCTCCCCTTAGTTCGCCCGACGTACTCTAGGACCACCCACAATCACTCAACCCAGTACACTCGCCGTACACATCTAGTACGCCCCACGTACTAGATGGCCCACCAAGACTTAAAACTTCACATGACCTTATCTCCTTCGCCCTAAGTCTGTTTCCAACGAACTTTCTATTGACGGAAAGGTGAAGAGAAGCCCTACAATTCTAACAACTCACATTAGCCTTAAAACTCCTCGGTCAAAAATCCAAAATTCATAAAAGGCCCGAACTACCAAATTACGATTATGCCCTTGGGCTCCGAAATACCATCGAACACTTGGATCGCTTAAACTCTAACCCCCACATCTAAAAAGGGCCAAATACTTTCTTCCCCAAGGCCCTAAGCATTATGATAAATGATGATCGGGCCGTAGGCCCGAATAATGAAACCATTCGAAACCGGGTGTTACAAAGTAAATCCATACTTATAAAAGAGTTTCTAAAGAACTTTTTAGAGATACATTTAAATCCAAAAAATTATTTTGTTTGTAAGTAATTCCATATTTAAAAGGTTTTGTAGAGAGAGATAAACCATAAGTAAATCCATACATAAAACGTTAGAGAGAGAGAGAGAAACAAAATCTATGGTTTATAGAGAGATAAACCAAATCCATGGTTTGTAGATAGAGAAACAAATCCATAGTTTCTAGAGAGAGAGAGAGAGATCCAGTTAATGTTTATAGTGAGTCCTATAACCGAGCTATGCGACTGAAGTACCCCCTACAATAGTTTATCGAACGTCATAGAAATGACTAAAGAGAGTAATCACCCGCTTCGACTTGATCGTCATGGTTGTAGCTAGCAACCGCAGATGAGGGTGTTAACTCGTATAGATCTATACATACATATCTCGCTCTGAGGATTAACGGTTATAGTGTTGTGGGTATACTAACTGTTTATCCTTAGGTAATGAATAATGTCTCACTGTAAAAGCCATTAAGTAATGTACACAAATGACTTGCCCTATCTTATACGTGGATAAGCATATGTGGTATAATTATCGAGAGTGAATAGCCCTAGATTATATGTTGATAAGTCACTTAGGCAAAATGATTTATGTTAAATAGAGTTTTACTATAAAAGATGAGTATGTTCAATAGGTGTGTATATATATATATATATATATATATATATATATATATATATATATATATATATATATATATATATATATATAAGAGTGTATGTTACACCCCCAACCAAGGCGGCAAAACATGCCTAGCTGTGCGACTAAGTTCATGGATCAAAAGTAATTGAATATATAGTACAAGTACAACAATAAACAAAAAAACATTTGTATTCCATCATTAAGTTTGAGTACAGGGTTCTTACAGATAATAATAGTACATTAATTTGTCTTAACAGGTAGGCATACATAACAAAAACTAGTAAACTAGATTTCTTGAAATCCATGATTATCCATTGTCTGAATGCTTCAGTTACTGATTCCCTGAGAATACATTTAGTTTTGAGGGTCAACACAAGGCTGCTGAGAGTTATAGGTTTTATGCTAAAATGAGTATAATACTTTTAAAAAGTCTAAAAAGTATTTCATTTATAAGTATAACCATACTTAAAACAGTGTTTGTAAATAATCTTTGAAAAAAACCAAGCCTATGGTTTGTAGTAAAAGAGAGAGAGAGAGAGAGAGAGAGAGAGAGAGAGATTCTAGTTAATGATTATAGTGACTCCTATAACCGAGTGTAACGTCTAAAAAAGAAGACCATTTTTTTTCATTTTTAAATTAATAAAATAGTAAACCATATCATTGTCATAAAACCAAGGTAAACAAATTGTATCAATACATCATCAATCATTAGAGTAAATCAGAAAATGTGGAATCGAGTGGTGTGTGCTCTGTAACCATCCCGGGCTCTTCCCTTTGGAACCGGAAGTACGTCAAACATAAACTAAAAACCGTAAGCACAAAGCTTAGTTAGTTCCCCAACATACAACATACCATACATAAATAAACACATAATGGGCCCCGCCAAATGGGTGTAACGGGCCTCGCCCACACTCGAATAACATGCCTTACCCAAACTCGCATATCGGGCCTTGCCTACTGAGTATAATGGGCCCCGCCCGACATAGAAATCACATAAGTATATACACATACAAGAGTCACATAGACATATAGTATCCTAGCATAACTGATCATGGGCCGACATTGGTACCTTAGACCCACTAAAGACGGTGAGGAAACTCACCTCGTACTGCTGAATCTCACAGAAAAATCTCTGGCTACTGGCCTGCTAAATTCCCACGCTATCAGAAAATAACATCCAATTAATATTTGAATCCCGACTCACACTAAGAGTCCAAACTTGGGTAAAAGTCCCTTTTACCCTTTACCTAACTTGTCCTAAGGCCAAAGCCCAATCCAAATGTCCAAAAAGCCCAAATTCCAAAATAATCACCCAAAGCCCAATTGTGGCCGAATTTTCCAAATTGGGACCAAACCCCTTTCATGTGCCTTCAACCAAAGAGTCCATTAAAATATCAATAGCCCAACAAGAGAATTTGGAGGCCCAACAAGGCCCAAGAAATCAAAATCCCAACACGGTCCAATACTTAGAAGCCCACATGTTGAAGCCCATATGCTGGCGTACTCAGCTCGTACGCTAAGTGTACTCGCTTTAGGGCTTGTACACGCGGCGCACTAGCTTGTACACTCAACTTGGCTAACTTTCTTCATTAAACACTTATTCGCTTATGACTTCTATCGAAATCTCAGATCTGACTTCCCTAAGGTAGTTTATCATGTAAATTTGCCGACTTTACGTGCATTCATGGCTTAATGGGGCTCTAAAGCTCAAAAGATTTTAACAAATGACTTAACACATGCATGAGACAAAAACCACCATAAAGTTTGCACCTTTAAGCTTGAGGAATCCTTATTATGTCCAGATCTAAAAGGCTAAACTCCAAAAACAACCTTAGCTCACAAGAACCAACCAAACGGGACCAAAATAACCAAAACAAGCCAATGAATAGATATAAGAAATGAGTTGACAAGCTTTGAACTTTATACCGCAAATGCCACAAAATGAAGATGCTAAAGCTGGATCTCAAAGCTCTTCAACAAAGGATGATTCTTCAACCTTCTCCTTCCTCTTCAAAATGCACAAAACACACCAAAAATTCTTCACAGGAGCTCCAATGGCAACACACAAAGCTAAGGGACGAAATTAGGGTTTTAAGGGAAAGGAGGTTGAGTAAACATGTCCAAAAGAGGCTATCACATGGATTATATAGGGTTCAAACCCAAAAGTTAGGGTTTCAAGTCTGCCATGTATGCCATGCATACTCTATGTACGCCCAAACGTACGTGGATAAGCTCTGCATCCATGTAAGGCTAGTACACTAAGCGTACCACTTCAGTACGCCCCGCGTACTAGTTGAGGGACCATTTTGAAAACTTTTGATAAGGAGGCTAAATAAGAAACTTACTAACATCTAAGTGTTACAATTCTCCCCCACCTGAATCAGACTTCATCCTCGAAGTCCGCTTGTAGCACTTAGTTCCTAGTATGTATTTCTTTTATTTAAGAATTTTGCATTTTGTCTTGGGACTCGGCGAGTTGGCGGCCCAAATCGTCGAGTAGAAGCGGTTTAGACCCGGGGTTTAAGTGGTGGACTTGTCGAGTCGGCGGCCAGACTCGACGAGTAGACACTGACTAGACAAAACCCTAATATGAAGGTTTGAACCCTATTTAATCATCTCATTCAGCCCCCACTCGTTCCTATTGCTTCCAGAAACCCTCCATAGTGAACCCTAATTGTGTGTGTGAAGATCTAAGGAATTTGTGGTGATTTTTGGTGGTTTTGATCACAAGGAAGAAGGAAGAACATAACGGGATCAAGAAAAGACCAAAGGAGTCCTTGTTGGTTCATCATTTGCAGTTTCCAGAAGGTATAAAGTCTATACCTTGCTTGTTCTTTTGTTAGATCCCTTTTTAGGGAGATTTAGGGCTTTTAAGCCATATTTTATAACCAACCATGATTGCAAGCATGGTTGGGGGGTCAAGGCTTCAGATCTAGGACCTTGGAGGGGTCACAAGGCAGTTAGGGGTTGCTTTTGCACCCATGGAAGGCTCCATGCATCTTAAGAGCTTCTTTTTGGGCATTTTAGGCTTAAAGTCCCATGCATGCACGTAAAGCTTGTAACTTTACGTTCTAGATCGATCTTAGGGGCATGGATCTATCATTTGGACAAGAGTTTCACATCAGAAATCGAAGAAATGAGTTGGACGTTATTGACTCGGTGAGTCGTTCTTAGGACTCGGCGAGTTCGAGACTTGACTCCCTTTTTCTGTTAGGGTTCGAAGGAACCCAGTTGGGTGATGCAATAGTTTTACAGGATCCAAAGGAGTGACCCAACGTATTGGATTTAGCCATAGAACTGAAGTTCATGGGACTCGTCGAGTACATGAACAGACTCGGTGAGTCCAAGGCAATCTCCCAGCACATGAAGATGAACTCGACGAGTTGTTCATACAACTCGGCGAGTCAAGGACAAGACTTGTTCTTCAGATGAAGATGAACTCGGCGAGTTGTTCATACAACCCGGCGAGTCGGATGGAGGATCATTCGATGTTCGAATAGGAGGAGAACTCGTCGATTCATTGCCTAACTCGACGAGTAGGGACAAAAATAGGGACAATTAAATGGATAAGGACTCGACAAGTTGGCGACCCAACTCAGCGAGTTAGGTCAACTGGAAGTTGACTTTGGCTTGACTTTGACTAGGTCAGGGGTAAAATAGTCATTCTACCATAGGAGTAGTTATCAGAATCTGATTGAGTGTTTTGTGGGAATTATAGCCGGAGGATTTCTGGAGCAGCAGCAACAGATAGAGAGTTCCCGCACAGATCGGCAGCTACTACTACGAGGTGAGTTACCTTCCAGTAGGGGTGGGTCTAAGGCACCAATGCCAGCCCACCAGTTGGTTGTTATGTTTGATATGATTGTCTTTATGATAATTATCTTGGTATGTTAATGTGTTATGGTCATGCGATATGCTTGTGTGATATGCTATGTTTGTAGAAGGGATTAGTTGTCCCTACCCATTTATGCCTGACTGTATGAATAACTCTCGTTACGGTATGCTAGTCCTAGGTGGTGAAATAGTCCCCAATTATCGGTTGAAAGATATCGATGGCGTGTACTGACTGAAAGATACCGATGATGGTTACCGGTTGAAAGATACCGATGGAAGTTACCGGTTGAAAGATACCGACGATGTTATGTGGTATGTGGTATGATGGGGGAAATCACTAAGCTTTGTGCTTACAGTTTCAGTTTTGGTTTCAGGTTGTTAGGGTGCAAAGTCATGCTTGGATGTAATGTTTTAGTCTTTCCTCTTTGTATGTGTAAATGGGTTGAGTCTTTCCTATAAATAGGAAGTGAGTGACTCCCATTATGTAAGGAATCATTTGGAGTGTTAGACTAGAGAGAGAAATTGTATACAAACCCATTTGTATAATCTTTCTAGATCTAATAAGAGCTTACAAAGATTTATTTACTCCTTGTGTTCTTGATTTTACATGAAGATTCACTAGATCTTTTCTATTCCGTACATGCCATCATAATCAACACCACTACAATTGGTATCAGAGCGGGTGTTCTTGAATCTCATCAAGAATTGATCCTTGATGGCTATTTTGATTTGGTGATTCTTATTATTCATGGATCTTCGTGTTTAGAGAGTGTTTTTGTGTTCTAGAAGTCGAATTTTTCTTTGATTTGATCCATAATTCGACTTTCTCTCTCTAGAATACTTGTTTGTATCACTTTATCTCTCTAGAAAACCCATTCAAAATCACTTTCTCTCTCTAGAAAATTTCAAGTTCTTGTAATCATGGAGAAATGGATGATACGTAGTGAAGATGTTCAAAGTGAATGCTCATTTGAATATCTTCTTTATAGCTTAACTGTTGGATTGATAAGTGAATGTGATATTGTTGTACATGGAGAAAAGAATGAAGTTGGAGAATTAATTAGTTGTCCAATTTTTCGAACCAAACATTTGTTTGATCGTTTGGTTACAACATATCAAAAGAGACGAAGAAATAGAAGAGATGAGAAGTCATAAAAGGAATTTCTCGTGCTGAATGCAAATATGGAAGCAATAAACTTGAATATTATGCAGATTGTCGTGAAGCTCGGGATGGTGTTCTTGATGATGATGATGTTCAAGAAAAAGGAGTTCAAGTTGATTTTCAAGATGAAAAAGTTTTTTGCTCGATTGGAGTTCAAACCGATGATATTTTGTGTTCTTGTGATTCGTTTGAAGGAATGATTCCTTATCGGAAGCCGGTGATCCAAGAAAATCACAAGTATCAAACTCCAAAAGATTTGATTCAAACTCAAAATGTTCATGTTGTTGAAAGTGGGTTTGTTCATGAAGTCAAGTCTTCAAGAGACAAAAAGATGAGAAAGAAAAAGAAGAAGAAGATGAATCGGAAGAATAAGCGGGTTTACTTACAAAAATCGTCATATGTTATGAAGCCAAAATCCGTGAAGCAAATTTGGGTTCCAAAGCAACAATTTCCAAATGTTGCATTGAATTTGAAGTCAAAACCCAAATGTGTTGGTGGTTCTTTCGAAGATGTTCTTGGATCATTGAAGAACATGAAGAACGAGTTGTACATCTCGCATGGTGGGTGGTACAATGTTTGATTTGGAGATTTTCTCATTCCGACAAAAGAACCAAGATCTTCCAAATTTCATTCGTTTGTTGAAAACGGAACTCGATTCATCAAAAAGGTATCACAAATTTTCAAATGGATTCCAAAACGTCCATGATTTCGATTCGTATTTTTCGTTTTTCAATTTTTGATCGATTTGCCTCGTTGGATCTAATCCGTTTCAACCCCTTTTTTGATCCAATAATTTTTTGTTGATAAAGTCCCGATCCAATCTATAATCCGTTTTTTGATTTGATTCTAAAGTTTCAATTGCTCATTTGAATCAAGATTTAAAACCAAAATTAATTGTGATCCATTTGTTTTGATTCAGCCCAAATTTCAACATATTACTGTTCATCACGAGCCCAATCAATTTCGTATTTCTTTTACTGTTCGTTGTTCAATTTGGAGCCCAAAACGAATATTAATGTTCATGATCAATTCATAAGCCCAATAACAAATCCATGACTATTCATTGATTGTTTCGATCTAGCCTAAATCCAAACGAGACGTCATTTTACTTCTTTATCTTTCAGTTAATTTTTCTTGAAGATTGTTGATGACGATCAAATCTAGTAGCAAATTCAAAGTGTTCTTGAAATCGATTGGGATTATTGTGGTCGAATCTGTGTTCTAAAGAAGAATTAAAACTTGTTTTTCCCTTGATTTCTTCGATTGATGATCCGTGTGATTTTACTCAGTCTCAAATCGATTTTTCTCCAATAATCGTATGATCAATCTTTGTCTTCTATTTTGATTTGTGTCATCTTTCGATCTTGACTTATAAATCGGTTTCTGATGATTTGTGTATGATGAAATCGAGTTTGTTCGTATCTAAACTTTGAAATCCGAAATTGATTTTGAGCTTTTGTAAATCTTGGACAAGAACATGATGAACAAGTGATGAAGAACTGTTCGAACAGTTTGTTTGATCTGAACTTGCACTAAAAAGTTTTCAATTTGTGTTTGTTAACTAACAAATTCGAAAAGTCAAAGACGAGTTGAAAAAATCAAAATCGAGGTTCTTGCAAAATCAAAAGTGGAATCGATTGAAAAGGAAGGGTTCTTTATGATTTCTGAAGTTCGTTGTTTGATGGGTCTTGCAAATGGAACACTAGATTCGTGTTTAGAATGATTATTGGGACGAAGGCAGACGAAATTGCAATTCAGTTTGAAGATATGTTTGATTGGATGATTCGTGGTCAGGAAGTCGCAATCGAAGGTCTGCTGATTGATGATTTGAAATCGAAGGCCTGTTAATTGAAGGAAAAGATAGTCAGGTAGAGATCGACGCTTGATGACGAACTATATTTGATTTCGAAGGGTAGTTTCTTTGGGAAGAACTGTAAGAAACGAAGAATCGATTTCGTTCGTTTTGGGTTAGATTAAAAAGCGAAGAACAGATGTTTGGAGTCGTAATGATTTTGATTGGTGATTTTCGAAGGGGTGTTGATAACTGATATTCGAAGACTGAATTGGAACTAAGAACTGTGTTTTGGGTTTAAATTGGAAAAAACCAAGGGTCGATTGAAAAAAAAAACGAAGGGTACAAAGGTGTTTGGCATTTGAACGAATGGTTACTGGGTTTTTATTTTCGAAGGGGAGAAAGAAAAAATCTTCGTACGTGTTCAAGTCTTCGTATGTTTATTACCTGGTTACTGGGTAACAAATTGAAGAAGAAAATCAAAAGTTTCGAATATCACCCCTGAAGTTTCGAAGACATGGCACAAATGGTCCAATTTCGAAATGGTGACAAAAGTTGTGAAGAATGACAAAATTTCTCTATTAGCCCCTGCAGTTTCGAAATATTGGCAGAAAATACCCAACTTCGAAATTGGGCAAATTTTCTAAGAAATTGAAGAATGTTCATTTCTGGTCCCTGCAGTTTGTGCAAATTGACGCTTTCTACCCAGCTTTGGAAAAGGGGGAGAGTTATGCATATTTGGCTGTTTTGGGCACAACGGGTCCCTACAAGTTTCAGAAAGTGACAATTTCTACCCGGATTTTGAAAAATCTTGCAACTTTCACCCAAAAAGTCAAAATTTTTCATAAAATTGAAAATTTTTTATGGCTTTTTCGTGATTGTTTTTCCGTGCAAGATTTTTGGTGATTCATTTTTGGTACACATCAAGGGGGAGTATTGTGAAGACTATTCCTCGGGCGCTTCTCATCCTTAGTGGGTTTTATAATCATTTTTTGATTATACAAAGGGGGAGAAATGATGGGTATTCGAAGCTTCTCGGGTTTGTCGAATATTCATTTGCGGAGTTGAAGACCGGTGTTACTTCGAGGGGGAGTTTGGTCTTGATAGTGCTAGCTCGTTGGAGATTAAAGCCGGACATCCAATCCTAACTTTGAGGGGGAGAATGTTAGGGTGCAAAGTCATGTTTGGATGTAATGTTTTAGGCTTTCCTCTTTGTATGTGTAAATGAGTTGAGTCTTTCCTATAAATAGGAAGTGAATGTCTCCCATTATGTAAGGAGTCATTTGGAGTGTTAGACTAGAGAGAGAAATTGTATACAAACCCATTTGTATAATCTTTCTAGATCTAATAAGAGATTACAAAGATTTATTTACTCCTTGTGTTCTTGATTTTACATGAAGATTCACTAGATCTTTTCTATTCCGCACATGCCATCATAATCAACACCACTACACATGTACCTCTTCGTCCAAGGGGAAAGAGCTGGCGGCATAGCAGCGCATCACACACATGGTTTCCGCATCGGATTTTTTGGGATTGTACTCTGATGTTCATTGTTCCTGATGATAAGGTTTTCGAGACATGATTTTATGATTTTATGAATGATGAAATAGTGACAATGTTTGGTAACATAAATGATGATTTAGTTAGTATAAAAACATTTTTTTGGCGTCAAATTTTGGGATGTTACACCGCTGCTCCAAATAACTCCAGGTAATGCTCCCTCATCTCATTCTCTGGCTCCCAAGTTCACTCTGAACCCTCGCGATGCTACGACTAAACCTTTACCATCACAACAACCTAGTTCCTCAAGGTTTTTTTTCTTCTGATCAAGAATCGTCACATGTATCTCAATATAATTTAGGAAGTCATCCATTGGAATATCCTCCAATGGTACCACTGCGGAATAATCCATTAATCACTTCCGTAGATGAGAAACAAGGAACGTGATATGAATCTGAATGAGATCATCTGGAAGATCCAAACCACATGCGATGTGGCCCACTTGAGCCAAAACCCAGAAAGGACCAATCTACTTGGGGCCCAGCTTGACACTCTTCCGTATTTGGATGACACCTTTCCAAGGTGACACCTTCAGGAGAACCATATCCCCCACCAGGAACTCTATGTCTGAACGGTGTCTGTCGCATAACTCTTCAGCCGACTCTGAGCTATCTGGAGCCTACTCCGAACCTGCTGAATCAACTTAGTGGTCTTTAGTACGACCTCAGTACTCCCCATAACCCACAGACTGACCTCGCCCTAACAAATCAGGGTCCTGCATTTCCTCCCGTAGAGCATCTCGAAAGGAGGTCGATTAATGTTGGCATGATAACTTTTGTTATATGAAAATTCTTCTAACAAAAGAGACGTATCCCAACTCCCAACAAAGTCCAAAACACACCCCGCAAGATATCCTCTAGGGTCTGAATAGTCCGCTCTCTCTGACCATCGGTCTACGGATGGAATGTTCTGTTGAAATGGAGATGAGTACCCAAATCATCATGGATCCTCTTCCGAAACCTGGAAGTAAACCGAACATCTCTATTGTAAACCACCGAAACCGGATCCCCATGACATAGCATCACCTCCCTTATATAAATCTCGACCAATTTTTCTATGGAAATACTCTCCTGAATCAGATTGTAATGCACGCTCTTGGTTAATCGATCCACGATAACCCAAATCGAATCCACTCCATGCAAATTCTGGTGTAACTTTGTAATGAAATCCGTGGTAATATCCTCTCATTTCCATACAGGAATCTCCAATGGTTGCATCTAAGCTTGAGGTCGCTGATGCTCGGCCATGACTTTCCTACAAGTCAAGCACCGCTCCACGTTCCAAGCCACATCCTGCTTCATGCAGGGCCACCAATAATCGGGACGAAGATCCGTATACATCTTCGTCGCCCTGGGATGAATGGAGAACCTAGACTTGTGTGCCTCCTCCACCAGAACCTGATGCACACCTCCCCAATACGGCACCCAAACCCGCCGATGTAGAGTCAACAACCCACGACTATCATAATCAAAAGAAGCCACCTGACCCACAATATGCTCATTCTTTCGGTGCTCTTCCTTCATAGCCTCGACCTGAGCCTCACGAATCGGCTCAAACAGCGGAGTAATCACATTCATCCTAAGACATGTGCCTCTGATCAAAGGCGCGACCGCCTTGTAGCTGAGAGCATTGGCCACCACATTGGCCTTCCCTGGGTGATAAAGGATCTCATAATCATAATCCTTCACCACATCTAACCACCGACGCTGCCTCATATTCAGATTCAGTTGATCCATCAAATACCCCAGGCTCCTGTGATACATGTAAATAATAAAATGGGCCCTATATAGATAATGCCGCCAAATCTTCAGGGCAAAAACCACATCCCCCAGCTCCAAGTCATGTGTCGGATAATTCACCTCATGAGGCTTCAGCTGCCTCGAAGCGTAAGCGATGACGCGACCCCTGTGCATCAATACTGATCGTAAACCCATGCTCGACACCTCAAAATAAACCACAAAATCCTCAACAACCTACGGTAGGGTTGGAATCGATGCCTTGGACAACCATTGTCTCAAGGTCTCAAAAGCTGACTGCTGCTCAGGCCCCTAGCGAAATGTAGCCGTCTTCTTTGTCAATCGAGTCAAAGGAACAACTATCTTGGAGAAATACTGGATAAATCTCCGATAGTAACCAGCAAGACCAAGTAAACTTTGAATCTCAGATGGAGACCTTGAAACCTCCCAGTGCACCACGACCTCGAATTTAGCCGGATTGACCAGAATATCATTCTGATTAACAAGGTGCCCCAACAACTGCACCTTGCCCAACAAGAACTCACACTTGGAGAACTTCACAAAAATTATCTCCCTCCTCAAAGTCTCCATCAATTCCCTCAATTGCTCCTCATGCTGCTCATGAGTCTTGGAATAGACCAAGATATCATCAGTAAACACAATCACAGACCGATCCAACATCTGCCTGAACATGCGGTTAATGAGATCCATGAACATGGCTAGAGGATGTTGGATTAGGTGTCTAAGCCTATAAATATTATTGGTATATACTTAAATTGATAGTAGCACAGTCCTTTTAGGTTGCCCTCAAAACTAGCAATTAAATAAGATATCTTTTAGAGAGAGAGAGAGAGAGAGAGAGATTGTTTTATTAATTTATTACTTGGTTAATAAATGAATTGGAAATCAAAATAAATAATTTGTTAATATATTATGAAAATAATATATTAATTAGAAATAATATTTTTTAATTAATAATTAATCAGAAATTAATTGGAATTAATTTTGGGATTAATTGGATTAATTAAAAGTAGGAGGACTAAAGGTAACAATGTTCAATGGTTGAGCAATGAAGAATTCTATAACCTACCATAAGGGGGGACAAATTCAAGAATCCCTTCTAGGGTTTCATTGAGCTTTAAGGGGTCCTTAGATGCCTTAGGGAGGAGGAAAAGGGATTAGGGTTATATTGGAGATACCTACCTTATCCAATACATTCCTGTCACCTATATAAACCCCTCATTGGATTTGAATTTCGTCCATGCATTCATTCTAAGAGGAATTTTTAAATTTCTCACCACTCTCATCTCTCTCTATCTCTCTCTCTCTCTCTCTCTCTCTCTCTCTCTCTCTTCAAGCTCCTTGGTTGCTAGGGTTAAGGTGTGAACCATTAGAGGTATGAAACTTGTGGCGCTTGCTTCCTCGAGAACAACAAGAAGGTTTCTTTGTTATTCACTACAATAACAATCAATATATGTTTCTCCTAACCCTAATTAGTATAATTTCGAAAATATGCTAGGTATCCTATATGACATACCCAAATTCACGGTCATTTTAAAAATTTTGTTTATGCTTATTTGAAAATCAGAGTATTCATTTTAAAGAATAATATTGCAAAATTTGTTCCCAAAAAACATGATAAATATATTATCAAAGCATTTCCGAAGAAATGTATTTGGTTTGTATTAAAACTTTGGGATGTCATCGTCAATACAAATTCATAAGCATAAACAGACCTTACATTCATTTACACTAGTGATTTACATCTCCTTTCATCTCTCAGTGTAATGTAGCTTCGTATCGACACGTGTGATACAAAGAAAATGAGTGGGTCAGGTTCGAAAACCTGGTGAGTACATAGGGTTTGCAACCCACAATAATACAATTAATTTGTTTCTTCACATAATTCATGCCAAACAAGTAACCCGATTACCCATCTTGACCTTCTTCATTTAATCTTCCCTAAAGATTTATCCTAATGGTCGTCTCCTACATCGTATTTACTTCTCATCTCTTTAAATCACATTTCCTTATATATTTGTTCCTAAGGACTTTTCCTAAGACTCATCGCCTACATCACATAGACAGTACTAATTCGGGGATTACTCCCCCAATACGTGTCCGGTAAGTGTTAGGGTATGATCACATGAATACGTAGTTACAACATCGCCTGAACTCGTAATTAAAAGTATGGGTTAGAGTATCATCACATGAATATGTAGTTACAACATAGCCTGAACTCGTAATTAAAAGTAAGGATTAGAGTATTATTGCACGAATACGTAGTTACAACATTGTCTGAACTCGTAATTCATCACCTACAGGTTATGAGCCTGCTGGTGTTTCCACATGACTGTCTAGAATAGTCTGTAGTCGCCATCTATACTCTAGTAGATGACTACATTGCCACATCGCCTACAGGTTATGGCATCTCCTCTCTCACATCACCTATTCATCATCACCTATTTATCCTCACCTTTCTATCATCACCTATCTCTCATCACCCATCGCTATCGAATATATATATTTATAAGTATAAAAATACGTATACAATTTAAATCACATAAACATGTATAAATCGTTCATCTAGCGTAGACATCAGGAACACAAATAGTATGCACACATAGCACGTAATTTATATTAAATACTTCATATCTATGTGTAAGATGAAAGTACTATTTACTAGCGATATTGTTTTATAAGTGTTAAACAATACTTTTCAACCACTATGTACAGACAAGGGCCAAACATGAAACACCGGAGGGCAGGACAATTTTTGCATTTAAGAACTTCTTAAATCCAAAAACGTTATGCGGCCCTTCAAACCAGATTCCCCGTACCACGAGTAGTTAAAAGATATTATAATAACACTTTCTATAATTTATAATACTTAGCACATATATTGTTTATAGGTTCATAATAACGATAATGAACTTAAACATAAGTTATACTTAAAGTGTGGTAAGCATAAATCACTTACAAAGGGGATTTAGCTAGGAGCCAGGCTCTACGGGGGCAGAACTTCCGAGCTGAAAGTTCTTTTTATCAGAGCCTTCTGGCGCTCCGGGACTCGCCTCTAGCACTTAGGCAGTAGTAGGTAAGGGGAAGGATAATTTTGGAGTGTTGAGAGAGAAAAAGGGGTGAAGATGTGAAAAAAATGGATGATTTGCATGTCTATTTATAGGCTGTCTGGGGGTGATTCCCTTAGTGAACTTAAAATTCACGTCGTGACCGTGCGTTGGCACCAAGGCTTCGCCTGATGCTGACACGTGGCGCTAGACACAGCTAAAACAGTCAACTTTAAAAAATCACAACTTTCGCATACGAGCTCTGATTTTGACGTTCTTTATATCCACGTGTAGGTATTGACAAGATCTACAACTTTCCTTTTGACCCCATTGGCTAATTCTTGACCGATTTTAAATACAACGGTCTAAGAAGATTACATTGTTAACGACCGTGTAAAATTCATAATTTCTACATACAGACTCTATTTTCGACTGTCTTTTTATCGTTTAACTCCTAATAATGAGATATTCAATTCTCATTTAGATCATTTTGGCTACAAATTGACCGATCTAAAATTCAATTTCTGAGTTGCGCACTATTATGCTAAATCTTAGAAAAATCATAACTTCCTCATATGAACTCAGATTTGGATATTCTTCTTATGCAAGCTCTCAGTTTAACATATACGCCGACTTTCGTTTAGGTCACTAAGGATAAAATGTATTTTATCGCAAAATCACTTTTTACGTCACACAACATCGAGGCAGTTTTGTCGTAAAACTTCGTCGGGTCATAACATGTTCGTTATAAGTCGAATTTCAGCGCTCTTTATATGTACGGAACCCTTGTAGCATATACTATAACTTAGTTAAGATTATTCATTCTAAATAATATTCTATCAAAAAGATATTTTTGACGCTTATTGTCTCTAAATTGACTAGCCCGAATCTGCGGGCATTACATCCTAGGGTTTATTATTTGTTGTTCAAAGTAGTATGTTCAATTACAGAAAACATAGATTTATAACGAGGATTGCATGCACACATAGGATTTTATATGTTTTGCATAATACCCATCAGAGCATTGGTGGGCCCAAAAGGCATCACCACAAACTTATAATGACTATAACGAGTCCGGAAAGCTATCTTCTACACATCCTCCCCTCTAACACTCATCTGATGGTAACCTGATCACAAATCAATCTTGGAAAACCAAGATGCACCCTAAAGCTGGTAAAAAAGATCATCAATCCTTGGGAGTGGATAACAGTTCTTCATTGCTATCTTATTCAACTCTCGGTAGTCAATGCACATACAATGAGACCCATCTTTCTTCTTCACAAACAAAATCGATGCTCCCCAAGGTGAACTGCTTGGTCGAATGCATCCCTTGTCTAACAGCTCCTGCAATTATGTAGACAACTCCTACATCTCTGGAAGATCAAACCGATACGATGCTTTGGCTATCGATGGCGCACTTGAAACCAAATCAATCCTGAACTCAACCTGCCTCTCCAGAGGCACTCAAGGAAAATCCTCTGGAAACAAATCGGGATAATCCTGTATAATCAACATATCATGCACGATCACCTTACCCTTATCCCGGGCATCCATAACATAGGCGAAAATTCCTAAACAACCCTGTTGAAAGTAGCATCTGGCCCTCGTTGCTGAACAAAATAATGGTGTAACACCCAGATTCCCAGGTATATTCATTATTCCTTTATTTTTGGAGGTTGAGAGGGGACTCGGCGAGTTGGTGTTTAGACTCGGCGAGTAAGGTCGCGGATTCGTATCCGGGTTCACAGCTTGTCTCGACGAGTTCATAAGTGGACTCGGCGAGTCCATGCTGTTTAATGAAACCCTAATTTCCTAGGTTTGGGACCTATTTAAAGGCCCTTAGGGCCGTCATTTGCGGCTACCAAACCCCAGAGAGAAGCCCTAAGAGATCTAGAGCATTTCTGAGGAAGGAGAGGCCATTCTTGATCATTTTGTTGGTGTAATAGGAAGAAGGAGGTGACCAAGGCAAGAGGAGCCTGAAGGAGGTGCAATTCTGGTGATTTCAGAGTTCAGGACCTTCTTCATATTTGGTGTTGATCCTTAGAGTTAGGGTTTTTCTAACCCCTTTAGAGGATGGATATGTGGAGCAATTGGTCCCCTCTCGAGTTTATGCTTTGGATCTGGACTCAAAGAGGTCCAGAGACCTTAACCCTTGGAGCTTTATGAGCTATTTTGGGAGCCATGAACTTAGGATGTTGTTTTTGGGGCTAAATCACCAAGTTAGACCATCTAGATGTTATATGAGTGTCAAGGTCTGAACTTTACGTGGTTATCATGCTTGGGAAGGTCAGACCTATGGATTAAAGGGATAGATCTGACCTCATGAGGTCTATGGAGTTTGTGCATGGCATGAACTCGCCGAGTCCAAAGATCAGACTCGGCGAGTAGGGTGAGGGTTTCCCGTAAATCACTCAGTGAATAGACTTGCCGAGTTGGGAAATAACTCAGTGAGTCAGAGAGAGTTAGGGGACTGGAGTTCAAGGCGGAACTCGTCGAGTTGTTCTTGAGACTCAGCGAGTTGAGTCGGGGTGGCCCCGCGATTCATGCCAGGTGTGACTCGTCGAGTAAGGTGAGGAACTCGACGTGCCAAGGGGACTAAAAGAGTTAGTAGACATGTGTAGACTCGCCGAGTCGGGTCAAAGTTTGACCGATGACTTTTGTTGACTTTTAGGGTTTGGTCAACAATGTGGCCTTTGAATTGATAGAGGGGTAAAATGGTCTTTTGCCTAGAGAGGGTTGAGTCTAGTCCCGAGAGTTATATTTATGAGAATATTTACTTTGTGTGATTAGGCAGAGGCTAGATCATATTTCTACCGAGTCAGAGATATATCGGGATATCTGAGGTGAGTCTTCTCACTATACTTTACCCAGTATGGTAACAAAGTTATGTGACAGAGTATTCTAGAGTTATATGCCACTGTATTTGCATGATATTATGTGTTGTGATTTATTGTGATATGTGATATGCATGATTTAGAGTTTACAGAGTTAGGACCAGCGGGTCCATAGAGTTATGGGACCAAGAGGGTCCCACAGAGATAGTCGACCAGAGGGTCAACAAATTTACAGTCTTGAGTGGCTGATATGTGTATATATGGTATTTTGGGGGAACTCACTAAGCATTTATGCTTACCGTGTTATGTGTGGTGTTTCAGGTACCAGTGATGATCGCGGGAAGGCGCCGATATGACTCGTACACACGCACACTGGAGTTCATATGTTTGATCTTGGGGTTTTGTATTGAGATAATGATGATACAATGTTTTAAAATGTGGATGTGAATGAAATTATAAGTTTTTTTTTTAAATGCGAAAAATTGTTTAAATTTTTACGGTGTTACAAGTTGGTATCAGAGCCTTGCTTTGAGGGATTCGGATGCATCTTCGGGCGTATCTGAACTCAAACTGAGGATTTGAGGAAAACTTTGATAATAAAGTAAATTTTTTGAAAAGAGTAAAAAGAGTTTTGAGACAAACAGAGCAGAGCCGTGTGTACGATCAGCCAGCGCCCGAACGGTGATTTACCAAAATACCCTTACAAAACGTGTTATCAGATATGTTATGTTATGTTATATGACGAATTATGATATGCATGCTAGAGTAGACTAGGTATTCTTATTAGGACTAGAGTGGCTTGATATATGATGCCTTAGTCTTGGGGCTTTTGCTGCTAGAAATGTTTGAAAGTGTTGAGATAGCAGCGAGGTGCTTATGAGATATCTTCTTGTGAGTAGCACATGATTAAGAGAGTAGAGTGCTTGGAAATTTGGGACTCTGGGAGGAGGACTTGGAATAAATGTTGAGTCGGTGCGGTCGGTAGTATTGGGCCCGTACTACCATAAGCACCGAGTCAGTGCGCAACCCAAGTAGGAATCCTTAGGGTACCAGGAACCAAGTAGGATTGGGTGTATCGAGTGTGTGCATGCTCAAGTGAGTCTTTGATATATTGTTTTGTATTTCAGAGAGGCATCATGGTGGGAATGTGCCACGAACCAAGGACTAGTGGAGGGGTGTGAACGATGAAGAGCTCCGCCAAATGATTTATGATGAGGTGGCTGCTGCCATCCGTGCTGAGATTCCAGAGATGTTCAGGTCTATCAAGACCACCCTAATAGAGATATTTGATGAGAGATACGATGCTCTTTCTGATGCTACTGTTACTCTGGCCACTGCAGCTGTAGCTGTGGCTAGACCACAGGGTGGTGATGCGTTGCTGTTCCGGGAGTTCAGCAACACAAAACTACCGGAGTTTGTTGGGACCCAGGACCCGATTGCAGCGTTGAGGTGGATTTCAGACATTGAGGGGTGTTTCTTTACTTGCTCATCTCCTGAGCATTTGAGAGTCCGGTTCGCGCTGAACCAGCTTCGCTTGGGAGCGAAGGACTGGTGGAAGTTTGTGACGGCGCATTATACACCTGTTGAGCTTGCTGCAGTGACCTGGGAGAGGTTACTACTATGTTTCGAGACGGGTACGTTCCCCAGGTAGATAGGGAGCGTTTGGACCAGGAGTTTTTGACCCTCAAGCAGGGTACTGAGTCTGTCACAATGATTACGAGAATTTTCCATGAGCGGGTGATGTTCTGCCCAGAGCACGTGTCCTCCGACTAGGCACGTATGAGCCGATATCTAAGCATTTTGAGGAGGGATATACGGGAGTTCATGGCGAACTCGACGTACCGGACATTTGCTGAGCTTCAGGCAAATGCTTGGAAGAGGGAGATAGAGCTGGAGACTCAGGTTAGGGAGGAGGCTGAGTCTCAGGGGAGGGATCGGCGACCGGCGCAGTCTCAGCCTGCAGCCAAGGGGGCCAAGCCTGCTGATTCGAGATCTGGGAGTCAGAAGGGCCACACTTGTGGTAAGTACGGCAAGAGCCACGATGGGGTGTGAAGAGCAGGATCTTGCTACAAATGTGGCAAGGAGGGGCATATATCTAAGGATTGCCCCAAGGGGTTTGCAGTGTGTTTCCACTGCAACTAGACTAGACACCGCAAGGCAGAGTGGCCACAGTTGCGAGGGACAGCTCAGGGAGCACCTCAGGGATCTGCCCCTGCTGCCATCATAGTTGCTGAGAGCTGGCCAATGAAGGCCGAGGTACCGAAGGCATGAGGGAGAGCCTTTAAGTTGACTGCAGAGGAGGTCCACGCTGCGCCCGACGTTGTGGCTGGTATGTATCCTTTCTTGTATTTATTTTGATGATGGGATATAATGTTTATTTTATGTTATGCGTAGGTACTTTTCTTGTGAATTTTGTACCTCCCTTGGTGTTATTTGACTCGGGTGCGAGTCGGTCTTTTGTATCTTTGGCTTTTAGTCAGCACATCAGTATTAGTCGAGAGGCATTGAGTCGACCTCTGAGAGTTTCCATAGATGACGAGAGGACGGTGTATGCCGCCGAGGTAATCCGAGGATGTGTACTCGAGATTTTTGGTGTCGAGTTTCCAATTGATATGGTTCCTATTGCGATGGGGGATGTCTGTGTCATCGTGGGCATGGACTGGTTGAGCAGAGTGGGAGCGGTTATCGACTGCGAGAGACAGCTGGTGACCATACGAGACCCCAGTGGGGGAGTTCTCACGGTGTACGGCGAGGGTACACGTGCTAGGTCAACATTTTGTTCGGCCGCCAGAGCGAGACAGAGTCTACAGCAGGGCAATAGGGGATTTGTAGCATATGTGATAGATGCGAGGATTGATTCATAGAGACCGAGGTCAGTTGATGAGGTCCCGATAGTGCGTGAGTTTCCGGATGTATTTCCAGAGGAGTTGTCGGGTGTGCCTCCGGAGAGGCAGGTAGAGTTCAGTATCGATTTGGTTCCGGGTGCTGCGCCTATCGCCAAGGTGCCTTATCACCTTGCGCCTCTAGAGATACAGGAGCTATCCTCGCAATTCCAGGAGCTACTGGGGAAGGGGTTTATTCGGCCGAGCAGTTCGCCATGGGGAGCGCCTATCCTTTTTGTCAAGAAGAAGGATGGTTCACACCGGATGTGCATTGATTACCGGGAGTTGAACAAGCTAACGGTCAAGAACCGTTACCCGTTGCCGAGGATCGATGATTTGTTCGATTAGTTGCAGGGAGCATCTTGGTTCTCCAAGATCGATTTGAGGTCTGGGTATTATCAGGTGAGGGTGAGAGATGAGGACATCCAGAAGACAGCATTCAAGACTCGTTATGGGCATTACGAGTTCGTGGTGATGCCTTTCAGACTCACCAACGCACCGGCGGTGTTCATGGATCTCATGAAAAAAGTGTGCAGACCGATGTTGGATTGCTCGGTGATCGTGTTCATTGACGACATATTGGTGTATTCGAGATCCAGAGAGTAGCATGAGGAGCATTTGAGGGAGATCCTTGGAGTCCTGAGATCGGAGAGGCTTTATGCCAAATTCTCCAAGTGTGATTTTTGATTGTGAGAGGTCCAGTTCCTAGGGAACCTCGTGAACCAGAAAGGGATATAGGTCGACCCGTCCATAATTGAGGCAGTGATAAGTTGGGAGGTGTCGAGGTCACCTACCGAGATCAGGAGTTTCCTAGGGTAGGCTGGTTATTATCGGAGATTGATCAGGGATTTCTCCATGATCGCCGTGCCACTCACCAAGTTGACCCGGAAGGGTGTTGCTTTTTCATGGGGTCCAGAGCAGCAGGCCTCCTTCGAGACACTTTGCTAGAGATTATGCGAAGCTCCGGTGCTAGCCCTTCCGAAGGGGATAGAGGACTTCATAGTGTATTGTGATGCGTCGATATTTGGTCTGGGAGCGGTGCTTATGTAGAGGGGTCATGTGATAGCATACGCATCAAGGCAGCTGAAGCGTGATGAGATGAGGTATCCCACCCACGATCTGGAGTTGGGGGCGGTGGTGTTTGCCCTCAAGTTCTGGCGTCACTATCTGTATGGGGTTCGGTGTAACATATACACAGACCATAAGAGCCTGAAGTATCTAATGGATCAGCCTAACCTGAATATGCGTCAGAGGAGATGGTTGGATGTGGTGAAGGATTACGATTGTGAGTGTTGGGTTTTGAGCATTCTAACACTCCTAAGTGTACATGCAACCCTAAATACCTTGGATCTATGTTTTCTCTATTATACATACAAATATGAACATCCAAGGTATTATCCTAATCTAGCATACAAAACAATGAATATAACAAGATAGAATACATACCTCTTTGATGTAGAAAGTCTTCATGAAGCCTGAGTGCCAAGTGCCTCAAGTGTGACACCTCAAATGGTTCACACAACACCAAATACATTTGGAATAACTTGATAGAATTCTACACTTCTTGAAAATCGGCTAGCCCTTCTACTACACTCACTAGTGGCCGATTTTTCTAAGAGTATGATCTTTATATAGTGTTACAATTAGGGTAACCCCTAATTGTCATGACTTTCCATTTGCTTGGATCCATGGGTTCAAATACACCATAGAGAATCCATGGAGCATCCTATGGGTTTTATCCCAACTTGATAATCCATGGAGCATTAGCCCACGATACAAGTATGGATGATTTACACAATCAACCCATATATTTAATTAGTTGTCTTTTGATCACTTAATTAATTCTAAATTAATTCTTGATCAATACTAATTAAATAATCCTATTAATATATTAGAACTTATAATATATTAATAATCCTTAAGTGTTAGTTCTCTCATTATAGTCTATCCAAATGCATGATGCCATGCAACCCTAATGGACCATGCCGGGTCGGGTCAAGTCTTACCAATTATAGTTATGGACTTAGACATTAATCCAATAGTCTCCCACTTGGATAAGTCTAAAACTATTATTGCGTATGCCTTCAAGAACCGACTGGCAATCGTAGCTCTCAAAAGCTTCTGTCGAACTCTAACCTTGTAGATAAACTCTGACCTTTGTCAATGACTTGTCCATTAGATAAGGGATCATATATTCCTCCATTCTAGATATCATATGGACTGAGACATGGATTATAATCATTCTCTCTATCCATTTGTTGTTTCCTGATTTACGATTTGTGACGACTGACTAATTGAACAAATCAAATCAGTCCTGGCCCGGCTGAGCACTTCCATTTGTCATCATCAAATCATCGAGGGGCCCACAGATATCGCTTTTATCGCGAAGGTAAAAGGAATGGATAAACTTCGACTCGTATGGTTTGTTCTACTACTTGTTGAATCATACACAAAGGCACGTTTTATAACACCGAGTTACCGAATGCGTTTTCGTGCAATCAATGTACAACCAACTCATAGTAACAACTCATATCTCTAGGTTTGAAGAATATAAGATATTATCGTCTCATGATCACTCGTGATAAAATTCATGAAGTGATTCCAATGAGCGCGGGTTGAATCCAATACTCAGAACTTATGAGCACTCATGAGTGTTGTAGCCCTTTGTCCAACATCTTAGACCTCTACAAGCCAACCCATGACAGTCTTGATTCATATCTACTTCCAACATATGACCGACTGTGGATGGTTTGAATAACTTAGTCATTCCAGAAGAATAACCTAGTTTATTCTGGAAGTGAAAACATGCAAAATGAAACACAAGAATAATTGAATCCAATATGGTATCAAAACCTATGAGCATAAATAAAACACCTTTTATTTGTCACCATATGATTACACATTATTTATTGTATACTGTTTCAGCTATCAACTTTATTCTTGAATTGAAAACAATAGTTGTCCCATCCTCCAAGCGTGTACACTATGTTTTCTAAACAATAGTCATGCCACACATCAAGTATGCATACTATGTTTGTCTATGATCTTTACTTTATGAAATTGATCAATTGAACATAACTCCAATGATCCTTTTTTCACAGCCCCAAATCCTTACTGCAAATGCAAGAATTCCAAATTCATGCCATTTACTGAAATCTGTTAGATTCTAAACTTATATGCATTGATCCTCTTCTAATGATTATGCACAAAGTCAGAAAGACTTGACAACAATCATTACAGAGCATTCCAAAGGAGATCAGCTCCTTGGAAACATCCTTCTTGCATTAAGTTTCCTAATCTTACATAGATTGAATAATTTATAACTTTGAAACATTTCCAGATTCCATTTTGACTATCACTTCTGAACAAGAGTTTTCTCCTTACGGATTATGTCAATATGGTCCTTCCATAATTATCACTATACTTCAAACTGTCCTTGAGCAACCAATCTTTGGTAAACCTTAGATTGTCCTCGACAATTGTTTAATCCTAATAGTCACATCTAATTCTAGACCTTTTCCCTTCTTAATGCCCCAAGCATTTGGAAAATTTTAGAAAGGATGAATATATAGCACATGTAATCAATCCTATATCCAAAGCATATGGGACACCATTCATGATGTCTCACATAAAGACTAAACCAGTCTTTTGCTATGACATTTCCATTTCTATTTGCCAAGTTCTCATAATTCAGATTATGAAAAGGGATGTCGTAGTCATAATCGAATTTTAGAACGCAAATAATCGACCCATATACAGAATTTCCTTATGTTGATCCATTCCAACATGAAACTCACATATATATATATATATATATATATATATATATATATATATATATATATATCCTTGACTAAATTATTAAAACCTCATGATCTAAGCGTATAGATTTGAACTTGAAGTATAATTTCCTCTCCCTTAATTATAGCAAAACAACTCTTTCGCAGTTGAAGCTTTTGTTTTCTATAATTAACATTGCTAACTTGCAGCCTTTATCATAATTATTATGCTCCCACTGACATGATAATTATTTGCATAACACTTATGCTCCCACTAGCTTTGACATGTACTCAGAAATCAGCTGGACTTCTAGAAATCAGTACTTTATTGACTTTCTTACCAAAGTTCAGATTTCTGATACTAGATTGCTTTGATAAAACTTTATCAAAATCATACACCTTATCTTAGATAGCTCACAAGTGTGTCTAAACAATTTTAAGAACTATGAAAAGGGATGTCGTAATCATAGTCTCAATTGTTTAGACCTTTGCCACTTCTCACAAGTCCATGTTAGTGTGCCGGTAAACCACACACACTCTACTAAAGACTTTGAGAATGCAAATATCACAATTTCTATCTAGCTAAAATCTACTTAGTGAAAATGTTTCCTCACCATCATTTTCATGAATCGGAGAGAAACCTTATGACACTTAGATTTAATGGTGTATGTGTTCTTATCCATGTGAATTGTCAAAGCCATAGTCACAAGACAAGGATGATGACAAATCCAAACTCATATGGATTGACCTTGTGCAATCTTAAATTCTTGCCACCTAGCAGCTCAAGGGCCTGCCATTGCTTCCAAGTTGTTGTGCAACCAATTGACAACTCTAAGAACTCATATGTAAAGCCAACTTTAATTGGAATGGGCACAGAATATGTCAACACGATAGGTTATGAACCTCAAGTCGTGTGCTAGTGAAGATCTTTAGGTTTTTTATTCTTCATTAGTTCTTGAGACTTTCAGAACCTTTAAGACTTCCACTGCCCTCTTGACATATAAGACTCTCTTGTCAGATATTCAAGAGATAGTGTGGATTCTAATCAAGACACACACTTCACACAATTGGCCTTAGTTGGTCTTTGTTTTATCCAAAACATCACAACTTACCAATTTCAAATGTACAAGAGTAGAAAACTTTACTCTTACATTTGACAAGTGTTTTAAACCTTCCTTTAAGATAAGTCACTCAAACTACAATCTTCGAGTATGACTCTAAGACTTGTATTGGAACGATGTATGACTCATCTTCTTGATTTAACCATTTCAACAATTCAAGATTCCTCTTCTTAGGTATAAGAAGGCACTTAGAGGATGAATTGTGATAAGGTCTCTAAATCATTAAGATGATCATAAAACTGATACTAAAGTACTCTCCTATCTTTTCAGATTTGAGAAACTTTTATCCTTCTGCCTAATTTGATTCTTCTTATTCACTCTGCCTTACATTGGAACCTTTTCCAATGTCTCAGAATTACACTTAAGCTTGTAAGTATAATTATATTTACTAAGCTTTAGTAAATTATTACGGATAATCTTATCTATCTTCTGTGGTGGACTTAGCCAGTGCACAAGAATGTGTACTCGATCCCTTAGTCCTTTACATGACTCACACATCCATGTGAACAAGTAATTAGTCTTAATTTTCCAATACTTGAAAGTTTTCATTCATCATGCTATACAACTTGCATGATTCCAAGTTTCGGTCCAATTGAAACTTGAGTGATGAGAATCTTTCCTTATTTGGTAAATTTAGACATTACCACAAATGAAAAAAAATCAAATTCATATTTCCACTCTTGCTATTAATGGAATCTTATAAGCAACACAGATTTTCACAAATGCCATTGTGAGGATACATAAAATAAATAAAATCAAAAATCTCCTTTTATTTTAAAAGCTTTGCGGAAAAACTTATCCTTACAATCCATATGAAAACTTGTTGTTGTCTCTTCCTAAGCAAAAATATCATAACTCCTAAGAAGTAGCTCAAGAATCCAATCTTCAAACTATGCGATAGAAATCCATCTACACGATCAGATTCAACATATTCTTTCTTTAAGTTCCTTTACTTTTCTTTGATTCTTAAAACATAAACATGTGACGTTGTCACATCATGTATCAAGAATCTCAGAATAGAAACTTAGCAGAGTTAGATAGTAGACTTTACTTGAAGTAGAGTCAAACTTATTGACTTTAACATCCTTAGGTAAAATTGGCAGCTTTGCAACTAATGCCCCTTCCTTTGGCAATTTAACATATGGACGCTTTGGTAATGGAACATGGGACTATCACAAACTTAGCCTTTCACTGTACCATTTGGTCAATATAGTTGACTAAGGCCAATCCATTTCCATTTAGAAGAGAGAGCTTTATTGGATATCTAATGTCATCATTGTCAATGTCCATAAAGTTTTAGGAAGTTGATCTTAGCAAATAGATAAGATCATTAAGGGTCTTGTCATAGTCTGGTTCATAGGAGTCCCAAAGGAGCTCATTATGCGACTTAGAAAGTGATTGAATCACCAACTTTCTCAAGAATTTGACACCCAACTCTCCTGGCTTGTCAATATGTGACTACATCTCCAAGATGTGATCACACCTAAACCTTGCCTTGCTAATAGGGCTTGAGTGACCTTAAACTTGTGTGTTAGGGAAAATAATTGGAAGAGGTGAAAGTGTTGGGTTTTGAGCAATCTAACACTTCCTAAGTGTGCATGCAACCCTAATAAACCTTGGATCTATGTTTTCTTCTAAAATACATGCAAATAATAACTCCCAAGGTTTCTTCCTAACTAGCATAGCATAAGGATTATGAATCATAAAAGTACAAGTAGAAATACATACCTTTTGATGATGGTTGATTGTTTGGAGTTTGAGAGCCAAGCACCAATAGTGTGAATGCCTCAAATGGAATCACAAATCACCACAAACACTTGGAAAAATTTGAGAGAGTAGTATACTTTCTTGTGGAATTGGCCACCACTAAGTCTCACACTCCTAGTCTCACATTTCTTGCATCATATGCTTCTTTATATAGTGTGCATGGTTAGGGTGAAACCCTAATAACCCATGCATTTTCCTTTCCAAGGATCCATGGGTTAAAAGCTCCATGGATCATCCATGGACTTCCATATTAGCTTAGCCCATTAACAAATGAGTATTAGCCCATACTATATAAAATATAACAGCCCATAATTTAATCAGTCTTCTTTTTAATCTCTAAATTAATTCATAATTAATTTAAGACTAAAACTAATTAAATAACATGACTTCATATTAATATATTATAACTTATAATATATTAATAAATCGTAAGTATACAATTCTCATAAAATTATCCATAAATCGTTTGGGTGAAGTGCAACCCAAATGGACCATGCCAGGTCGGGTCAAGTATGTACCAAATAAGTTATGGACTTAGATACCTTATCCAACAGACTCCCACTTGGATAAGTCTAATAACTATATTTGCGTATGTTACTTCAGGAACCAACCAGCAATCGTAGCTCTCGAAAACTCTGTTGAACTATGAAGCGCCATTTTAGATAAGTGATCATATAATCCTCTGTTCTCATATCAGCCGGACAAATACATGGAACAACGTCGTACTTATTGTCCAGCAGTTTATTTCCTGATTTTGTATTTGTTTGACAAAGAACTTAATCGAACACATCAATTTAGTTCTGACCGGCCGGTACATAGGTCACAACAAAATCATCGAGGGGCCCAGATATCGCTTCTATTTCTAGAAGGAACAGATAAAGTTCGACTCATATGCTTGTTCTACTACTTGTTGAATTGTACACAAAGGCACGTTTTATAACATCAAGTTACTGATGTGTTTACGTGGAATCAATGCACAACCAACTCATAGGTAACAACTCTTATCTCTAGGTTTGAAGATTTATATAATATTACCGTCTCACGATCACTCGAGATAAATTCCATGAAGTGATACAAGTGAGCGTGGGTTTATTCCAATAGTCATAACTTATGAGAACTCATGAATGTTGTAGCAACCATTGGTATGACTAAACCCATTTAGCCATCTACAAACTCGATTCATGACAGTCTTGATTCACACATACTTCCAACATATGAACGACTGTGAAGTGTGTAAATAACTTAGTCATTCGGAAAGAATAACCTAACTATTTTGGAAGTCAAAACATGCAAAGTGAAACACAATAATAATCAAATCCAATATGGTCTCAGAACCCTTTTGAATATAAATATAACCACCTTTTATTTATCACCATATTGATTACACATTATTCATTGTATAATGTTTCAAACAATCAACTTAAGACTTGAATAAAACAACAGTCGTCCCATGCTCCTAGCATGTACACTTTGTTTTTCTAAACAATAGTTATGCCATACTCCAAGTATGCACACTATGTTTGTCTATGATCCTTACATTGTGATGTAGATCAATTGAACATGATTCCAATGATACTCATTTCAAAATCCCAAATCCTTATTGTAAATGTGAGAATCCCCGATTCCTATCATTTACCAAAAAAACTGTTAGATTTTAAACTTTTATGCAATGTTCCTCTTGTAATGATTATGCACAAAGTCACCAAAACCTTGTCACCAGTCATTACAGAGTATTCCAAAGAAGGTCAACTTCTATGGAACGAAAGTCTCATATTCAAAGTACATTGCTTTGAACATCCTTCTTGCATTAAGGTTTTCTAATCTTACATAGATTGAATAACTTCCACCTATAGAGACATTTCCATAGTCCCATTTTGACTATCACTTCCAAACAAGAGTTACTTCTTTTCAGAATATGTCAATATGGTCCTTTCCGACAACTTACATCATACTTCCAACTGTCCCTGAGCAACCAATCTTTGGCAAACCTCAGATTTGTCCTCGACAACTGCTTAATCACTTTAGTCATATCCAGTTCTAGACTTTTCCCTTCTCAATGCCTTAAGCATTTGGAAAATTTAGAAAAGATGAATATTATAGCACATGCAATCGATCCTATATCCGAAGCATATGGGACACGATTCATGATGTTTGACATAAAGACATGATACTAGATCAGTCTTTTGCTACAATATTTTTTATTTGCCATGTTTTTCAAAATTTAACTATGAAGAGGGATGCCGTAATCATAATCGAATTTTGAAAACGCAATATATATAGAATTTCTTCAAGTTGAACCATTCCAACATAAAATTCATACATATATATTCTTGACTAAAGATGATTAAAATCTCAATCTAAGCTTTAGAATTGAAACGAAGTATAATTTCCTCTCCCTTAATTATAGGAAAACAACTTTTTCAACCCCTGCAACTTCATGAATTGAAACTTTTGTTTTTCTATAATTAACATTGCTAGCTTGCAATACTAATCATAATTATCATGCTCCCACTAACATGATGATTATTAGCAAAACACTTATGCTCCCACTAGCTCTGACATATTTCCAGAAATCTGCTGGACTTCTAAAATTTAGATTCATACACCCTTTCTTAGATAGCTCACATGTGTGTCTAAGAAATTTCAAGAACTATGAAAGGGGATGCCGTAATCATAGTCTCAATTTCTTAGACCTTTGCCATTTCTCACAAGTCCATGTTAGTGTGCCGGTTAACCACACACGCTCCACTAACGACTTTTGAAAATGCAAACAACACAATTGATATCTACCTAAAATCTACTTAGTGTAAGCGTTTCCTCACCATCATTTTCATGAATCGGAGAGAAACCTTATGACACTTAGATTTTATAGTGTATGAGTTCCTATCCATGTGAATTTGTCAAAACCATAATCACAAGATAAGGTTAGTGACAAATTCAGCCTTACATGGATTAAACTTGTTCAATCTTAGTTTCTTGTCACCTTGGTAGCACAAGGCCCACCAATGCTTCCAAGTTGAACTCTGATAACTCACATGCAAATTCAACTTATTTGAAGTAGGTACAGAAACAAGAATTATGTCAACACGATAGGTTGCAAACCTTAAGTTGTGTGCTAGTGATAAATTACAGGTTTTACTCTTGATTAAATCTTGAAACTCTTTCAGGATCTTTAAGGCTCCCACTATCCCCTTGACATATAAGTTTCCCCAGTCAAGAACCATTCCTTAACAAAACAAATATTCAAGGGATAGTGCGGATTCTTATCAAGACTAACACTTCACACAATTGGTCTTAGTTGGTCTTTGTCTCATCCAAGACATCACAACTTACCAATCTCAAATGTACAAGGGTAGAAACATTCTACACTACATTTGATAAGTGTTTTAAACCTTACTTTATGTCACTCAATGTTACAATCTTGGAGTATGACTCTAAGAATTGTTTTGGAACGAAATATGACTCATCTTCTTGATTTTAACTAATCCAACAATTCATGACCTCTCTTCTTAGCCATAAGAATGCACTAAGACGTCCTTAGAGTATGAATTTGTGATATGGTTTCATAATCATTAAGATGATCATGAAATATGATACTAAAGTACTCTCCCATCCTTTCAGATTTGAGAAACTTTTATCTTTCTGCCTAATTTGATTCTTCTCATTTGTTTTGTCATACTTTGTAACCTTTCCAATGTTACAGAATTATACTTAACCTTATAAGTATAATCATATTTACTAATCTTCAGTAAGTCATGACAAATCAATCTTTGTGGTGGACCTTGACCAGCACACACCCAGTGTACCTAATTCCTTAGTCCTTCAATTGACTCACATATACATGTGATCAAAGAATTAGTCTTAATTTTCAAAGATGAAAATTCTCATTCATCATACAATACAACTTGTATGATTCCAAGTTTCTGTCCAATTGAAACTTGGGTGATAAAAAACTTTCTTCATTTGGTAAATTCAGACACTACCACAAATGAAAGAATCAAATCCACTTTCCAATAACCTTTTTTTTTCTTTTTTTTTTTTAAAACTTTGCGGAAAAACTTATCCTTACAATCCACATGAAAACCTTGTTGTTATCTATTCATAAGCAATATGTTATAACTCTTAAGCAACAGCTCAAAATTCTGATTGCCGAACCATGCGATCGAAACCCACCTTTGCAATCAGAATCAACATATACTTACTTTAAGCTTCCTATCTTTTCTTTGATTCTTAAAAACATCAGCATGTGACCCATTCACATTATGTAATAAGAATCTCCAAATAGGAACTTAATAGAGTTAGACAGTGGACTTTACCCGAAGTAGAGTCAAACCTCTTGACTTGATCAACCTTATGACCTTTCAGGTGAATAGGGCAGCTTCGCAACCAATGCCTCTTCCTTTGGCAACAAAACACATGGACCCTTTGGTAATGGCACATGAGACTATCTCAGAATTTTCCTTTCTCTTTACTATTTGGTCAACCGAGTTGACTATAGCCGATCCCTTTCCATTGGGAAGAGAAATCCTTTTCTAGATATCCAATGCTACCATTGTCAATATCCGTGTAGACTTGGGAAGTTGTTCTTTTAATCAAATTTGCTTTACTGGTGTTCCAAATCATTGCTGATTCCACAACACCAAGCAAATAGATAACATCATTAAGGGTCATGTCATAATCCGTCTCATAGTAGTCCCAAAGAGACTCACTATGTTACTAAGAGAGTGATTGAACATCCAACTTTCATGGGACTTTGACACCCAACTCTCCCGGCTTGTCAATATGTGACTTTATCTCCAAGATGTGAGCACACATAGACTATGCTTGCCAATAGGGATTGAGTGACTTTAAACTTTTCAAGAACTTGTGGGTGAGGGAGAATAATTGGAGGAGGTGGAGGAAGTGAAGCATGATGTTGAGGGACACCATCTTCAAGAGATTTCGGAAGATCATAGTTGTCTGAACCAGACATCTATAATGGGAGAAAATCAAGTTAGTTGATTCAAAGTCCTTAATATAACACCCAATATGAAATATTAAGGCTAGGACCCAACACAATATTTTATAATTTGGAAGAGGGATGCCGTAATCCAAGCTATAAAATATTTGAAGGTAGGCGAATGACGATTCACCAATTTCCACCATGAAAAACGAAATAATTTATTAGGTTTTAATTGGATTTGAAATTCGTAGATCTTTTGAGATTCATTGAACTTTTCAATGACATGTTTCAATCTCGAGTGTGCCCTCTCAAATTTTGTGACTAGGATGTCGAGGATCACAAAACAAGGTGTGAATAACCATACCAATTCACTTGGTACCCTTAATATTATCACATAATCAATGTGTCGGTTAACCACACACGCTCCATTGATCTATGACAAACATTAAGTCACCCTTCGTGATCCTTACTAGTCCAAGTTAGTGTGCCGGTTAACCAAACACGCTCCACCAACGACTTGGTAAGGTACAAAGTGTGAATTCCATGGGCTAGCACCAAATTCACATTTTTCCTAAAGTAACTAAGATTGGGAATTAAATAAAACATTTAGTACTTTATAATATTCATCATACTTAATGATAATTTATAAGTCCTTGTCTTACCCGTTCGGCTAACGACCCTCCACCAGTCAAGCAAGCGGTGGGTGAGAGTGGACACCCATTAAGTTGCCATTTTATAGGCAACAACCTTATACCCACCTTATAGACCGGCTTCGTGAATGAGGCCTACTAACGGTAAAACGACTTGTTCTTATACATATATTTAATAATTAACCATTAATCTTATAATAGTATTAGGGTAGAATTTTAACTTTTAAAACTTCTAGGGTATGGAATTAAAGTTTGTGTGAGACTTTACAAATTCCAAAACTTGAGGGCAAGTTTTGAACAATTCATAAACTTTTGGATTTTCATAACTTATGAGTTTTAATTAAGTGTTTAATACTTTTAATGAAGAGTCTCTTGGAAATCCATAACTTGAGGACAAGTTATGAAGTCCATAAAAGCATTTATTAGAAAAAACTCTTCTAAAGTGTAACTTATGACTTCTTAAAAAAACATAAAGAATAAACTTTTGGAATTCCATAACTTGAGGACAAATTATGAATTCCATTAAAACACATTAAGATCAAGAATTAACTAACAAACAATTTGCAAATAATTCCTATGATCTAACAAAACTCATATGAACATGAACATCCACATCAACAATTTCAAGAATCATATGAACACATATAAACTTGAAATTTTGATTATAACTTTGAAATTTGGTCCACCATCATCATTACCACATCAAAAACAGATTTTATAAGATCAAAACACTTTAAGGTAATGATTCTAGACCAATTCCAACACCAAAACTCCAAAATCTGCACTCAGGCCTGCCAACTCGTCGAGTGCATGAACTGACTCGGCGAGTTGGTTGAATATAGACATGGACTCGGCGAGTACCATGAATGGACTCGGTGAGTCTGCTGTGTAGAATGCAGTTTTTCGACATTTTTCAGCAATTTGTATCAAGTACTCAAGAAAACAAACCTAAGCTCTGATACCACTGTTGGTTTTTGAGCAATCTAACACTTCCTAAGTGTGCATGCAACCCTAATAAACCTTGGATCTATGTTTTCTTCTAAAATACACGCAAATAATAACTTCCAAGGTTTCTTCCTAACTAGCATAGCATAAGGATTATGAATCATAAAAGTACTAGTAGAAATACATACCTTTTGATGATGGTTGATTGTTTGGAGTTTGAGAGCCAAGCACCAATAGTGTGAATGCCTCAAATGGAATCACAAATCACCACAAACACTTGGAAAACTTTGAGAGAGTAGTATACTTTCTTGTGGAATCGGCCACCACTAAGTCTCACACTCCTAGTCTCATCTTCTTGCATCATATGCTTCTTTATATAGTGTGCATGGTTAGGGTGAAAACCTAATAACCCATGTCTTTTCCTTTCCAAGGATCCATGGGTTAAAAGCTCCATGGATCATCCATGGACTTCCATATTAGCTTAGACCATTAACAAATGAGTATTAGCCCATACTATATAAAATATAACAGCCCATAATTTAATCAGTCTTCTTTTTAATCTCTAAATTAATTCATAATTAATTTAAAACTAAAACTAATTAAATAACATGACTTCATATTAATATATTATAACTTATAATATATTAATAAATCATAAGTATACAATTCTCATAAAATTATCTATAAATCGTTTGGGTGAAGTGCAACCCAAATGGACCATGCCGGGTCGGGTCAAGTATGTACCAAATAAGTTATGGACTTAGACACCTTATCCAACAGAAAGAAATATGATTTCCATGGGACATCATCTTCATTTAGGAAAGCTTGTTTCAAGAGATTTGGGAAGATCATAAATGTCTAAACCAGACATCTTTTGGGAGATATTCAAGATAGTTGATTTTAAGTCCTTAATATGACACCCAATATGAAATCTTAAGGCTAGGAACCTACAAACTATTTTATAACTTAGAAGAAGGATGCCGTAATCCAAGCTATAAAATATTTGAAGGTAGGAGAATGACGATTCACCAATTTCCATCAAGATAAACGAAATGTGTTATTAGGTTTTAATTGGATTTGAAACTCCTAGATCTTTTAAGATTCATTGAACTGTTCAATGGCATGTTTCAATCTCGAGTGTGCCCTTCAGGTTTTTTGACTGGGATGCCGAGGATCACAAAACA